>NC_056061.1:31054000-31359375 GCF_016772045.2 Ovis aries | reverse complement strand
AGGGGTTCGATCCCTCATCCAGGAAGATCCCACATACTGTGGAGCAACTAAGCCTGTGCATCACAACTGCTGAGTTGAGCCTGTGCTCTAAACCCCAGGAGCCACTACTACTGAAGTCCCCTTGCTCCACACCAAGAGAAGCCACCACGATGAGAAGCCCACCATAGAGAGTAGCCCCCGCTCACTGCAACTAGAAAAAGGCCCACACAGCAACAAAGACCCAGCGCAGCCACAAATAAATATTTTTAAAACAATTTCTTTTAAAAATCCATTGATAAGTAGTAGTGTAGAATATATAAAAAGCTCCCTTCTTCCCTCCTTAAACACACACACACACACACACACACGCACACACACGCACACACATATCAATAAGAAAAGACAGTCAAAACAATAAAAATTGGGCAATAGAACAGAACAGTCATTACACAAAAGAACATATCCAACAAATATATCTAATACATAAAAAATCAATACATATACAAAACATGCTCAAATTCATTACTAATCAACAAAATTAACAATTTTAGCCATCAGAGACTTAAAAAAGAAAGAAAGAAATCCGCACAACTATTTTACCAAGAGTTAGGAAGAATATAAGAACAACTAGAACTTTACTATGCCGATGAAGGAGTGTCAGTTGGTACAGCTGATATGGACCAGGGTTCTTGGCCTTCCCCAGTCAATAGAAATTAACTAGAAGCCAGACAAGAAATTCAGGCAAGGCTTTACTGGGGCTCCTGGTGCAGCAGTGGGAAATAAGAGCTAGTAAGTTTCCTTTGTTCACCCCAGGAGGTTTGCAGGGGCTAGGGAAGGGGGGCTGTGAGCTGGTTCCTTATATGGGGTAAAAATAGGTGGTGTGTCCAGGGATGGACTGAGGGGGTGGCTTAGGTAGTTTGCCCACCCTTTAGGTGCTGTTGAGAGCAAGGGGCAAGCACAGCACCCTGCTTTCGCTCCCAACACCCTGTTTTAGCTCTGGGCTCTTCAGAAGTGGCAGTTGGGTTTTTTGGTCTTTTTGTGTCTTTTGTTCATAATGTGCCCCAACTGTGCATGCGTGCAGTTATTTTTAGTCTCTTATAGTTTCTTTGTAATTTGTAGCTCCAGGAGATGTTTGTCCAGGTGCAAGCACGGCAACACTGCAGGAAAGGGTCCCAGACTGTCTCACAACTATTTGGAAGACTGTTTGCCATTATCTTCTAAAGTTGAATTTAAGCTAATCTCTGACCAGAAATTTCATTTCTATTTACATCCAAAAGAAATTTGTCATATGTGCGCCACACGGGGTTTTTTTTTTTTTAATGTTTATAGTTGTTCTGTTTGTAAAAGACAAAAATTGGAAAGAACCAAAGGACCAGAAACAGAAGATGAATAAACTGTGGCATATTCATAAAAGAGGATACTGCAGTATCCTGCGAGTTAATGAAGTGCTGCTACACAAAACTGGAGGGGAAAGTCTGCCTCCAAAATCCTCTTTTTGTTCTTTCTGAACTTGGGGATTCAAACTCCTGCCCTCCGCTGAACTGGGAGTCTCTGTCTCCAGCTCTATGCTTCCTGCCTCCGGGTCAGTCAGGGCGAAGCCACGCAGACGCTCCTTTCTCCACCCACCCCCGACTCGTGCACTCATTGGCAGCCAGCTAAGGTCTTCACACTCCTATTCCTAAGTTTTCTGGTGATCCTGACGTGAAGTAGTCAGGGGGACAATCCATGCCAGGAGGCCCACGTCCTTCACCATTGCATGCCCAGCACTGAACAATGCCTGACACAAAGAAGGGGCTCAATAAATATTTTTTGAATGAAAGCATGAATGTTCTATCACTGATGTCCCTATGACATCCTATTTGGGATCCACTGAAATCCAATTGCTTGAAAAAGTGTACTGTCTGGGTAAGCGGCTGAATTCAGTGGTGTCAGATAGTCTCAGTTGGCATCATGTGACATGTTGCTTTGCTGATTTTGCATGTACACACACGCACACAAACACCATCAAAATTTGTTTTACTTTCAACTGTCTTTTTGAATTTAAATATAGGATAGGCAGCTTGTTTTTCCCAGGCAAGGATGAATTAAATTTGGTTTCACTTGGTTTGTCCATATAAATGGAGACTTCTCTGTTTAGGAAGGTGCTCTAAGGCCCTTAAATGCAAATAGTTTAACCAAAGATTTAAAGAAATCTTACTCCCACAGGACTTTCTTATCTCCTAAATGGTATCCTTTCCTTTTTGTGTAAGACAGACTACAAGGTATACTGAGATTCAAAGAAATGAAATAGGAAATTCAACTGTAGAGTGAATTTCAATGAAAATGAGCTAATTAGTAAATAAATGCCATGACTTTCTGACACCTTGGTATAAACAGAATAGAATAAATAGAATTCTAATGATAATATCTAGCAGCTACCATATACTAAGAATGTATTATATGCCAGGAAGTAGGTTAACCCTTAACTAGATAAAGGTAGGATAAATTGATTTTATCAAGGTGCTAGATCCAGCCTAGAAGAATTCAGTTCTTACATGGAATAGACAATACAATAGTTGGTGCTCTGGTGTGAACTGAAGTCAGAATGACTGGTTTCCCCTTGTACTTGCTAAAATTACTCTGCCATAAAATTCGCTGTTGGAAAGTCCTAAAATTCTGAGAAATCACAGGAGATACACAGATGAATGTAAGATTCAGTGCCTGCCTTCCAGCTGCTCACCATCTTGAGTAGGAAAAACAACGTGTGTTTGTGTTCAGTCACTCAGTCATGTCTGACTCGTTGCAACCCCACCACCTGGACTGTAGCCTGCCAGGCTCCTCTGTCCATGGGATTATCCCAGCAAGAATATTGGCGTGGATTGCCATTTCCTCCTAAAGGGATCTTCCCACCCAGGGATCAAAACCACATCTCTGGCAGTTCCTGAATTGACAGGCAGAATTCTTTACCACTGAGCCACCTTGGAAGCCCCTGAGGAAGACAATACATAAATTCGATCAGAATGCTAAGGACTATGAAAGACACAGTGCAAAGTATTGTGGTAGCCTGGGCTTAACTAAGGAAGTGATGTCTAAACTGGGTTCCTGAAGGAGGAATAGGAGTCTGGAAGAAACACTCCTCCCAGACAGAGGGTCAGCACACATGCCAAGAGAGAAGAAGCACATCCTACACAAAGAGAACCGAAAGCAATTCAGTACTGGCTGGAGCACACAGTGTGTGCGGACATCGCAAGATCTGCTATTGAGAAGTAAACAGAATCCAGACCATGAGAATTTTTAAGCCCGGCTGAGCAGTTTGGAATTCATCCTGTGGACCATAGGGCGTCACTGAAGAATTTAAAGCCAGAGAGTGATTGATCAGATTTGTGTTTAGAAAAACCACTTTTGAGAGGTGAGACTGAGTATAGGGGTGGGTAGTGATTTCAAGAAGACCATGGTGATGACATGGTAATGAGCCAAATCACTTATTTGGTAATAAGCCAAATTAGAAGCATTCAGTTCCATTCAGTTCAGTAGCTCAGTCATGTCCAACTCTGCGATCCCATGAATCGCAGCACGCCAGGCCTCCCTGTCCATCACCAACTCCTGGAGTTCACTCAGATTCACGTCCATCGAGTCAGTGATGCCATCCAGCCATCTCATCCTCGGTTGTCCCCTTCTCCTCCTGCCCCCAATCCCTCCCAGCATCAGAGTCTTTTTCAATGAGTCAACTCTTCGCATCAGGTGGCCAAAGTACTGGAGTTTCAGCTTTAGCATCATTCCTTCCAAAAGAAATCCCAGGGCTGATCTCCTTCAGAATGGACTGGTTGGATCTCCTTGCAGTCCAAGGGACTCGCAAGAGTCTTCTCCAACACCACAGTTCAAAAGCATCAATTCTTCGGTGCTCAGCCTTCTTCACAATCCAACTCTCACATCCATACATGACCACTGGAAAACCATAGCCTTGACTAGACGGACCTTGGTCGGCAAAGTAATATCTCTGCTTTTGAATATACTATCTAGGTTGGTCATAACTTTTCTTCCAAGGAGTAAGCGTCTTTTAATTTCATGGCTACAATCACCATCTACAGTGATTTTGGAGCCCCCAAAATAAAGTCTGACAGTGTTTCCACTGTTTCCCCATCTATTTCCCATGAAGTGATGGGACCGAATGCCATGATCTTTGTTTTCTGAATGTTGAGCTTCAAGCCAACTTTTTCACTCTCCTCTTTCACTTTCATCAAGAGGCTTTTAGTTCCTCTTCACTTTCTGCCATAAGGGTGGTGTCATCTGCATATCTGAGGTTACTGATGTTTCTCCCGGCAATCTTGATTCCAGCTTGTGCTTCTTCCAGCCCAGCGTTTCTCATGATGTACTCTGCATAGAAGTTAAATAAGCAGGGTGACAATATACAGCCTTGACGTACTCCTTTTCCTATTTGGAACCAGTCTGTTGTTCCATGTCCAGTTATAACTGTTGCTTCCTGACCTGCATATAGGTTTCTCAAGAGGCAGGTCAGGTGCTCTGTATTCCCATCTCTTTCAGAATTTTCCACAGTTTATTGTGATCCACACAGTCAAAGGCTTTGGCATAGTCAATAAAGCAAAAATAGATGTTTTTCTGGAACTCTCTTAGGAATGGAGAAAAAAAGATGAAAATCAAGATGAGAGGAAATAAGAAACTAAAGATGACTCCTAGGTTTTCAGATGACTGTTCCAGAAAAGAGTATTGTACTTTGCAATATATGATTGGGGCTTCTCCTGTGGCTCAGTGGTAAAGAATCCACCTACCAATGCAGGAGATGTGGGTTCAGTCCCTGGGTAGGGAAGATCCCTTGGAGAAGGAAATGGCAATCGACTCCAGTATTCTTGCTTGGGAAATCCAATGGACAGAGGAGCCTGGCAGGCTACAGTCCATGGCATTGCAAAAGCATCATACATGATAGCAACTAAACAACAAAAATATATGATTGAGGATGCTTCCAAGTCAGGAAAGAACCATTCATTTGTTTTTCAAAACGTCCAATTCTGTTAATTACAATTATAGTGCTGTTAGTTGGGAAGATCCCCTGGAGAAGGGAATGGCAACCCACTCCACTATTCTTGCCTGCAGAATCCCGTGGACAGTGGAGCCTGGTGGGTTACAGTCCACGGGGATCACAAAGAGTTGGACATGATGGCGTGACTAACATAACATAATGTCATCAGGGGCTTGACCACAGTTAAGAGAAAGCTCAGCACTCCCGTTTCTTGTAGTGGGGCGAATTTACGAGTTTCCTAGTTCATTTCATCTAAGAGGAAAGAGGACTTGAAAGGCAGTTAACAAGAGGCACCAACTGATTACAGTCTAGGGAGAGACCTAGGGACAGGCAAATTAGTTGTTGGTCAATCCGCAGAACAGAATCTCCTGGCAAGGAAGCAGAGGAGAACTGAATTGAAGAGAATGATTAGTGTCAATGGGATGTCACCAAATGGGCACCACAGGTGAGAGTGAATTCAGGGTAGAAGCCAAGAATCAGATTTGATAGGATGAATTGATTTGTTGAGAATTGATTGACCAGATGTAAGGAGAGGACCCACTGCTGAGATCCTGTAGATTAGTAAGTTGGCTCAGAAATATCTCTGGTATAACTCAAACTGCTTCCTGTTTGCTGTTAGCAAACTGGGCAGAAACACTTGGAGATGCTCTCTATCAGCTAGCAGAACTTCCCTGCCTTCTATGGAAAGCTGCAGCTCTTATACTAAGCGGTCGTTTGCAAACTGAACTATGACTAGGACTAGAGATGCTTAACAAACTCTGAACCAGCCAACTCCTACAATAGGCTCATAAGGGAGGTATGCTAAGGAAAAGCACAAACAAACATCATTATTTGTAAGCCTTCTGACTTGATGCCTACTGTTTTCTTCTGGTAAAATGGGCTGGACCAAGGGAAGACAGAAGTTTCCATTTGCCTAGAAGTGGTGCTCTGAGGTCTGGACCAGTTCTCTAGTTTGGGCATTAAAACTCCCTACAGATCTTAAGAAGCATTCTTAGATGTCTCCAAGTTCTCAACAGGAATTCTTTTGTTCCGAGTTTCCACTTCAATAATGACTGTAAAAACTAACAAATTTATTTTGGATTAATTTCATGACCTTAAAATCCAGTACCGCCCAGTAATGCCAGTGTTATCTTTGTTTCTAGTTAGAGACGCACTGGTGACAGGCAGTACTTTTTTGTTGTAAGCTAATGAGGTGGGGTGGGGTGGGGGGACAGAAAATATTCAGTAGAAGTGATTCTCCAGGTGGAGTACCCGTAAGTACTCCAGTAATGTTGAAGCACTAAGTAATAAAGTATAGTAAGTCGCTTAGTAGATAATATTTCAAATGCTATGGTAAGTCTAAGGTACAGTAATAGTAACAGCAGTCAGGAAGAAAGAGCTGCATACTGCTTTCATAAATGACAAAACAAACCTGTCTTTGTCAGAAATGCCCCTGGGGAAACTCAGAAGACATAGGCAAGGCAAGCAGGAGGAAAGGTCTTCACACAGGGATGACTGATGGGCCCTAAAGTGCATCAGAAGTTACAGTCCACACAGGGAGAGAAAGCCAGAGTTCTGGACAGAACAGAGAATGAGAGGAGAAGGTGCTTGGGAGACCTCAATACAGGGTAAGAACTCAATCTTAAAGTTTTGGGGGAAGGGAGGATTTAACTTGATTCTGTTTTCTCTGGGTTTCTGTATTTTTCTAGGTTCTGTGGCTTATGATATATAATACCTAGGTTTGAGCTGCTTTTCTTATGACACTTACAAGGCTGAGGTCACATTTATTATTAGGTTGGAAAACTTTTGTGATTTGTCAGGTTCTGCTTGTGTAACAAGGAAAAGCATCCACCTTAATGGCACTCCCAGGCCAACACTAAATTTGTTCATTTATTCACTACATTTACTGGCCATCTAGTCCATGCTTGCCACTAGGATATGTTGTTGTTCAGCCATTAGGACACTGTCAAGAACGGGAGTGGTACGATCCCTTCCCCCACACCCCACACCCCATGCAGCAGCTCTCTATCATCTAGTAATCTAACGGTCGACACCACTGGACCACGCTTATGATATAAAAGCTCCTCCCCATCCTGACACTGCATTTATTTTTTAAGTAAAAATAATAAAATAGATAACAGTATACTGGTAAGGTCTGTTCTCTGGGCCCTCCCCGTTCAAAGTAAGGCTCCTGTTCTGACAGCAGCAGCACCTGGGAGCTTTTTAAAGTGCAGAATCCAGGTCCCATTGCAGACCTGCCTTGTCTGAATCCGCATTCTGACTCCAGGTGATTTACATGCACGTCAAAAAAGTAAGGTTCTCTTATACAGTTTTAAGAGAAACAGCTGCCTTTTATCCATGATGATAAATCTGAAAATATTTTATAGGTGCTCTTTTTTTAAAAATCATTTAGATTTCATCACAGTTTCTCTGGATGAGCCCTATTTCAATGAGTCTCAAGCCGGCCAAGAAAAGTGTGTCTGGTAATAATCTAAAAATAAAATTCTCAAGTTCCCTTTATAACTTCTGCATTTCTCATACTTAGTTTTTTTACTTTTACTTCCAAACAGCCTATTGAAGGAAAAAAGTCTCAATCGCTATGACTTTCCTTGAAAATTTTATGAAACTTCTAACCTTGGAATTCACGTGTTTAGAATACTTATTAAGATTGTCTAAAATAATAATCTTAAATCTGATTTACCCATAAAACCTCACAGACTGAATCCTTAAAAATTAAGAATGTAACTATCAAAAAGTTTTCTAGTTATATCACAGGTATGCATTCCTTTTTATCAACTATAGAGATAATCAAGGGAATTCATGAGAACTTTATATAGATTTATATTTATCTGGGGGATGGGTGAGAAACAGAGAGGAGAGAAACTTTGTTTACCAAGCAATGTTAAATAAAACTATTTTAGGACTCTCTTCCTTGCACAAACAGCAAGGAAAGTAAGAACTGTTTGGAAACCGCTCTATCAGTTCCAAGCGCTTCACTACTTTAATATCCCACTCTTCTTCCTCAGGGTTTTCCCTTTATTTGTCCAGTCACCTAAAAGGCTTTCCTTTCTCTCTGCTTGTCAAAACTCTGATTCCCCAAGGTGTTTTTTTACTTCTTTCTTTTTCTTCTTTTTGGGACTTTTAACACTAGCACTCCCATACAGATAGCATCACACTCCTAACCCACACTTTCACACATTCAGCCTTGTCATTCTTGCTGCTAAAATGCTAGTCTCTAAAAGACGTGAAATTAAATATAAAAATATATTTTAGATTTATAAATTATATGTCAAATTATAGATATAAGATAATTCTGAGCACATAATAATGACCTAATAAAAACACATCTGTGGATTGATCAGGCTAGGTAGAAACTCCACTTGCATTGAATAAGCAAGGATATGAAAAGTGTTCACATCACTTAATTTAAATGAAGCTGAAAACTATTGGAATTAATAAGATTCACAATGAACACCTGGCCTAAGGTTAAGAAATTTAGGGGTTTCACAGTATTTGGTTAACTCTTTTTTGGTTCAGTTTCCCCTTCAAATCGGCTAAAGAACTAAAACAATTTAAGAAAGGTTCTTTTCAAAGTGTTTCTGTGCCCACAAATCTTACCAGTATTAGTAACAACCTTACGAGCACAATCAAATGGAAGCTATAAATAAAAGGAACACAGTCTAATAAGAATTCACAAGCACATGTTGACCTCTAAGAAGACACAGCTCAACTTGAAACTCTGTCTACACATGACTCCATGGTCGACCCCAAAAAGCCCAAAATTAATTTTAAAGTTTCCCATCCTCTGTTGTCTTCTTGAGAGTTTATACATCGGAACTAAATCTTCAAAATCCATTAAAAGTCCCATTTCTTCCAGCAAGCTCTCTTCTACTCCAAAAGGTAATTACTACCCCTGTCTTCTACAATCCGCAATTAAGATTCTACACTACCTTAAAGAGTATTTGTTCTCATAAATGCTTTACATTTAGTCCTTATTTTTTAAAAATTTGGTATATCTGTACAGAGCTTAACACATAGAGCTAAACACATAGGCACACAAGAAAAGTTTGCTAATCAAATACGATAATTCCATCACAAATAATTCTATTTGCTAATCAAATAGATATACTGACTAAAGAAAAGTAATTATTTGCTTATATGTAGTAAGACAGGACAGAGAAGGTGATGGCACCCCACTCCAGTACTCTTGCCTGGAAAATCCCATGGATGGAGGAGCCTGGTAGGCTACAGTCCATGAGGTTGCTAAGAGTCGGACACGACTGAGCGACTTCACTTTCACTTTTCACTTTCATGCATTGGAGAAGGAAATGGCAACCCACTCCAGTGTTCTTGCCTGGAGAATCCCAGAGACGGGGGAGCCTGGTGGGCTGCCGTCTATGGGGTCGCACAAGAGTTGGACATGACTGAAGCGACGCAGCAGCAGCAGCAGCAGCAGCAGTAAGACAGAAAGTTTTGGAAGTAAAGTCCTTAATGATAAAAATGAAGATTGGGGAATGTGGGATAAAAATGATAAGTGATTTTGCATCTCACAAATGTTTGAGGTCATACATTTTTCTGAAAGTAGTCAGGATAAGTTTAGGATGCATATATGGAAACACCAGCTTCTATGTTGAAGCATCGGCTCTAAGGAGAAGGCAAATGATCTGTATTTGCAGTGCAGAGTCAGTCTAGTAAGTTCAACTCAGATTTACACATTTCCAAAATCAAATGCCAAATCCTTTCACATCAGCCAGTCCTCCAAAACCATAAAACAGCCATCAGTCTATCAAATATGATGGAAGAAGTTTTAAAATTCCTGGCATAAATATCATTCTGGGTATATTTTTTTTCTTGTCCTATGGGAAGACAACACAAGACTCAATATTATTAGACAACCTAACATTCCATATTTCATCACAGTCAACTCATCCTGAGTGCACAGAAAAGTACCACGCATCTCACCCCACAACCTATACTCCCCAGTTCCCAGTGATTAAAAAAAAAAAAGAACTTCACCCAAGTTCTGCTGACGTCAATGGTGTGTTTGCGTGCAAAGGCAGTCTTGTGGATGGATTGAAGACAGTGATGTTGTAACTTTTCTTAAGGCCTCAATTATTCAAAAAAAACCTCACTTCTAAAGGGAAGTGTCAGAAAGTCCAGAACTTTATTTCAAGGAAAAGGCAGCAAGTAAATCTTAAAAGAACTAAATGTGTTTCAAAGTATGTCCTTACACTGAAAGTTGACATTCATGTCTTTGCATGTCCTAAACCCCATTGTAATAAAAAATGATAATCACACCTCCTTAGGGGGAAAAGAAGGTAAAGGAAAAATAGCATAAATAAAAATTGAATCACAAGGATCCATAACTTTTCATATTGTGGACTTTTTCCTTTGTTTCTTCAACATTTTACTTATGCAAAATATCATCTATGAATCTAAGTTCTCATAGAGTTTTCTGACTAATCAGAAAATTAATATTAGACATTCTGGTATTTACAAAGAGCCAGTTGCTCAAATAATAAATTAGTACTTATTAAGAAATAAAAATGTCACATGTTGGACTTTGCACTACATGGTGGGAAATGGTGAGTATCTAAAAAAAACTAGAGAGAGAAACTCTTGCTCTCAAACATTCACAGTCTACCAAGAGGGACAGGTATAAATTCTGCTTTTTGTTAATTTAGCAAACATTTGCTACCAACCAGATATGCAGTACAAAATAACTGAATAAAGCTTTAAACATCAGTTGACCAATAAAAAGCAATGAAAGTTAGAGTCCCAAGTGCATTCTAAGAAGGGTGCACAGAGGTTAGTGGATATCTGGGGGCAGGAGTGGGTTGCCCCTCAAAAAAGTTGTATTTGGTCCATCCTTAAGATTGTTTATTTCTTGTACTCTACCCCTTATAAACAACAGGGTGGGAAAACATCTCTGCAACTCGGAACTGATCTTATTTACAAAACTCTGTCAACCAGAAGTTCAAAATAAGAGTGTTCTTTTTCAATTTCTACATGAAGAAAGGAATCCTTTCATTCCAGGAAAGACAGTGTTACCCAAATGAATCACAAAATTGTTGCTTTGACACACTTCCAGATTTGTGGTTGTTAAAGGCAAGTTTCAAGTAGAAAATGCTGTCTAATTGTCAAGTAGCTTGTTCCTCAGAGCCTTTTCTGAAGCATAGGGTACAAATCAGCTGACCAGTTGTTTCAATTCATTTCAGTCCCATAAGCCATGTAAAGATCGGCTCTCAGGGCTGAAGTGACACCTACAAAATGAAGACAGAGCCTCCACCCCCGTCTCCCCAGCGGACTCACTTCCACATAGAACCATGTTTGGTGCCCCCACACAACAGGGACACCAGCCAATCTGGTTATCTTAGCCACTCTAGCTCGATTTTTTCATGCATAAAAAATGCCATTAGAGGGGGATGTGATAATAAGATAGGCTATGCATGTGTGGGGACTTAGGGGAAATCTCTACCTCCAGCTAATTTTGCTGTGAGCCTAAAACTGTTCTAAAAAATAAAATGCCATTAGATAAGCTAAGTGTTTATATTCATCATTTGAATTTTACTACTTTAGTCAGAAAGGATTAACCTGCCTACACAGGTGTTCTCTGAATGCTCAGGAGGGCTCGTCTAGAATTCTCACCAGATGTTGACCTCCTCTATACTTTCCAGTCACTATTGTCAGGGAGGTCTGTGTTTGCAAGCTCACTGTCCATATCCTCCACTAGAACATAAACTGCATGAGGGCAGGGCCTTTGTTTTCTTCAGCATCACAGCCCCAGAGCTTGGCACACTGCCTGGTACTGAGTAAGTGTTCAATAGAGTTAACCACCATCTGGCAAAGAGAATGAACAAACTATTGGAGAAGAGCCACAGAGCCAGCCTTCCAGATTCTACTCTCTAAGGGCAGGATGCCTGTGGGATGATTCTCTAAAATCAGAAAAATACACAGTAGGGATTCAGTAAATGTGTGATGTATCAGTGAATTAAATCACAGCATCTTAGAGTCTCACTAAAGGATAGGCAGGTATCCTTATGCAGCACCCCATCTGCACAATCATTCAGCCCCTCCTGGATGCTTCCAGTGAGAGGGAGTCAGAACTCCCACTACAATTTCTACCCTTATGTTAGCATGACAAATAAGAATTAATTATATCTTTATTCAAATACGGCACTGTTCAAATGTCAATTCATTTGACATTTTGGGGCCTCCCTAAAGAGGCTCTTTTCTAGCTGAGTATCATCCCTGAGCCCAAAGTTGATGATTCCTCTGGGTATACCCTGGTATGAGTGGATAACCTAAGGCAGTGTCCTCCACAATGTGTGTGGACCTCTGAATCCTCTATGAGCCTCAGAAAAATACAAATGCCTATATTCCTCATTAGACTTCCCGAATCAGAGCACCTGGGGAGGCCTCCAGGTAGACATAGTTAGTCAACCAGGGCTGAAAAACACTGAAATAAGGACATTTTTAGTTTCAGGTTCAAGAAAGAGAGATGTCTGTGGCAGAGATCCTTTACATCTTGAGTGGGAGAGAAAAGGGCTTGAGGACATTTCTCTGCCCTGCTCCCCAAGATGGTTTGGGCTCCCACGAGGACAGCAGAAGCAGAGGCGGGAAGGTTGAGGAGACACTGACACAGGGAGGGAAGCCAGCATGCTGAGGCAGCACAGACACCGGGGGCAGCTGCTGCAACCTCCAGGGAGGCAGGGCAGGGGACTCAGAGCAGCCAGAGGTCACAAGGGGACTGTGGTTGACAGATGGACCTGAGCACATGGTCGACACCCTGCTGGGGACTTCCAGACTGGCTGGGAGAGAAGAACCCTGCAGGCAGTCACTCTTTCACCTAAAACATCTTTGCTGGGCACCTACTATTTCCCAGGCACTGTCAGAGGTTCTAGGGTTACAGGAAAGAATGGAAATAAGTATAGAATCAACCATAGCTTTGCCAAGTGAGGACCTCAAGAATCAGGAATGCAGTCTTAATAGCTAACATCAGATTAGATACACAAAAGTTCAAAAAAAAAAATGTATGCTTAGTGAAAAGAAGTTAGAGAAAGACAAATACTCTTTGTTGTCACATATACTTGAAATCTAAAAAATAAATCACATGAATATAGATAATAGAAACAGATTCACAGATGTAGAGAACAAACTAACAGTTACCAGTGGAGACAGAGAAGGAGATGAGGGCAGGACAAGGTATAGGATTAAGAGAAAAAGCATATTATGAATAAAATAGATAAGCCACAAGGATGTATTATGCAGCACAGAGAAATTTGGCCTCATTTTGTAAAAACTTAAAACGGAATACAACCCCAAAAATAGTGAATCACCCTGTTGTACACCTGAAACTAACATAACATTGTAAATCAAGTATACTTCAAATTTTAAGAAATAGATACACATAAAGAGATCTAGTGAGTATTTCTCTTCCTGGCCTCTTACTTGAAGAGAAGGAAATCACTCTTTGGCTTGCCTATATTTTTAAAAAGTACACATCTACAGCACACCCTGGCAGTTTCTCTGGGATTCCAGGCATCCCTTCTACACAGAGCCACCCTCAGTTCCCACTCTGCCCCACAGCACTCGGGAGAATGGCAAGTGGGGTGCAGCCTTCCCTTTGTTCTGGCCGCAGCTGTCTCTATGGGGATGAGCCCTCGAAAAGCCCAGGGTAACGGTCTTGCCCATAACTGCTCAGGAGAAGCTATGAAAGGCTAAACAGGCCGCCACATGAACACGATGCTCTTTAATTACGAGGTCCCCCCATGGAAGGAAGGCCGGCAGACAGGCAGACACATTCCAATTACGCTAATACACCTTGTAAACATCAAATATTTTTATTCTGAGATTAAAGAGAGCCTGTATCCTCACAGCGCTCCTGAGACGACCGTGCATCTCAGGGCTGTTGCCAGTGCTGCTGGGGAAACAGGATTTCCTCTGGTTAAAATAGACTTTCACAAAAATAACAGCCTCGAGTCTGGAGGTGGTCAAATGTGACTTCCACTGCAAGCTGTCCAAAATTTCAATCACAGTACTCAAAAAGCTTACAAAGGACTGAGTTCACATTCTCAGAAGAAACTGATCAGCCTCCCCAGTGTTGTCCCAGCCTTTACCCCAACCATGCAGAGCCTGTGGTCAGTTCCCTTGGTTAAGCCTGATGGTGGTAGGCCTTCAGGCTTCAGTCTGGTTGCCATGTGGGTCACTCACCTTCATCAGTGTCAGCCCCTCCGACACACACACACACACACACACACACTGATGTAACTAACTGATGTAACTAACTCAGCCACATTCTCACATTCAGGTCAGCTAGCAACCAGTAACCTGAATGTGCCAGGTAAATAGTCGGAGTCATCAGCCACTGGTTCCAAGCTAATCTGAGAAGTGGGTAATGAGATTGGAAAAACCCACACATAAAACTTTGAGAGCAGGCCTTTTGGTGGGTCACCATATGAAAAAAAGTCCTTGAAATTCCTATTCTCTATTACAAATAAGTGTTGTAACAAATAAACTCCCTAAGGAATAGGTTTTCCATTTGAACCAGTAAAACTCAACTCCTATAAAATGAAAAATCCTACTTAGCGCAAACAACTCCACGTTGCAACAGTAGCTGTTTATGGTCTGCTAAACAGTTGCAGGCAAATCAGTCTTTATAAGGGCATCACAGTTTCAACACCTAAGAGAGTTCAATACACAGAGAAGAAGGCAGAGAATCATTGAAAACTCTTCTCTGGTGGCGTGAGCAATCACTTCTAATTTCTCCATCACATTAATATGAATTTTTGTATACCAGTCCCTCAAAGTGAGTGTTCCTGCTACACACTGGGGGAAAGTAAACTTTATGGGTCCCTCTACAAAACACAGGCTCTCTGAGGCGAAGGAGGTAATGAGAACCAATGACTTTCACTTTAAGGGGCTCTTACAGCAAAACCCTGTCCATGGAGTCGCAAAGAATCAGATATAACTGAGCAACTAAGCACGCATATACAGCAAAACTCTAAGATACTGGGGGCTCCTGAGTGGCTCAAAAAGCAGGAAGTGGGCAAGTTGACCAAAGACAAGTCTGTTCACATCCTCCTGTCCTCCCTTCCCCTCCATTTCATCTTGGGCTTTTATACAGATGCAAGGGAGCACATGGGAAACTCTGAAGGGCAGGTCAGTACTCAGGGCATTGAGGAGTAAGAGTGAGGAAGGCAGGGTCCATTCCCCCATGTACCCCACATTTGGGTTAGGGAGAACATAACAGTGGGGGTGCTTTAGGCTCATTGCTCATTCACGGCTTTGTTCACTCAGTAAACACCCTGACTACTCAGCTACTGTGGAACTGGCACTGGGGTGAGTTCTGGGGTTGGAAATGTGAACTGGACAAAGCCCTCCCTCAGCCTCAAGCGGCTGAGAATCTGGTACAACAAATACGTAAGGAAGCACACTCAAAAATAAACAGTATAAAAGCTCATCCTAACATGATGTGAAGAGAATATAAAGTACAGAAGTGGCATAAAGGAGAAAAAGATCACCTTGACCTGGGTGGGAGCAGAGTGGTTATGGTGGGAGGAAGGGGAAAGGGAGGTGTCTAGGCTTTGGTGATATAAGCCAGACTTTAAAGAATAAAAAAGGACCCCACCAAGGCAAAATGAGAAAATAAAATTCTAAGCAGAGGGAACAATCTATGGAAAGTGCCAGCATGTACAACAGTACGGAGCACTTGGGCAACACCACGGCCTTCAGGATGGCTAACTGTGCTGAGGCTAGATGCAGGAAGCCGGGCCATGGGGACCCTTGAACCTCACGCTAAAGAATCTTGGCTCTAACCCACAGTCTTGGGGAGCCACAGAAAGCTGCGGGGCAACAGAGTCACTGAATCTGCAATGTGCTTTACTAAGATCACTCTGGCAGAGGAGGAGAGAACAGATCAGAGCAAGGCCAGACTGAGGAAATGAAGGTTATGGCACAAGCTCAGGGTAAAGCAGCAGGAGCTTGGGCTAGGGCAGTGGCCATGGAGATGGAGAAAACAAGAGAGGCTGGAGTCAAGTTTACAAGGTTGAATCATGACAGGAGTTAAGGAATGAGGAGGAGGAACTGCATCTAGAAAGACTCCCAAGTTCTTGGGTGCTGGAAGAGGAACACAGGGGAGACATTGTGTAGGATGAGTCGAGATTGGGATATTTTGAGGCTGAGGTTCCTGCGGCTCGTTCAAGTTTGAAATGTAGAAGAGAGGTCAGTACTGAGTAAATATCTCAGAGCCTCATCTCTTCCAAAATTGGGCAAAGCCTCAGCATAGAGGCACCCAGAATATATTTTTTAACTAGAGAAGAGTCTAGTGGAAAAGTCTGATAAAAATGGGAATGCCAAAGGAACACCAAAGATGAAGAGACTGTCCACTCAAGGACTTGGTAGATTTCTGCTCAGATTTACTGTATTTGAGTACAAATACCAAATTTTCACTGTCTAGGAAACTTGGTAAACCTCTTCTAGGTAAAGAAAAAAAAAAATATATATATATATATACAGAAATATATATATATACATACACATATATTTATGTTTCCCTTTTTCTTAAACTTTATGTGGAAATCACTGCATTAAGACTGACAAGTTACTTCACTTTCAATTCCAAACTTGTTTTTACTTTTCATAAAAACTGAAAGTGATGCTTCTGAGCAAAAATGGATGAGCATTTTAAGGACTGCCTTCTTTTATGAAATCTAGCCCATATCAAACATTTTTTACTAGAAATTATGAACACATTACAAAGACTCACATTTCCTTAAATAGAAAAATAAAAGTCCACTTTCCCATAACTTAGATCAGAAAGACTGCTTCTTGTTTGCTGGGGGGTTTTTATAGTTGCAGCTTAAATTCGGGATGATTTTTATGAGGCAAGGAAGACGTAGATCCTTCTGCAAAAAGAGGAACTTTCACAATTAGTGAAAACCAAGAGTGCTGACATGAGGGGCTGGGGGGAAGATGATGTGACCACAGCACCGCGGCGAAGGAAAGAAGAGCCCCAACCCCCTTCCCAGCCTGCATGCCAGCCCCACACGTGCCCCCATGCTTATGGATGCTCCTCCGTGGGCTTCATCTGATTCCCAAAGCAGGTACCACAATAAAGAGCCGAATGCCTCTCTCTGCTTCTAATATTGAAACCAGCTGTGTTTATATCTCCCTGACCACCTCCTCTGTCTCCCCTCATAGTCTGCACAGACAAAATGTTTTCAGGCCAGCCAGGCAACCTTTCAACTTCACGGAGCACGTAACTTCTTAACAGCAAAAGCCTTTTGTAAGCTTGTTTTCAAAAAACTGCACGTAGCCAGTAGAAGCCAAAGTGATATATAAAAGGATGTTCTCCTCTTAGCAGGAAAAACTTCAAAGCAATCCCTGACATACCAGAATTCACTGCTTTCCCAGTAAATATTATCTGTTTTGGCCAGAGAATTCTAGGTTTGGGGATAAATTCAAAGATGAAGAGCCTGTGTTTGGCATAGTCTTTCTATTTATATTCTAAGCTGAAAACGTCATCCACTGGCTATGTATAACCTCACAAGGTGGCCACTCAGGGGGAGTGGAGTGAAAGCTCATTTTGGCTTTGCAGACTCTGCCCTTAAAGAGCCATTTTGGCAAGCACATGGGCAGGCACTGTAGCAATGGAAACAAAAAAGCAGGTGTGAAGGGAAGTCTGTTCCCAGGAGTGTTCACCACCCAGGAGCAGGGCAAGCACCCTTGTAGAAAGGAAAGTTAAAGGATTATCCAATCTTTGGATAAAAGTTGCATAACTTTTAAAGATGAAAAAAATACTGTAAAATAATTGCCATATTATTATGAGTATTTTATACATATTTGTTAAAAAAAATTTAATTAATGAACTACAGGGGTTTGGGGCTTGTGT
Organism: Ovis aries; assembly: GCF_016772045.2. Lineage (NCBI taxonomy): Eukaryota > Metazoa > Chordata > Mammalia > Artiodactyla > Bovidae > Ovis > Ovis aries. The sequence continues at coordinate 31,341,511 of NC_056061.1, read as the reverse complement.
CTGTTTTGTGTGTTTACTCAATTTGTGTCCGCAATTCTCATTCATAAGATGTCCTTTCTGTCTCCAGCCTAGGTTCCAGCTTCACCATCTTTCACACACTCACCACAATCTTCCCCATAAGCTTTATCAACAGCTCCGTTTGACCATTGCTGGATTTTGCTGCTGACACAAAGTACCTTCTGTACTTTGTATCATTCTGCAGAGCACCAACCTCAACAAAGCCCATGAACATCTTTTTCATTTTCTTTGATGAGAGGAGGGGAGAAAACTTTTACCTTTGACTTAGAGCTTTGACCAAGTGAGATCTCTAGCTCTTTACCTCTTTATGATCACAGCAAGCATGTCTCACAAACTCTGGTCTACCATATGCAAAATGATATCTCAACATCTCTGACACAGAGGAATTCATGAGCCAATCAGAACCAAAGCAATAAAAAGACAGTGTCTAAAGGAACAAAATGTAGATAGAGCCACATTGCTGATTGGAATAATTGAGATTTAATTGGGCAGAATACAGGATAAGAAGTTAGAGATATGGGCATTTGAATCCCACTTTGCCATCAATTCACAGGGCACCTGTTCACATCCCCTTTGCCTCAATCTCTCCATGGTGTAATTCAAATTACCTACCTATTTAAGACACACAAAGTTATCCAATTTTGGACCAAGTTTTATATGTGGTTTTAGTGTGAAAAGCAGCATTTGGCGGGGGAGGAAGGAGATGGTATATTTACTTCCTAGGAGAAAATTTAAGTATGCAATCCTCTTAGTATCTAAAGAATAAGGTTACTTGGGAAGAGACGCCCAGAGACCCCCTTGAGCATCCCTGAGCCCCCTAAAGCCAAGACAAATGATTCTTTTGAGCTTCGAAAGCCTAGCTGGGAGTTCCAGATTGAATCTCCCAGGCATAAGTCCTTGATAGATCCACTGTGGTTTCAGGACTCAGCCTTCAGAAACTCAGCTGCAATCAGCTGAGCCAATGGGGATCCTGCTGGAGGCAGTGGGCTCAGGCTGTCTAAACCCATGAAGAGTAACTGCTGCAACAGTACACAAATGAAATGGTAAGGTGGCCTCAGGTGACGAATGAGTCCACGCATCTGTGGAGCTTTCCCTTTCCTGGATGGTTAGCCATCCAGTAGGTTCACAAGGAAACTCCCGCTTAGCAAACTCCATTTTCCATCAAGAGCAGCTAGTCTTTGTCAAGAACTAGTTCCTACTGGAAACAGTCTTATAGAAACTGCTCCTCTCCTCCAAGGAAGCTTTCTATACCAAGAACTGAGGCTGGCTGACTTGAAATCAAACACATTCTTATCTGAATTCACCTGGATAGATTTCTTTCTTGGTTTGCTTTTTCCTAGCCCTTCTACATCGCACACCCTTCTATTCGTGAAGCCTAACAATTAGTCAAATTGAAATGCAGCTGAGTAGTTCACTCTTTCTCAATGTGCTACATTTCTGGATTTCTCTGATAACATCTTAGAATCATTGGTAGCATTTTAACAAACCATCTCTTAAGTCTCCTTCATTTCCTGTTGATCTTTTCCAACTACTGTCTCACAGGACAGGGGCCCTCAATAGGGCCCCCAGTTTTGAGAATCTGCCTTCAGAGCCTGCTACTTTCCAAGAGATTAGCTGTGTAGGCAAGCCTCTTGGCATGAAAGAGAATCAAAACAGGTCTAACATGTGACACACACAACTAGGCATTCTTAAATGAGTTACACTGTGTAACTAGAGAAATCAGACCCACCAAGGCTATAGTTAACTTTGTCTCAGTAAAGAATGCTACCCTGCAGCGTACCAGTAATATTCTGTCCTTTGGGAACAGTAAAGAATGTTCCCAAAGGCCAGTCCTTGGACCAGTTGATTGAACTGATTCAAAATCTATACAATTGTTCAAAATATATATTCCCTAGTCCCCACACCAAATATACAAATATTAGAACTTTTTGGCAAGATCCAAAAACCTATATTTTTTTAACTTTCCTGGGCATTTCTTTTTCTTTCCCCTTTTTAGCTAGAATCTTAGCTCTGCCATTACTTAGGAACATACACTGGGGAAGTTACTGAACCTCTCTAAGCCTTAGTTTCCTTCTCTGCCAAATGTTTATAATAGACACAACTTAGGATTTTAGTGAAGAATAAATGAGATGATATGAGGAAACTCCCTGACACAAAGTAGGCACTTTGGGAGCTATCAACAACAGTAATAAAGGAGTAATGCAAATGAGAATGGCCACGTGTCTGGGGCAGGAAGGAAACCAAGAAGGACCAAGCAAAACACTGGCTCACACACTGAGGGGCAGGTTCCCCTGAAGGTGCTCGGACGCCATTCATCCCAATAGGCACAGCTGTCAGCATCCAAATGCAGGTCCAGCTGTCAGCGTGAGAAGCACAACAGGAAAGAGCAGGGATGTCTTGGGACATCCTAGGGAGAAGCCCTTGGGACTAGAGGGAGGAGACCAGAAGCAAGGAATCCAAAAGTCTCAGAAATCGAGGCCAACAAGTAGCCTCAAAGCAGCAGGCAGTCATGTGATCTGGCAATCCCACTTGTGGGGTTATATCCAAAGGAAATAAAATCACTATCTCGAAGAACTATCTCCTCTCCCATAATACCACAGCATTATTCACAATAGCCATGATTTGAAACAATCTAAACATCTGTCAGATGAATGGATAAAGAATATGCGATGATATATACACACACATCTGTATACATGTATACATATTTAGCCATAAAAACAGATTCTGCCATTTTTGACAATATGGAAGAACTTGGAAGACTTTATGCTAAGTGAAACAAGCCAGATATGCAAAGACAAGTATCACATGATCTCACTTATATCAGTAATTTAAAAAGTAGGTTGAACTTATAGTTACAGAACCACTCCAGTACTCTTGCCTGGAAAATCCCATGGGTGGAGGAGCCTGGTAGGTTCCATGGGGTCACAAAGGGTCAGACACGACTAAGCGACTTTCACTTTTCACTTTCATGCATTGGAGAAGGAAATGGCAACCCACTCACTCCAGCGTGGAGTGGATTCTCCAGTGGAGAATCCCAGGGACAGGGGAGCCTGGTGGGCTGCCATCTATGGGGTCGCACAGAGTCGGACACGACTGAAGAGACTTAGCAGCAGCAGCAGCATAGTTACAGAAAGCAGAATTGCAAGAGACTAGAGGATAGGAGGAAAAGCAAGATATTAATCAATGTTGATCAAAAGGCACAAATTTTCAGATATATGGAAGTTGACTGATTGATATTAAGAATCAAGTGTAGAATAAAGGCAATACCCAGGGGATGGGAGGAGGACAGAAATAGATGAGGGAGAGGAAGAGGTGCAAACTTGTAGTTGAAAAATACATGAGTCACAGGTATGAAATGTACAATGTGGGAATATAGTCAATAACCAAGCAATGTCTTTGTGATGACATGTCTAACTAGACTTGTGATGATTATTTTCCAATGCATACAAAGAAAATCACTATGTTGTGTAATGGGAACATTGTGTTAAACAAGCATATAAACAAACTCAAAAAAAAAAAAAGAGGTCAGATTTGTGCTTACCAGCAGTAGGGGGCTGGAGAAGGGGAAACTAAAGCAGACAGTCAAGAAAGGTACAAACTTCCAGTTATAAGATATATAAGCACTGAGGATGCAACATATAACATGATAAATATAATTAACATTGCCATACGTTATATAGGAAAGTTGTTAAGAGACTAAATTCTAAGAGTTCTCATAAAATACATTTTTTCTACTTATTTAATTTTGTATCTATAAAGATACAAAATTTTAAAAAATGGCAACCCACTCCAGTACTCTTGCCTGGAGAATCCCATGGACAGAGGAGCCTGGTAGGCTATAGTCCATGGGGTCACAAAGAGTCGGACACGACTGAGTGATTTCACTTTTCACTTTCTATATAAGATGATGAATGCTCTCTAATCTTACTTTGATAATCATTTCATGATGTATGTAAGTCAAATCATTATTCTATACACTTAAATTTATACAGTACTGTATGTCAATTATATTTCAATAAAACTGGAAGAAACCCAATACCTATATTCGCCATTGTATGTAGCTTGCTTTTACTTACAAAATCTTTAGAATTTCTTTCGTAAAACATTCACAGCAGAAGTGTTCATTTTACTTGCCTATTTCACCTCTAAATTCCACCACAGCTATTGGGATTACGTGAGGTAAAGAAATAAACACAAAGACTATTAGGTCAACTTGGCTACCTAGAATTCTGATAGGAAAGTTACCTACAGCCATGTCTTACAAAGTGCTTAAAAGCTCAATCTAAGGACTTAAATACATAAATTTTAGATGTACAGCATGGTGACTTAGTTAATAATGTATTATACACTTGAAATCTGTTAAAAGAGCAAATCTCAAGTAGCCTCTACACACACACACAAAAGATAAGTATGGGAGGTGATGGATATGTTCATTAATCTGGTTGTGGAAATCATTTTACAATGTGTACATATATCAAATTATCACGTCGTATACCTTAATTATATACAATTTTTACTTGTCAAAAATAAATAAAAATTAAACCAAAACCCAAAAAAGCAGCAGGCAGCCAAGCCGGGGTGACCCCCTAGGTAACCCCACTAGAATCCACAGCAGGATTCCAGGCCCTTAAGACAGAACAGAGGACTGTGGAGCAAGCTTCTTCCAAAGACAGAGACTTAGGAACAAAGAATAGGACAGAAGCCAAGATATCAAACAGCTCAAAATAAGTGACAAAGGACAGGGCCTAGAGCCCCACCACCTTCTTCAGACAGCGCCAGTGTCAGTCTCTGTCATAAACTGGTTTGACTCAGGTGAAAGCCACAGTATGACTGCAGCGGCTGAGACGGTGGGGCTGGATGGACCTAGGTAGCAAGTCAGTGGGGCCGTTAGCCTGCAGAGGCAGCTGGCAGAGCAAACTCCTCATCCCAACAAGTGCAGTGAGGAGGGCAGGGAGAGGGGAAGGCCAGAGAGCAGGTGAAGAGTACTGTGATGGGAGAAAATGAAGGATTCTTCCTTCCCGGGTCTAACAGACCCTTAAAGTGTTTCTTCATGTGAGGAGAAAAAGACAAAAAGCACACCGGTTTATATTCTCTAGGGAAAAGCAGAACAACTAATTAAACTGGCTGGAGGGTGGCCAGTGTGACAAATTGGGAGGCAGACACTGCAGGGTCTGAGGTAGACAGGAAAGGGGATCGTGAAACAAGACAGCAGGCACTAAGTGCATGTGGTCAGCAGTTGAGGGTGGAGAGCGAGGGGCTCCCTAACGTTTGGGAGGACTTCAGAAGAGGGCAGGGAATGTAAAAAAGAATTTTGAGCTATGTTCTAGAAAACATTCAAATGTTAGCAAGAAGCTTAGAGAAAGATGAAAATTCCTATCTGTGCTTCTTTAAACACAGAGCTCAAGACTGACCCACGTGGCTCCCAGCTGTCCAACGGCTGCATTATAAAGAGCAGTGCAGGATAGAGAGCTTAGCCCTGAGAGACCTCGCCCGTGATCACATCTAGGGAGTGTAAGCTGGATTTCTTGGGGAAAAGAGCAGGCACCCCACCACAGCCTCCTGGGCTGGAGAGGCCCAACCTGCCCAACCTCAGCTCAACCTGGAGTGCCGGCCACACTGGCCACGTCCAGTCCTGTTGCATAACTTCTTGCCTCTCCCCCATAGTAAGTGTCTTTATGTCTGAGAGCCAGCTAAGCACCCATCCTCCCCAGAAGGGAAGTCTGAGGATTGATAACCTCAACCTGAACCTGAACCTGCCCCAGCCTTTCTCCACTTCACCCTGCCAGCAGCTTCCAGCTTTGGCTTCACTCATTTTATTCACAGCCTCATCCCAGCAACCCCTGGGCACCCCAGGAGATGGCCCCTCACCACCCCTGTTATGGGATTCTGCTTCAATCAAACAATCAACAAGGAAACCCAAAGCCAGACCCAATGGAGAAAATAAAGGGAAAGGAGATCAACTATTTCAAAGGCCAGATGAGCTCAGTGCAGTGAAGGAAGGAGGAGGATGCAGGCTGCACCAGAATCCTGGGTTCTCAGCTGGACCACACACACTGGATTGGAGGCAAGAGGAGTGGCAGAGGCGTTGTTAATTTCCTGCCTCGTCAAGCATGGCTCACGAATTCAGCAGCTTAAATCCCCAGCAGCAGTAGGAGCTGGCAACAGGCAACCTGCTGTAAGGGATAAAGATGGCAATGGCTGAGCACCAGGGACTTGGATGGGCAGAGGTCAAGGAGGCCAGTCCCGGGGAGAAGCTGCAGGAGTTGGATAGGAGAGGAGAGATGTCACGTTTGTCAAGTACCCACCAACTGCAGGGCATTGGGAGATGCTTTACGTATGTCATCAACATTAATCCTTAGGTAACTCTGGGAAGCATCTCCACATCACAGCAGAGATGCCTGAACCTCAGTTTCTCCTCACTCACAGCTAAGGAGCGATTTAACACCTGTGTCTCATTCTACATCCTGGGCGTGTTCCCACAGCACCACTGAGCGTGAACCAGACACCACAGCACAGCACAGGAGCCTGCCCCAAAGTGCACCTTGGGTGAAACCAAACGACATCTGAGATCTATGTCAAACATCACCTGGGGGGTGGTGGGTGGTGAGTGGGAGGAGAGGAGAAATAAGACTGGCCACGTGTTCATAACGGTTGAGGCCAGAGGAGGGCTGAGCCGAGGCTCAGTGTACGATCCTATTTTTGTATGTGTTTGAAATTTTCCATAACACAAAACAAAGTCTCTGCTGAATGAAGTCAAGTTAACACATCATTTCCCCTGGCCTTACCCATCACTAAATGCACACTCTTTGGTTTGGGGCTTCCTTTTGGTTACAAAACTGAATATTCACTTTAGCAAAGAATTCTCACTTTCCTAGGAACTTCCTTCTGTGTGGAGTAAGCAGAAACAGTAGGCAGAGTTCCGCTGAAGAGAATGCTTTCAGAAAGGAATTTCTTGTTCCATGAAAATAAGAGACTATTCTCTTTACAATATTAAAGGGGAAAAAACAGGATATAAAACCACAACTGAATCTTAAAAAGGAATTTGATGTAAATACATATATAGAAGGAAAAGCACTAACATGAAAACCACGGAATTAATTTTCTGAATTTTACACTGGACATTGAACATGCATTTGTTTTGGGGAAATATTTTTAAAACAGTTTTTTTTTTACGGGCTTTAGAGAAACAGAACTGGACTAATTAAAGCCTTTGGTCTGTGTTGTCATTGGTCTAGCAGTACTTTTCCAATCATTAGTATTGAAAGGTGACTATTAACAGCTATCACGTGCCAGGCAAGGCACAGGTTATTTCTAATCTTTACAACAATCCTGCAATCTGGATGATTTTGCACTGATTTTGAACTCAGACCTGCTGGTTCTGAAGCCTGTCTTGCTCCATCACACCTGACCTCCTGCCTCTCAGCTCTTACCTTCTAGAGTGAGAAAACACCAGAAGCAGATTCCTGAAACACTGGAACTAGAGGCTTATACCTGCAGCTGTGTCTTGGGTTTCCCTATGCCATCACGACCCATATTGCGCAGTAGTCTCGGTCTGACCAGGATGGAGCTGATTAATCACTATCTGGCCAACAAGACAGACCAGACTAGCCTGTTTCTCTTTCCCCTGAGCTGAGAGCATGTAATCCCAGCACTCTGAGTACCAGTGACTTCTGATTTATATTGGAATGCGACCATTCTCTCCAAATAATACTCATTTAGCAATTTCCCTATGATTTAGTTGTGGTCCTTAGAAGGGTGAATTCTTATCACAAAAAAACTATTTCATTATGGAAGAAACGGCCAAGATTACCTCTCCCTCCATACGACAGCAGAAGCCGTGACACGGCAACCAGATGAAGCACAAAGAGGGAAGAGGGCTCCCTAAGGGGGCTGGGGGCAGGCGCTAAAGCCAGGGGAAAGAGGCTTCAACCATCCATCTGCATGGGCTATCGGCGCTGGCAGCCTCTCGAGGTAAGAGGGCAGAATGAGCTGTTTGAAACTGGCCATCAAGGAAATGATCCAGTCAGCAAGCCAGGTCGGGGAGCTCATAGGCTGGGAGTTGTGAGAACTGCTTTGCTCTAGCTATGCCCCCACCACCGTCGCCACAATCTGAGTGACTGTGAGGCCTGCGAAAGTTGTTCAGTTGTGTCCGACTCTTTGCGACCCCATGGGCTATACAGTCCATGGAATTCTCTAGGCCAGAATACTGGAGTGGATAGCCTTTCCCCTCTCCAGGGGATCTTCCCAACCCAGGGATTGAACCCAGGTCTCCCACTTGCAGGCGAATTCTTTACCAGCTGAGCCACAAGGGGAAGTCCAAGAATACAAGAGGCGGGTCGCCTACCCCTTCTCCAGTGAATCTTCCCGACCCAGGAATCGAACCGGGGTCTCCTGCATTGCAGGCGGATTCTTTACCAACTGAGCTATCAGGGAAACCCAATGAGGCTTGAAGCAAACTTAATTCATTTTTCTATTGGTGAAACATAGAGACACCTGCTCCTTGACAGGAAGGTTTCTTGTTCTATGAAGTGTATTGAGCAATTCAATAAAAAGTATTCTATACACAGCTCTATTTTACAGCAAATTTCCCCAGAAATGGCCAAATCATTTCCCCTGGTAACTAAGGCTGCCCACCGCACACCAATTCCCCAGTGGTAGGTTAACCACTGTGGCGGCACAGCTGTGGGGTGGCCTCTCACACCTAAACAGCCCCGGCGGGCGCTCTGCTAGAGCTGTTCTCGGGCAGTCAGAGACGAGGGTGCTGTGTGCTGCCTATTCTTGGTCTCTTCTTAGTTCTACTCAAAGGACAGTAACCAGAAGTACATCCACCCTTCACAGCCTCCTCAGCTATAAGAATAGGTAGGGATCCAATTTGGGAGGAAAAAGAAAAAACCCAGGAAAATATTCAGAACCACTTTCTCATGAAAAGAAATGGAGATCTATGAAGGTGGCATCTCTTATAGAAAAAAATCATCCACCTAAAACAAAGTTATTGCTGAAGACACTGGCACCTGAGTCTCTGAGAGTGGGCAACGAGAGAGACGTCAGCAAAAGGATTAAAGGAATGCGTTGGTTATTGTTGAATGATATGGCTACTAGAACCTTAATTGTCAGGCTATTTGGATAACAGTGTTAGTGGCCGTTTACCTCTTGCAGGTTTCCCGGGCAGCTGAAAGACTTCCATCCACTTTGGATTTGATCATCTCACCTTGTATTTGTCCGTGATCCCAAATACTAATCCTGTAATCTACTATGTCATAAGGTAATTAGAATAAAAAGACATTTGAGGCTTAGGAATTCCTGCTTTCCACTATTTTGCCAAATAAAGTGTTGCTTGCTCTATGTTTAAGAGGCAAGGTATTTTCTAAAAGATCTAAGATAACTGAAAGGACTAGGCATCAGTTTTGGTTTGATTTTACCTTTTAATGATTCAAAAATTACTAGCCATGAAAATAATGAGTAGACTAATCAGGTGCTTTTACCTTCAGAAGCACCTTTGTGTGTAGTGGTTTTGGTTTATCTGGGTCTTCTGTTTTTGTTTTGGGGGTTGTTTTTTTAGTATAAAGGGAAAATGGTGGGGAAAATACATATTGTATTTTATCAAACCCCAAATGTGAAAAATAGTTTAAAAGACTGCTGACGCAATTGCAGCTGGGCTCATTGAAGCCTAATTAAAATGCCGGTAACACATGATCCTGCCCAGAAGTGCTGACTACCGCCAGGCAGAAACCAGGGCCATTTGGCTGTACAATATTAATAACAACAGCAGCCAGAACATTATCATAAATGTTTTGAGTGAAGCCCCCAACCTCTATTTCAAGGTTTACAAAAATCAGTGATTTTCCAGGCAGTGGTAACCACAGAGAAACCAGACTTAATTACAGAATAAGAAACCAGCAACTGAACATATATCTTAGACTGTTGGACTGCTCAATCACTATGATTCCATCCTTCATTCATTGTTGCAGCAATGCACTAGAAACTGGGGATTCAAAGTTAGAATAAGGGCATGATTCATGTTCTCAAGAAGGTCAAAGAATTAAAAATCTTGAACGTAAAGCTTATGTTTTTGAATCACAAAAAAGCTCCTAGAGAAATGAATAATTAACTCCAGACAGAAAAACAACATGAATGGCAATAGAAGATACAGGAAAGGAGTTATACACATAAATCCCTCTGCTGCGTGCCTCAGTGTACCTGGCATTAAACTGGTAACAGTTGAAACAGATTTTCTTCCTGCTCTAACAGTAAGAGTGAACTGAAATAGTGTCTACTATATGCCACATGATATTCTAAGCACCTTACAAATATTAACTTATTTAGTCCTCAGTTTTGATGTAAATAACATTATCATCCTCATTTTACAGATGAGGAAATTGAGGGATAACAATTCATCCAGGTTTATCCAACTAATAAATGATGGAGCCAGGATTTGAACTGAGGCAATCTGGCTTTATAGATGGTATTCTCAACTATGTTATGCCTCTTCTCTATAAAAATGGTTATGTTTAAAACCAAGGAACCGTACCTAAACACTGTACCCTAGTTGCTAAATTTGTTTCTCATGGGGATATAGGTTTAACAATTCTGAAACTGTTTTACATTTATGCTGCGGTGGTTGTTGTTGTTGTTCAGTCGCTCAGTCGTGTCTGACTCATTGTGACCCCATGGACTGCAGCACGCCAGGCTTCCCTGTCCTTCACCATCCCCCAAGTTTGCTCAGACTCATGTCCATTGAGTCAGTGATGCCATCCAACCATCTCATCGTTTGTTGTCCCCTTCTCCTCCTGCCTTCAATCCTTCCCAACATCAGGGTCTTTTCCAATGAGTCAGCTCTTTGCATCAGATGGCCAAAGTACTGGAGCTTCAGCTTTAGCATCAGTCCTTCCAATGAATATTGAGGTCTGATTTCCTTTAGGATTGACTGGTTTGATCTCCTTGTCATCCAAGGTTCTCAAGAGTCTTCTCCAACACCACAGTTCAAAAGCATCAATTCTTCGGCACTCAGCCTTCTTTATGGTCCAACTCTCACATCCATATATGACTACTGGAAAAACCATAGCTTTGACTATACAGACCTTTGTCAGCAAAGCAATGTCTCTGCTTCTTAATAAGGTGTCTAGGTTTGTCATAGCTTTTCTTCCAAGCAGCAAATGTCTTTTTATTTTATGGCTGTAGTTACCATCTACAGCGATTTTGGGGCCCAAGAAAATAAAGTCTGTCCTTGTTTCCATTGTTTCCCCAGCTATTTGCCATGAAGTGATGGGACAAGATGCCATGATCTTAGTTTTTTGTATGAAGAGTTTTAAGCCAACTTTTCATCTTCCTCTTTCATCTTCCTCAAGAGGCTCTTTACTTTCTCTTCGCCTTTTGCCTTAAGGGTGGTGTCGTCGGCATATCTGAGGTTATTGATATTCCAGCTTGTTATTCATCCAGCCCAGCATTTCACATGATGTACTCTGCATGAAAGTTAAATAAACAGGGTGACAATATACAGCCTTGATGTACTTCTTTCCCAATTTGGAACCAGTCCATTGTTCCATGTTTGGTTCTAACTGTTGCTTCTTGACCTGCATACAGATTTCTCAGGAGCCAGGTAAGGTGGTCTGGTACTCACATCTCTTTAAGAATTTTCCAGTTTGTTTTGATCCACATAGTCAAAGTCTTTAGCGTAGTCAATGAAGCAGAAGTAGATGTTTTTCTAGAATTCTCTTCTTGTTTCTATGATCAAGTGGATGTTGGCAATTTGATCTCTGGTTCCTCTGCCTTTTCTAAATCTGGCTTGTACATCTGGAAGTTCTGTGGTTGAACAAATATTAACTGGACAATGAACAGTGGGAGCCAGGTTTCCTACTACTGGAGAAGGAACTATAGATAAGCAAGAAAGACTGGAATCAAACCTATGGTGCTGTATTATAGTCAGAGACACCACTATAAACTTATGTTTAGCTTAACATATATCAGCTCTGTTCAGTTCACTCCAGTCGCTCAGTCATGTCCAACTCTTTGTGACCCCAGGGACTGCAGCACACCAGGCTTCCCTGTCCATCATCAACTCCCAGAGCTTGCTCAAACTCATGTCCATCAAGTCGGTGATGCCATCCAACCATCTCATCCTCTGTCATCCCCTTCTCCTCCTGCCTTCAATCTTAACATGTATACAGATGGTTAAATGCAGAAATAGTTATAGCCATGTGTTTATACAGCTAATACATGTACATTATTCCCAGCTCTATCTGCTGACAGGGCCCGGAAACAGTGGGGCTCCAGAAGCAATGAACACACCCAGTACCAAAAATGGTGGTTTCTAAACACCATTTTTTCCAGTTAAAGGAAGCAGAGTCCCTTGAATAAATGGCTATTTCTGGGAGTGGGGCACGGATATACCTGAAACATCTTGCAGTACCAGAAGAGAGAGATGTGTTCAAAAAAACAAAAGCATGGAGACATAGAAAAGGGAGACAAGAGCCAACCTGAAAGAACTCCATGCCAAGCTTGAATAACTTCAGTAACAGAATAAATAACATTCTTTAGAATTATCCTCCAAAGTATAAAATAAATATATGTGAGTCCACACGGACACAAGTAAATGATTAAATAAACAGGTGAATGAAAAGTGACTTATCTTCCTTATAGAGGGATTCTAAATAATTTATGTAGATACTCTTCATTCCAGGAGGTACAGCTTTATCCCTCCCTATTTGGGGAATGAGTTAAACTTAGTGACTGGCTTCCAAAGAATACAGTTGAGAAGTGAAAAATATACCAGTGAAGAAATCTGCCATGCACATGCTACTTTAACCAAGTCATGGAGGTTAATATCCTCTGTGATATTCTGTATCATGTACCCTGTCATATGATGTGACAAGAACACTCCACTGTCGTATTCTTTCTAAAAACCCATAACCCTGGTCTAATCATGAGAAAATATCATACAAATCCAGGCTGGGGGGCACTCTATAGAGTATCTAGCCAGTATTCCTCAAGACAGTAAGGTTGTCAAATTCATAAAAAACAAGGAAAGACTGAGAAACTGTCACAGACCAGAGAAGACCAGGGAGACATGTCTAATTGCAATGTGTTCCCTGGATTGAATTCTGGAACAAAAAGAGAACATTCATGGGGAAAAGTGGTGAAAAGCAAATAAAATCTAGAGTTAGACTGCTAGTAATGATGTGCCAATGTCAATTTCTTCATTTAGACAAATATAACATGGTAATATAAGATATTGGAGAAGGCAATGGCACCCCACTCCAGTACTCTTGTCTGGAAAATCCCATGGCTGGAGGAGCCTGGTAGGCTGCAGTCCATGGACTTGCTAAGATTCGGGCATGACTGAGCGACTTCACTTTCACTTTTCACTTTCATGCATTGGAGAAGGAAATGGCAACCCACTCCAGTGTTCTTGCCTGGAGAATCCCAGGGACGGGGGAGCCTGGCAGGCTGCCGTCTATGGGGTCACATAGAGTCGGACATGACTGAAGCGACTTAGCAGCAATATAAGATATTAACATTAGAAGAACTAGTAATGGACATTTAGGAACTCTCTGGGCTATCTTTGCAAATTCTTTGTAAATATATAATTTTTCCAAAATAAAAAGTTTAAGAAAGTATTATATTCTAAAATAGCCATTCTATGTAAAATAAGTAGAGGAGCAATTAGGTATCATGCCAGTGAAAGGAAGCTAGAAATAAGAGCATAATAATTTTTATATTAATATTAGTTTTCTGCTCCCCAGAACTACTTATAGTACTGTTGTTCCTTTCCTATGATACTTTGGGGGAAACACTAAACTCATCTGAACTCACTTTGTTTACAAATGCTTACTGGGTAAATAAGCGCCAGGCACTGTCCTAGGCTCTATAGATGCTCTGATGGACAAGACATGCTTCCTGTGTGCAAAGAACATCCAGCTTCATTGATGTCAACACAAAACAAAACACAGCATGATAAATCCTGATGAAGAAGAGGTAATTTCAAGATGATAGGGGCACACCCAGGAGGAGCATCCAATCAATTCAGTACCAAGGCACCATGGAGTACAGAGACAGACACCTGGAAAAGCCCAGGAATGATCTATGTCTTATGACCATCACAAGGATCCCTGGTGATGGTGATATACACCAACCTCCTGTCAGCATAAAGTGCATTTTGGAAATGCAAATTTAATTACATTACCTCTTCCTAAAACTCTTCAAGGGCTTTCCATTACTCCAATGCGTGGCACATCCTCACCACGTGTGATGGGTAGTTTTACATGTTAATTTGGCTACATTATACCTCCCAGAAATGATCTGCTAATTGAGGTGTTTTTGTGAAGACAGTTTAGATATGCTTAACATCTACAGTTAGGGCTTCCCTGGTGGATCAGATAACAAAGAATCTGCCTGCAATGCAGGAGACCAAGTTTTGATCCCTCAGTCGGGAAGATTCCCTGGAGAAGGAATGGCAACCCATCCCAGTATTCTTGCCTGGAGAATCCCATGGACAGAGGCTGCAGTCCATGGAGTCACAAAGAGTCAGACACAACTGAACAACTAACACTTTCAACATCTACAGTTAGTCAACTTTAAGTAAATTCCTTGATAAAGTAGTGGGCCTCATCCAATCAGTCGAAGGCCTTAAAAGCAAAAATCAAAGTTTCTCAGAAAAGAAAAGACTCTTAAGAAGAAATTCTACTTCAAGACTGCAGCATCATCACCTGCCTGAGTTTATAGCGGCCTGCTTGCTTGACCTACAGACTTCAGACTTGCCACCTCTCTTTATTTAAATATATTTCCTTTGGGCTTACATTATAGATAGGATTTACGGAGAGAACTATATGTAAGGTATACATTATGCGCATATGTGTCCTATTGATTCTGTTTGTATATATGTATATTGGTTCTGTTTCTCTGGAGAACCCTGACACACCATGGTCATGGGCGCCAGGCTTCACGGCCCTTCCCCCTCTCATCAGCCACACCTTTCATCCCGCTCCTCTCACTCTCTCTCCCACTCACAGTGGCTTTTTCTCATCCTTTTCTCATCCTGCACCCTTTCAGCTCCTCCTCCTGTCCCCTCCTCCCACAGGCTCTTGTCTCTGTCTGGGCCACTCTTCCTTCTTTTCCTGATTGACACCTATTCTTGCCTCAGTCCTTAGCTCAATCAACTACTGCTTCCTCAGGGAATCTTCCCATTATCAAACTCTCTTAGTAAGCCTTCAAGGCACTTCACATCCCTCCTGGGGAGTTGGACAAATTGCCACCTCAGTCTTCATGATACATAAGCCCCATGTAGGTGGGAACGATGTCCAGTTTTGCTCATTGTTTTGTAACTATATCCCCTAGCACAGTTCTTGGGACATGAAAGCTTTCAATAAGTAATTTTTTAATGAATGTCAACACAAATGTGAGAAGAGCAGAAAACTGCCCCTCTCCACAGCCACAGCCTCTGAAGCTCTCACAGGTAGAATCCAGTGACCCAGTCCTTTTGACAATTCATAAAGCTGAAACTTAAGGTCAGAAAAAAAGGGGAACTTGGAAAGGCAGTCAAAGCAGGCAGAAGGAGGGGGCTTTACTAGCTGGAGACAGAAATGTCTCTGCAGATGGGTTGGAGGTGGTCAGTGTGGCTGCAGCCTCAAGTTGACACCGACTTCTCCAAAAATACCACCTGCCTCTTCACCCAAACTGGAGTTTATGTAATCACATTTCCCAGTTATTACCAACTGCCAAATGTTGAAACTCTCAGAAGCACCTTTTTTTAAGTCTTAAATATCAACTCTAGCCTATTAAAGAAGAGAAAAAGGAAATGAAGATATGTTCTTACCAGATTTCTTTTTATAAAGAAAAACTCAAACCTGGAAAAAAAAAAATTCCCCAAGTTTAAGTACTAAGATTTTATTAGGAGACACAATCCCAGGGTAACAAGGGTGAAGGGAAAGGCAAAGGCAAAGCAAAGCAAATGATATACCCAAATGATCAATACATTTCTTCTTTAGGTTATTTTTACCATGAATGACCTGCACTGAACAAGCTGGCAAATTTCTCAAAACATCAGGCCACTAGATCATGTTTCTAAAGGCAGTAGCCACAGCTGATTTCTTGATTCATATATATGGCAATTTTAAAGCATATCTTCAATTTTATTGACATTTTTCCTTGTGACAGATGGGGTCTATATCCCTTGCTTTTGAATCTGGGAAGTTCGTGACTTACTTGTATCCAATAACATGTGTTGGAAGTTCTGCTGGGTTTGCTTATTGACATCAATGTGGTTCTATCTTATTCACAGAGACTGTCACCACTGGAGCCCTGAGCCAGCAGGTAAGAAGTCTGATAGAAAGTTGCCATGCCATGAGGAAGCCAAGTCACACAGGGAGGCTGCAAGAAGGTGCTTGAGTTGGCAATAGCAGTCTTCAAGTCCTCCTTTCCAAGTGCCAAATATGTGAGTGAACAAGTTCTCAGATGACTGTAGCCCCCAGCTATTGAGTCAACCCCAGACATGGGGGAGGGGAAGTGCAAGCAAGCCATCCCTATTGTTCCCCTTCTAAATTCCTGCCCCAGCGCATACAAACAAACATATTGCATTGCACTTCTGTGTTTGAGGGAATGTTTATTATGTAGCAATGGTAACCTGAACAATATGGAAAAATGGGTATTATTTCTTAGGTGTCAAAACAAGTGTCTAACTTTCCTCCACAAGAGTCAATACCCATCAACAGCTTTTATCTCAGACAAATCTCTCAAATGTAAACAAACAAATAAACAAGTAAAAGCTGGCCTCAGCACCTCATGAAAGGAGTAGATTCCAAGCAGAGAGAGAACAGAATTGTCTTTGAGAAAAGAAGTGCTCAATGTTTGATGAATGAAGAAAGGAATCGCCCAGAGAACCATGAACTATTTAGGTGAGTATATAGTAGAGGGCACAGGATCATTTTCCACAATCAATGGCAATCTTAGTCCCCAGTTCGAAACATGCAGTCCTTCAGAAATGTTTATGGCTTAGCCTTGTGTTCTCATCCTTTAATATTTAATGGCATTTATCAACAACTAAATCACATGAAAAATGTATACTTGTATACTGCACATTTTCTGATGCAAAACTAAGCTGGAAAACAACATCTTCTGATGCAAAACAAGCTGAATGACAGAAAGAATCAAAATTATTTTGACCAGCTGGAAAAATGAAGCAAGATAAATATAAGTGGCTGGAGTAAACTTATCCCAGCAGGCAGCTGGGGAGACTGTATGAAGACCTCAGAGTCTTTGGGGGGAGTGTTGGACTCATTCTGAAGATGATAAGAAACTATATAATACTTTGGATAGGGAAGAACTGTGATAAAAAAAAATTAATTTGAAAATTAACTTCAACATCTCTTTAGGTGATGAAGTCAAGGGGGACAAATAGAAGGAAGAAAGGTCACAGTGTATAACAGAAGTTTCTAGTCCCACAACAATAAAAATGCATACATCTGGGCTGGTATGACCATAGAAAGAGGAAAAGAAGGGCAGAGGTGATTCAGCGGTACAACCAGGGAAACTTGGGCAGCTGATGGGGTATGGAGAGTACAGGAGAGGCCTGGAGTGAGACGTCAGTAGAGATGATGGAGAGAGAAACAGTGGAGGATGAAGCATGCTTGGAGAAGAATAAAGAGAGCTCAGTAGGAACCTATGCCTTTGAGATGGTGCTAGAAAGACATTTAGGTAAAAAGAGCCAATGGATAATAGGAGACTTTGGATTAAGGTTTAGGGGAAGACATAGGCCTAGAGAAGTAGATTTGGGATTCATCAGCCTCCAGGCAATCCCTAAAGCTGTGAATGAATTCCCATAGTGCACCATATTCAGTTCAGTTCAGTTCAGTTGCTCAGTCGTGCCCAACTCTTTGCAACCCCATGAATCGCAGCACGCCAGGCCTCCTTGTCCATCACCAACTCCCGGAGTTCACTCAGAATCATGTCCATTGAGTCAGTGATGCCATCCAGCCATCTCATCCTCTGTCGTCCCCTTCTCCTCCTGAACCCAATCCCTCCCAGCATCAGAGTCTTTTCCAATGAGTCAACTCTTCGCATGAGGTGGCCAAAGTACTGGAGTTTCAGCTTTAGCATCATTCCTTCCAAAGAAATCCCAGGGCTGATCTCCTTCAGAATGGACTGGTTGGATCTCCTTGCAGTCCAAGGGACTCTCAAGAGTCTTCTCCAGCACCACAGTTCAAAAGCATCAATTCTTCAGCACTCAGCTTTCTTCACAGTTGGCGGCGGCAGGGAGGAGCAACCCCACACCTGAGGCCAGGGGCGGCAGCCGGGAGGAGCAACCCCATGTCCAAGGAGTGGTGCCTACACAGGTACAGGAGGGCCTAGAGGAGCCATCCCACGTTGAAGGTCAGGAAGGGCGGCGGTGAGGAGATACCCCTTGTCCAAGGTAAGGAGCAGTGGCTGCGCTTTGCTGGAGCAGCCCTGAAGAGATACCCCACGCCCAAGGTAAGAGAAACCCAAGTAAGATGGTAGGTGTTGCAAGAGGGCATTAGAGGGTAGACACACTGAAACCATACTCACAGAAAACTAGTCAATCTAATCACACTAGGACCACAGCCTTGTCTAACTCAATGAAGCTAAGCCATGCCTGCGGGGCAACCCAGGGCAGGTGGGTCATGGTGGAAAGGTCTGACAGAATGTGGTCCACTGGAGAAGGGAATGGCAAACCACTTCAGTATTCTTGCCTTGAGAACCCCATGAACAGTATGAAAAGGCAAAATGATAGGATACTGAAAGAGGAACTCCCCAGGTCAGTAGGTGCCCAATATGCTACTGGAGATCAGTGCACCATATTAGACTCTGTTAAATCTTGAGTCTTTACAGCATTTCACAGCTCAGGGTGAAATATTTTGAAAATATACTGAATCTCTCTTATGCAGAGGCTGCATAATTAGGTCTACCACAGCACAGCCACTTTATTGATCCTTTAATTAAAAAAAAAAACTACGAAATGCCAGGAATACCAAGAAATGAATTTATTTTGACTCTCAATATATTTTGAACTATTCCTCCTACTCACTTCAACTGACAAGACTGGCCCCAGAAATGAAGAACCATTTTTTATGCCTTTAAAGAATATCTGGGTGGGCCACTATCGCTATGGCTCTCCACTTGAATAAGTTGTAAGAACACCAAGAGCCTTTGTAGAGCCAAAAAGAATCAAAGGATGTGCAGCTGGAGGTATCAGCTGTGCGTGTCAAGTTCTAGCCAAAATAACTCCCCAGGGTGTCCAGCTGTAGAGAGAGAAAGAAAACCAGAAAGAAGACAGTAATTCAGTCAGGGAAGTCACCAGTGGCTGAAGAGTCCTGCAGGCCACAGAGCTCTATTACAGTTGGGGACCAGACAACGTGCTGCAGCCACCACGCTCAGGCTGCTTACAACTGCAGAGTGAACATCTGTGGCCATCTGTCTGCAAACAGGCTGGGGGTCAGAGGCAGAGTGAAATAGAGACCTGAAAGTGGACTGAGATAAGCTTAGGAGAGGAAAATATGTAAGGCATCTAACAGATTCCACTTAGAAAGAGACAGCCAGTTGAAAGAAAGTATGGATGGGGTCTCCTTAGATAAATTATGACTCAGCAAGTGCCATTTTATCTGCCTAAGAAAATAATTACAGGAAAACAGTGTTTCCTGAAAAGTCCCTGTGAATGAGCTCTTCTGGAATAGCACCAGAGGTTTCTGGCAGACGGGAGTAGCTCTGCAGGACTTTGGAGATGACCTGGCCCAAGCTCTGTCAGGTAAAGAACTGAGACGTTACAACCATGCCCTTCTGGAGGCACTGAAATCTGCTTTCCAATCCTTCCATGACAACTAGCATATTCCACTTGTGGCTTGCCCTTTAACCTGACTTTTACGGGTTTTTCTTCCTCTACTTGTTTCTTAATCCCAGAGTTCCTCTGGGCTCTAAGCCCTCCTCTTTCCTGATACATTCTCCTTAGGGGATGCCATCTGCTCTATTGTCCTTACAGTCATTTATGTATTGATGACTGTCAAATATTTACTCTCAACCAGACCTCTTGTCTGAGCTCAGACCTGGACAGCAATTGCATATTGCATATCTCCTCTTGTGCATTTTACAAATTCAACTTGTCTAAAATTGAACCCACCACTCCTGGAGACTCATGCCTTCTCTATTGTTAACCCAAGTTGGCCACCTGGAGCCCTCATTTGAATGCTCTTTCCCTTGGCCCACACTTCACCCACACACTGCTGGCCCAAATTAACCCACTGCTCTCCAACCCCATTTCCATTAGCCTAGACTCAGGAACCACTATCTTTCATTATCACAACAGCCTTCTGAGTCATCTTCCTGTCTGTGATCTTGACTCTGCCAAACTGCATCCCCATTCCATTGTAAAGCACTCATTCTGAAATAAATCCTATCACTTCACTTCTTCAGCCCAAAACACTTCAGTGGGTTACTACTGCTCTTAGGATAAGGTCCAAAGCAGTTAATACCATCTGCATAACTTGACCCATCCCATTGTCCTACCCTTCACCAATGCCTCCCTTTACAGTCCAGTTGAGTTTTTTCTAGTTCCTTGAATCCACCAAGTTCTCCTTTAACAACAGACTTTTGTACATGCTATCTGGCATTCTCTTCTCCTTTGCTTTGCCAAACAATGACTATTTCTCCTTCAGGTTCCAGTTTAGACAAAACTTCCCTTGACAAGCCTTCCCTGTCCAGTCTAGTCTGTTTTAAATGGCCTGAAATGAATTCCCAAACACACTGTATTTTTCCGCATCAAATCACACTCTACAGTTAATACCTACATATACGGCTTTATCTTTCACTTGACATTGAGGATAGGAAGCATATCTGTTGTGTGGGCAATTGTACATCCAGCACCCAGCCTAGAATTTTTGTATGTTATTTAAATGATTATATAAAATATTGGATTTTATAGGCCCTCTGATCAGCAGCAAAACTGCTAGGTCTACATCAGACAAGGTCCCCTCAGAGAATTAGAAAGATTTTCAAGTTCCTTTGTCTAAGTTGAGCCTGGCAGCTGCAGCATCTCCAGGAACATTCGTTCCCTGATGTATGGCCAACAGAAGTCTACTGAGGGATTCTCAGCTGCAGCTCACTGCAAAGCTCTTAATTCAAGCACAAAATAATCTCTTCACTTCCAATGAGGGACATCAAGAAAGAAAGAATTTTCCCTTTGGTGTCAGGAGCCTAGGAAGGCAGAATATAAAGCAGAAAAGTCTACATGAACTCAGAGTCTTTCTAGAGAAGACTGTATTGGACTGTACCCTAGATCAGTGGTTTCAAAACTTGAATCAGAATCACCTGGATGACTTGTCAAAGCACAGATGTCTGAGCCTGACCCCCAGAGTTTCTGATTCAGTGGGTCTTGGATGGGGCCAGAGAATTTGCATTTCTAACAAGTTTCCAGGTGATATTGATGCTGCTGATTTGGGGACCACAACCTTGAGAACCACTGCACTAAACATCTGAGTCACCCTCTTAGTCAAACAAACACAAGAGAAATAGGCACCCCTTGTCCTGAGGGAGAGGCACTCTTCCCAAACTCTGGAGAGGAAGATCTCACTGCTGGGCAGGGAGTAGGGAAATTTGCATAGGGATTCTAGAGCCTCTGGGAAATAAGAAATCAGAAAAATGAAAACTCCAATCCCTTCTGTATTGAAGTGTGCTAGAACTGCTCTGATAACTTAGGACAGTTCAAAGTATAACAATTCTTCAAGAAAAGGATATCAGGGACATTGGGATGGAAGTGCTTACCCAGCAGTCTTTCACTGGGCACAGACCTATTGGTCTGTCCAGTGAATGTGCACACACCCAACCCACATAAATTGGCTGGCAAGACACAGGTTGATCTAATGACACTCAGCCCCAAACAACTGCTGAAACTGTTGGAACAGAGACCTTTCCCCTCTGGTGTTACAAGACAGATAAGCAGCATGTCTGGGGCTTCTGGTGGCCAGTGCCAAGAGGGAAGAGCATGGCGGAGAATGACACCCACACTGAAGAAAACTCAGCCAAGAAATGAAAGAAATAAGACTCCTGATAACATCATTTGAATCCTGCAAGGGCCTAAAGTTACAATATCTTGGGCTTGAGCTGAGTTTCTGTCAAGAAAGAGTCTTGACTGATAGAATTCTACTAGCAAACCAATACATTGCTCTGGTCGAGAATGTTCAAGTAACCATCTGTTCTAGCAGTTTCTCTGGAGATAGATAGAACAGCCAGACCTACAGCTTTGCCAGCCCCTCTGGGATTCTGATTTTCTCCCAACAAATCCCTAGCATAGTGTATGCACGCTGTCACTCAGTTGTGTGCAACTGTTTGTGACCTCATGGACGCCAGTCTCCTCTGTCCATGGGATTTCCCAGACAAGAACACCAGAGTGGGTTGCCATTTCCTCCTCCAGGGGCTCTTCCCAGCCCAGGGACTGCACTCATGTCTCCTGCATTGGCAGATGGATTATTTATCACTGAGCCACCAGGGAAGCCCACTTTAGCACAGTTCTTAGCCTCATCACTGCTTACTTGCCTTCATTCTCTGTGAGCTCCTTGAATATATGTTCTTTATAACACTTTTCTTGATTGCCAGGCAGGGTAGCTGGCTTACAGATGCTCACTTTGCAAACAACATTTAAATGAAAAATAACATTTGGGTCAGATTAGTTTGCATGAATTAAAGGGAAAAAAGAAGAAGAGGACAAGGTACACTGGAAGGAATATAAACTAAACCAGGTAATAACCCACAAAGGTGGGCTCCCAGAGTCAGGTAAAACTTTACTCTGTCCCAGAATATTTCTAACTGAATCTCAACTCCTACTAACAGCTTCAGCATTTTTCTTTTCTTTGGGGAAAAAAAAAATCATGGGGGAGGGGGTGCCAGAGAATGACAAGTGACATGGTGACTCCCACATAAGTCAGCTTCCTCTTCCCCAAATCTGTTTCCAGAAACTCTGCCACATCATGCACTGAGAACCCCCTGGCTTCCAACTCAAAAGAGTCTCAGAGGTGTCAGGCACAGATGGCAGGAGCCCTCCTTTGGTGGTTCTCAATGATAAATAGCTTCCTGCCAGAGCGCTCCCCAACTCTGAACTCCTGGAAGAAAATTACCACGTGAGAAACAAAACCCAGGAAAGGGTTGGAAGCATACCCTGAGTAGGGTTTGTCACTCACATCTTCTAGGTTAAATGTGTCTGTGGGAACCCCTGGACACAGCTGTGGTCACGAATGTTCCATCCAACAACTGGACCCAGAAGTGGCCCATTTTTCTGACATCAAGAGACCTTCCATGGAAGGAAAACAGAAACAGCACAGATGGAGCTGCCTTTTCAAATCCTTGTGGATGTCATGAGATTAGCAGCTTTCCTCTGAGTCGGCCTCAAAGACTTCCTTTACAATTGTTCATAAGCTCGCTCAAGGGATAGGCAGTGAAGTTCACTCAAACAAAAACATAACCTCAAACATCGAAAACAGCTGGTGGAAATTGTGACTGTTATAGAGGAGCTGACTTATCTAGCTGAGTCAAAACAAGTGTGAGTGCTTCAAACAGGCACGAGATCAGAAACATAATTAGGTGTTTATTGAGTGCTGTCCTTCTTGATTTTTTTTCTCCCTTGCAGGACGTGAGTCTCCTCTTTAGGCTTCATCCTGACATGGAGTAAAACCCTTTATGATATCAGAATTGACATTTTTGAAAATTTATTTGAAAATAATTTTTTTTCTAATTATAAAAGTAGTCTGTGTTCTTTGGGGAAAAATTAGGGAACACAGAAAAACCACAAAAATAAAAATCATGTGTAATCCCACTGCCACTCTTTTCATTTTGTTCTTTTGACTCTGGATGTTCTTTTTTTAAAAAATAATTTTATTTATTTATGGTTGTGCCTCGTCTTCACTGCTGCGTGGGCTTTCTCTGGTTGCAGCGCATGAGCTTCTCGTTGTGATGACTTCTCTCATTGCAGAGCACAGGCTCTAGGGTGTGCAGGCTTCGGGAGTTGCAGCTCTTGGACTCAGGAGTTGCAGCCCCCAGGCTCTAGAGCACAGGCTCAATAGTTGCGGTGCACAGGCTTTGTTGCTCCACGGCATGTGGGATTTCCTGGATCACAGATCACATCCATGTCTCCTGCATTGGCAGACGGACTGTTTACCACTGAATCACCAGGGAAGCTCAACTTTGGTTTTTCATACACATATACACATCACACAATTTTAAATATATATTTAAATATGCCTGCATTAGTCACTCAGTCGTATCTGACTCTGCGACCCCGTGGACTGTAGCCCACCATGCTCCCCGTCCATGGAATTCTCCAGGCAAGAATTACTAAAATAACTCCTTTTGATCCTGATTTTCACCTAGTCCGTATGACCATTTCCCAATGTCACTGATATATTCTTTCCCACATTTTTATGCCTGCATATGAACACTATAAATTATTGAGCTAATGCCAATTGTAGACATTTGGGATATTCTGCACTATTGTAAACAAGGCTGTGAAGAATACCCTTGTTGATAAATCTCATGTTCATACTTATAAAACTTACTTTCTCTTTCAAGGCACTGAAATTCAGGCTATAAAAGGGATTGTAATTGATATTGAAAGAGTATAGCTCCTTTCTCCCTGAGAGTTTCTGCCAATTGTCTTTTTCTGCATGTTTTGAGTTGAGTTAGCTCCTTTTGGAGGAGGAAATGGCAACCCACTCCAGTGTTCTTGCCTGGAGAATCCCAGGGACAGGGGAGCCTGGTGGGCTCCTGTCTATGGGGTCTCGCAGAGTCGGATATGACTGAAGCGACTTGGCAGCAGCAGCAGCAGCAGCTCCTTTTAGGACTTGCAGGCCTTCATGTATTCACAGAAGACTTGCTTTCAATCAAGTTAATGGTCTCTCCAGTTTGCAATGCAGAAACATTGAAATAACTGTTTTTTAACTGTACGACAAGAAATGAAAGCAATAAATATTAGAAAAGATTACTAATCTTATTAGGAAAAAGAAAATATAGACGTGTAATTCCATCAAAAGAGGTATCAAAACTGATTAGACTGAGTTACTCAAAACTTTGTCTTCTGAAAAGCTCTCAAGTTGAAATGATTTGTAGCAGGTTTTACAACTGCAGGAAACGAGCTAAAACTTTCCACTTTCTTATTTTTCCTATTTTTCTAATCCAAAAAGTGAAATGAAACATTCTTTAAGGAGAAGACTCAACTGGCAATATTATCTCTCATTCGAAATTTACTGCCTGCATTGAACAATTGCTTCTGTATTGGCACAAGTCATTCAGTCACTCACCATCGGGGATGAATCACTCTCCATGAAAAATCATTCCAGAATTTGGGTAACAGAGAAGTTTGCCTCCAGCCAAAAGTTCAACAAATGTTGGTAAAATTTAGGAAAATCATTATCATGAAAGGCTGCCATGGTTTCAAAGAGCATCTCTTAGTAGTTACTGCACTCTCTGACCTCTAAAAAAAGTGCAAGCAACTTCATGCACACACACAGCCCCTGCCAGTTTCCCTTAAAAATTTCATTCCCTTCATCACCACTGAGTGGAATTAAAAACAGTTGGTCAAGCTCCACTAATCGACAGCTGCTTGCAATTAGATGAAGCATTTAAAGCCATTCTCTTAACTACCTTCCCAACTGCCTAAGCATTCAGTATGAGCAATACACCGTGATAATTTGCCAGAATGTTTAACTTATCTCCATCTCTAGTGGTTTCTATACCTTCCTATTTTCTCCAGTCTTCCCACACACTGTCTGACTCTTCCAGTTCCTCTTGTTAAATTAGGGGTGTGCAGAGATTAGCTGAAACCAGGTCGAGCTGTTTTGTGCTAAGATGGAAAATTCTACCCAGGCAACTATTAGGGGGCAGAGTAAATCTTGATGTTTTGCAGAGAGAAAAGATTCCTTTTTTCCTCTTTTTTTATTAAACAATGAACTGGAAAGTTCACTGTAATTTTTCTCATCAAGGATGATGAAGAAAAACAAAAGTTCCTAGGCTTTTGTAAACTCTTTCCAATTCTCAAAACTCACAAACACTAATTTTGGAGTAGGGAGAAAATGCACAGATCACTTTATTCAATTTTTGCCCTTTACAAACTGGGCATCAAAAGTCAAGATGCTTTTCCCAAGGTCACAGAAAAGAGTGGCAGTGCATGGCCTGAATCCAACTCTCTGTCTCTTGGTCCAGATGGTTTTCTGCTACTTAAACTCCTTTTGCTAAAGAGAAAATCTTCCCACCTCTTCTAGAAGGAGGCAGAGACCATCATGGCTACCCCACTTGCCTTATCCAAGGGGTAGAGCAGCTGTTCTCCCCACCCTCTGCCCCACAAGCCTCTCCAGCCAGGAGCTCATCCTGGGGCTTAAAGGGCAGGAAAACAACAGACATGATATGACTTCACCTATGCACTCATCTTTCTCACTCCATCCCTTTAAGAACCCCCACAAAACCACATCCATGGGCACATAACCATGTTGTTTTTCTGTCTCATACTCCCTGATGCTTATCTCCATCCTATACCCATTTGACCTGTTGTGTGGTCAGTGAAGGAAGGGGATGAAGGAGGTGTTGGAGGAAGGAAAGAGAGAAGAAGCAAGAGAGGCAGAAGAGGACAATCAGTTGAAGGAAGCAGTTTTACCTCAAAACTCAAGAAGCAGATTCATGTCTAGACAAGAACGGGAGCCCTAGGACTTCCTTGGTGGTTGAGTGGCTAAAATTCCATGTTCTCAGTGCAGAGGGCTCAGATTTAATTCCTGATCAGGAATCTAGATCCCACATGCCACAACTAAGACCCTTCACAGCCAGATAAAATAAATAAGTAAAAATAAATGTTAAAAAAAAGAAAGAAAGAAAGGGAGCCCTCACACCCCAGACCACTCACCCATAGCTCTGGCTTTTCTGATCTCTGTTCCTCCCAAGGCGAATCCCTTCTTTTCCAGAAACCTCCTATATTCCAATCTAGTCCACTCCTCTAGACAGTCATGGACTCCTTCTTCTGTCTCTGAGGACAATTCACTTTCTCCTTAAACTCATATTTCCATTATACTCACAGCAATGAGTTATCCTTATATTTTTTTCTGGTTCAAAGTCTTTTTGTTGATATTTTATAATGTTTATTATGAACATTTTATTATGTTGATCTTTTTTTTCATATAAATAAAGGCTTCCCTGGTGGCTCAATGGTAAAGAATCCATCTGCCAATGCAAGAGATACAGGTTCGATCCCTGGGTCAGGAAGATCCCCTGGAGAAAGAAATGGCAGCCCACTCCAGTACTCTTGCCTGCGAAATCCCATGGACAGAGGAGCCTAGAGGGCTACAGACCATGGGGTCAAAAAAAGTGTCAGACACATTTAATGACTAAAACAACAACAAAAATATATATGTATACACAGATACATATATATATTTCTGTTCTATATATAGAGTTAGAGCCATATAAATAAAGACAGAGATAGAGAGATTGAGATAATTTTTTTAAAGTTTTTCTATGTAAAAAAAAAAATACTATTCTGCCTCTTGCCCATCTTGCAAGATGGTAGATGAAAACACAGAGAAGCTGGATAATAAGAAGAAGAAACATAAAGCCAAGAAGGCTGATGCCAGGGCAAGGTTAAGAAGGGTAACCTCAAGCCCAAAACACCTCAAAAGGGGAAATCCCACAACAACCAAAACCCCATCCTAGTCAGAGGAATTGGCAGCTTTTCCCCATCTGCTTTGTGTTCCAGCAAAGTCATGGAAAAGAGGAAGTAATCATAAGCTACATTTAAGATTGAAATTAAAGAGAAATTTCTTTCTACTACACAAAACTTGTTTGGGTGGGGGTGACAGAAATGATGGGATCCAAATGGCTAAGCTTCACCGAACACCTGGATGATGCTCCACTGAAGATGTACCTTGAAAGCTGGTGAGCCTCAGGAGAAAACCCTTCCATCAGATGAGAGGAAGCTGTGAGCTAGTGTCACTCCCAGCACCATTCCAAGCATCCTCACCGGGTACCACAGAGGCACGACGGTGGTTTTCTTAAAGCAGCTGAGCAGTAGCATGCTGCTCGTGATGGGACCTCTGGTCCTCAGTCGAGTTCCTCTGTTAGAACACACCAGAAACTTGTCATCACCACCTCCACAAAAACTGATGAGTGGTGTGGAAATCCCAAACATCTCCCTGAGGCTTATTTCAAGAAGAAGCAGCTTCTTAAAGCCCAGACACCAGGAAGGTAAGACCTTCAATGCAGAGGAAGGAAATTCAAGCTCACAGAGCAGCACAAGGTTGATCTGAGAGACCTTGGACTCACAAATTCTGCCAAAAATCAAAGCCATCCCTCAGTTCCAGGGCTACCTCCGTTCTGTGTTTCTGCTCACAAATTGGTGTCCTAAATATCTTACAAAGAACTGATACATTGACCCCCAAAAATTATTCTGGGTGGTGTAGGTATTATGTTGATCACAAGTATAAAGCTCATCAACATAACGTAAATATATTGTAAATTTTGTGGATAATGATTAAATACATACACTGTAACAGAAATGAATCTCATAATGATTCCTCAACCATGTTTTTATCCCAATTAATTTATGCATCTATGATTTGATAGTACCTGGTGGCTCAGAGGATAAAGCGTCTGCCTACAATGCAGGAGACCCGGGTTCAATCCCTGGGAGGAAGATCTCCTGGAGAAGGAAATGGCGACCCACTCCAGTATTCTTGCCTGAAAAATCCCATGGACAGAGGAGCCTGGTAGGCTACAGTCCATGGGGTTGCAAAGAGTCAGACACAACTGAGCGACTTCACTTCACAATGCTAAATTATGACAGTTTTCAGTTATTTCTTTTTCTAATTTTTCATATTTATAGAGGTAAGAGAAAGTGCTTGTTTTATCCACCTAGAGGAAAGAAAAGTTTTGTTAAGGAATGACATTAGCTTCCATAAGGCTAGACTCTCCTTTCTAGTTATGTAACAAAATAACAAAGTGATCCATCATCAAAAATTACTTTTAATGCCCTGCTGACAACTTATTTGGGGCCTCCTTCAATTTTGTTTAAAGCCAAGAACTAGAGACCAATTGCCTTGAGAACAGGTTTTATTTTAATTCCATGATAAGAGTAATTCACTTTTCCCCCTTTCAACACCAAGGTTTTTTGAGTTTTTTTATTGAGTTATCTTATCTTACTGAGTTGTATTTCCAGTTATTCCTTAGTTTATTCCCCAAGTATTTTATACCCTAGGGCAAGATACCCTAAGCAAGATTCACTAGGAGATAAGTTGGCCTTTATTCATAAAAGGAAAAGGTAAATGAGAGCTACCAAAATATTTGGCCCTGGGTAGATCCATTTTAAAAGAGCACAGAAAAAAAAAAAATTAAAAAAAAAAAAAATAAAAAAATAAAAGAGCACAGAGTAATATGAGTCTCCTAAACATTACATGTGCCTGCATACCCGTTAGAAAGTCTACATACTCTCCAAGAACGCACACATTCCAATTTGAATGTCATTGCACTAAAGAGCCCACATGATCTAGCCCGAACCTACTTTCCAGTCTCAATTCAAATCTTTCTCTCACTCATGCTTTCACTTCCTCTGGGTCATTGATATGATGTTCCTGCTGCCTGAAAGCTATTTTCTCAGACATCACCCCTAACTATCCAAATCATAATAGTTTTCTCAGTTCTCTCTCTCTCTCTCTCTCGTTCTCTCTCTCTCACACACACACACACAGTTCTGTATTCTTCTTTCTCCTAACACTTATTACAAACTGCCATCAGATATTTATTTGTATTTATTTAAGTAGCTCTCTAGACCAGTGCCTAACATGGTCCCTTACCAGGATCTTTAGCTTCAATTGAGAACTTGATAGAAATGCAAAGTCCCAGGGCCCACACCATACCTAATGAATGAGAAATTCTGAAGCAATCTGTAGCTTAGTAAGTCTTCCAGGTGTTTCTGATGCTGCTAAAGCTTGAGAAACCCTGTGCTAGATCATAATCTCCATGAAGGAAGAGCATACGTCAGTTTTTTCATCACTGTATACCTAGAATTTTGCCCAGTGGCTGGTATATAAGAAATGCTTTATAAATTTGTATTGTTGAATAAACTCAAATCAAACAAAAATTTGCCCACAGTAAGGGATATAGTATGGCTTATATGCAAAACTAAAACAAATGATACAAGAGAACTTATTTACAAAACAGAAACAGACCCCAAGACTTAGAAAAGGAACTTATGGTTACCAGAGGGGAAGGGTGGGAAAAGTGATAGTACTGGAGTTAGGGATCGACATGTACACACGGCTGTATTTAAAATGGACAAGCAACAAGGGCCTACTGTATAGCACAGGCTACACTGTCAATGTTAGGTGGCAGCCTGGATAGGAGGAGAGTTTGGAGGAGAATGGACACATATATGTGTATGACTGAGTCACTTTGCTGTCCACCTGAAATTATCAGCTACTTTCTCAGTTCAGTTCAGTTCAGTCGCTCAGCTGTGTCCGACTCTTTGCAACCCCATGGACTGCAGCACACCAGGCCTCCCTGTCCATCACCAACTCCCAGAGTCCACCCAAATCCATGTCCATTGAGTCGGTGATGCCATCCAACCATCTCATCCTCTGTCGTCCCCTTCTTCTCCCGCCTTCAATCTTCCCCAGAATCAGGGTCTTTTCAAATGAGTCAGCTCTTCGCATCAGGTGGCCAAAGTAGTGGAGTTTCAGCTTCAACATCTGTCCTTCCAATGAACACTTAGGACTTATTTCCTTTAGGATGGACTGGTTGGATCTCCTTGCAGTCCAAAGGACTCTCAAGAGTCTTCTCCAACACCACAGTTCAAAAGCATCAATTCTTCAGCACTCAGCTTTCTTTATAGTCCAACTCTCACATCCATACATGACTACTGGGAAAACCGTAGCCTTGACTAGATGGACCTTTGTTGGCAAAGTAATGTTCTTTTTAATATGCTGTCTAGGTTGGTCATAACTTTCCTACCAAGGACTAAGCGTCTTTTAATTTCATGGCTGCAGTCACCATCTGCAGTGATTTTGGAGCCCCAAAAAATAAAGTCAGCCACTGTTTCCAGTTTACCCATCTATTTGCAATGAAGTGATGGGACCAGATGACATGATCTTAGTTTTCTGAATGTTGAGCTTTAAGCCAAATTTTTTACTCTCCTCTTTCACTTTCATCAAAAGGCTCTTTAGTTCTTCACTTTCTGCCATAAGGGTGGTGTCATCTGCATATCTGAGGTTACTGATATTTCTCCTGGTAATCTTGATTCCAGCTTGATCTACATTCTAATATAAGATAAAAAAGTTTTTTTAATGAAATATATTTCTATGGTGATCCATTAAATATATGGAAATATATATATACACACATTTCACAAAATACTTACTACATGCCATCGACTCCAAACATTCTCAATCC
Source organism: Ovis aries (assembly GCF_016772045.2). Classification (NCBI taxonomy): domain Eukaryota; kingdom Metazoa; phylum Chordata; class Mammalia; order Artiodactyla; family Bovidae; genus Ovis; species Ovis aries. The sequence continues at coordinate 31,310,083 of NC_056061.1, read as the reverse complement.
TATTCTGTTTATTTATTTTCTTCCTGTTTTTCTAGTAAGAAGACCTATAAATTTATTTTATAGTCTGCTAATGGATCTTATGGAGAAGGAAATGGCAGCCCACTCTGTTATTCTTGCCTGGAGAATCCCATGGACGGAGGAGCTTGGTGGGCTACAGTCCATGGGTCGCAAAGAGTAAGACACGACTGAGCGACTTTACACTTCACAATGGATCTTATGTGCAGTTTGAAAACCCTAGCCACTAAGCTGCTCTGAAGAAATCCACACCTATGCCCTTGTTATTCTTTTAACCTGGAATTCCCACCCCTCTCAGCTCCTCATGCCCAAGTCTCACTGACTCTTCAAGGCCCACCTCTCAGAGTAGATTTCTGTGCTGTGAAGGTAATCTTTCCCTCTTTTAAATTCCCACCACATTTTTTTCTGTGCTCAGCTCTTATACCTTTTCTTACATGGTCCTTTTAATATACTGTTTATAGAGTATCACTTTTCCTATTAAAGTTAATCCTTCAGAGCAGAATCCATATCTGATTCATCTTTGGACTCTTCACAGCATTTAGCATATACCTTCAAATAATTTTCCTAAGTAAACTGGACTTTCAAGGTTCCAGGGTGAAATATTTCTAAAGGAAATAGGATTTCACTGGGTGGCTGAGAGAGGAAGGGCAGATGAGGAAAAAGGAACCACATGGCTTGGTGCCAATGACAGAGAAGGGAGGCACGTGCAAGCCATATTATATGTATGGTGGAGGAAAGGTGGGTGGGGTCAGATGGCAGAGCACCATAAGTGACCCAGACTATTCTGCAAGGAAAGCAGAACTATCACAGGTCTATGGGTGAACTCCTGTTTTTTGTTTTTGTTTTTGTTTTTTTAATGACAACTTTGGTGGCAAGATAAAAGTCGTATAAGGGTACAGAGGCTATGAACATATGTCTCTCGGATCTCCTGAATATTCTAGCACATTCACCAGCACCCACCTGCTACCCCCGTGGGCCCACTGCTGTGTTCATGCTGGGGACACTCTTTCCCAGTTGCCCCCAACCAATCGCTGTGGCAAGTAGCACTGACCCCTCCTGGGGACATAGGCTCAAGGATTTTGGCTCAAGGATTCCTGCTGCTGGGGCACAACTCTATGAGAACAGCACTGTGTGGAAGTCTTCATATGCTGTCTCCTTTTCTCCAGCCAGATCTGCTCTGCAGGGTGACATTCTTCCCACCACTCCTGCCTCTTCATCTTAAATCTTCCCAGGCATTTCCCCCCCAGAATATCTCCTACACTTCTAATCCTATCTTGGTGGCCACTTTTCTGGTAATATGAACCAAATGCAGAGGAGCAGATAAGACCAGAAGGGAGGTAAGAGGCAAAGAGCTACGATGGACATGCTTGGGTATTAGAATACATATATGTCTGAAAATATACCTACATGTTCATTAATGTACACATAGATATTGAATTGCAGTGGATAGACTTAACTGAAATTAACAAAACTGAGGGAAGGAAGAATTCACTTAGACAGCCACTGTTAAGAAGAAAGGCAGATCTTTCATCAAACCGTATTTCTTAGTAGGCATAAATCCAACTAAGGTCAGATAACACAAGACAATCTCTCACAAAACGTGAGATGCGCCACGAACTAGAACTCTCTTGCCCTATCACGTGCTACCAGAGAAGCTCGGACCACAAAATACAAGCAGATGTCAACACTTTCACCTTCCACTTTCTAAATATCGCTGATTGGGCCAAGTTTCATTTCACTTAATGGGCCACTTTCCATGTTGAGGGAGAAGAGTTGAGAAAGGGCGGAAGAAAGTGTTAGGATTCAAGTTTCATATCTGCTTAAGTAAACTGATGTTGCTTACTGCTGGGTTTCAAGAGAAAAGCTTCCCTAAATTAGCCAACAGTTGCTCAGAGGAACACACAGACCCAGGGTAGGCAAATGTTTTCTGTAAAGCGCCAGATACTAAATATTTTTGCCTCTACTGGTGATGAGGTATCTGCTGCAACTACTACTCTGCTATTATAGCCCAAAAAGCAACCATTGACAATACAAAAATCAACAGGTGACTGCATCCCAATAAAACTTCATTTACAAAAACAAACAGTGGGCCAGATTTGACCCATGGACCATCATTTGCCAACCCCTGATGTAGAGCACTAGGAATTCTCCAAAATACCCTCTTCTGGTTTGGATGTGGATGTTCCATTTACTTTCTAATCTTTTATCTACTTAATATAAAAAGCACACAATTAGAAAATGTAGTTGAAAATGATCAGCTATATTAAACACCTATGCTAACTAGGGAAGAGGCCATGAAACAAGCTCTGGCCTGGAGGAAAGTGAAAGTGAAGTCGCTCAGTCGTGTCCGACTCTCTGTGACCCCGTGGACTATAGCCCACCAGGCTCCTCCATCCATGGGATTCTCCAGACAAGAATACTGGAGTGGGTTGCCATTTCCTTCTCCAGGGGATCTTCCCAACCCAGGAATCGAACCCGGGTCTCCTGCATTGCAGGCAGACGCTTTAACCTCTGGAGGAGGGAAACCAAATAATCATCAGACTTCAACCTGAGATTACTTTTATCCACTGGACCATCGATTCTCAAAGTGTGGTCCTTGTACCAGTAGCATAAGCTGCACCAGGGAAATTGTTGGAAGTAAAAATTCCTGAGCCCTGTCCCAGACCTACTGAATCAGAATATTTAGGAGTGGGTTCCAGTGTTTAAACAAGCCCTCCAAGTTATTCTAATGCAAAGTCAAGCATGAAGCTCTCTCTGAAGCTGCCTGTGCCTCAAATTCTCCAGCACCAAGAGGAATATTGAAATTTTGTTATTTTCTCCTATCGTTAATATCACAAAGAGACTGGCAAGACCTGGCTAACACACACTTAAAAGATGCTTCACTACCTGAAGACTTATTAGTGATTAAGTCAAATACAGGCTCTTTTTTTCTTCTTTGAATTTGGATAATCTAACATTTAGAAGAAAATATTGTGTAGTTCTAAATCAAATATATATTCATAAATATTTTCTTTAACTTGATTTGCAGAGTGACCAATAGAGTCCATAGAGTTGTAGCGATAAGGTGTATATGCCTTGTAAGAATGGGGATTGGAACCCATGGTCCAGAGCCAAAATTTGCGTATCACTGGTTTGTGGAATTAGGTAATACCCAAACCCCACTCAAGTACTATTTGCAGGCCTAATTTACATGGGGACCAATGAAAATCCTGAGGACTATCTCAAGCCGTATCTATGACTACACATCAGATATCAGAGACATATCTGGGAGACTTGACAGAGTAGATGGGAAATGGACATGGAGAATGAGAGAGGAACAGAAGGCAAATGTCAAGTCTCCCCCTTCCCCACATCATGCACACACACAAACACATGAAAATAAAATTCACCATTACTAATGGAGAGTTCTCTGACAAACTAGCAATAGACATAACCCTCTAGAATGCCTTTTGGAGCCTGAACACCGAGCAGTCAGGTTCCGGATGCTGCTGGGCAGCGTGTGAGCCATATCCCCCAGCTCTCCTAGAATCACAGACGCACCTAGGGATACCCAGTACCTGGGCTCACTGGGCTTGTACATGGCAAAAACAGGCTCTCTAGGGGACTTCCCTGGCAGTCCAATGGTTAAGACTCTGAGCTTCCACTGCAGGAGGCCCAGGTTCCATCCCCATGTGCTGTGTAGCCAAAAAATAAATAAACTTAAAAATTCTGAAAAGCTCAGTAAGTCCTGTAATGTTCCAAGTTCTATAAAGTTCCATGGGTCCAAGAGAATCAATCCCTGATCAGCAAACTAAAATCCATGGCCAAAAATAAATAAATTAAAAATTTTTTTAAAGCAAGTGTGCTAAGTTCTATAATATTCCAAGTTCTATAATGGGGAACTGGCAGCACAGTGGAGGCCAGTAGTTTTGCAGTCAGGAGGACCACAACAGCATTTATTAGGCAACTTTCAGGGACTTCCTCAATACCTGCTCTTTTTTCTTAAAACCTAAGGGTAAGAATGTCTTCATTCATACTTAATTTGCTAACTTAGTCTGCCCTTCCTCCCACCACTCCTATCCTCCCACCAAGAGACTTTGGCTTCTCTGAACTGGTGGTTGCTGCTTTATTCTGTTTTCTATTTCAGGCTGTAAAACTCTAAAAGATCATTTAGATTGCAGGCAAAATTAAAGGAGAATACTTTTACTAAGAGACAGAAAATAAAGTAAATGCAGCTAAGATTTTCAATATAATCTATAGGTTAAAACAGTCTTATTTAGAAAACAAATTCTTGGAATACAAAGAGTTGAGAATAGGGAGAGAGTCCCATTTCTGATACTCTTTCATCAAAAATAGAAAAGGATGGAGGTATGGATTAATTGTTTCACCTGTGGTAGTCATTGAAATTTCTTGGCCATAAATATGAAAATGTCTTAATCATAGTTGGCACATGGACCACCTCACAGATCTCCTCAAACATTCCTATTGATGCTGGGCACCCCATACCATCAACCTTCAATACTCTTCTGCCCAAGACCTCCCCAGATGTGAATTATGTTTAAGACCAGAAAATAAAGCTTCTTCTTCAAATATAAAAGCTTTAAATGCTATCAAAATACCCTTCAGGACTTTTGTCATCATTAGGCCAAATTCTCAACCCATGCTGCTCTCAAGGTTCGCATCCCTGAGGACAACATCTGGTTCTTTACTGTTGAACCACCTTGTTTTGACGGCATTGCACTGTGATCCCAGTGATGTGATCAGCCAATAAAGAAGTAGCACTTTGATATTATTTCAATATAAGAATCAATTAATTTACTGAATAAATGATTTTGTTGAACTCAAGTTACATGAAAAGTTATTCAAACTCACCTTCTCTGCCTTCACAGATGTCTGTAACAGTAACTCAGGACCCACACAGATGTGCTAGGAACGGAAACCTCAGCTCATTTGATTTTTCCCAGAAAAATGAAATGGCTGAAATAAATTAACCACCTATATAATTAAAATAATACATAATACTATATTTTTCAGCTCTCAAATGTGGCTATGTGCTGGCTAACAAAATATAAACTTTATAAATATTTCAGTTTTTCCTAAGTTTATCTAAAAACAATATAGTCCCTATAAAATGCCTTCATTTTATTTTCCCCAGAGTAAACAAGTTGATTATAAAAAATTATTGGTTCTTCTGGGACTGGTCATTAAAAGAAGACTTTATCCCTTTCCTCCTTCCTATTGTTAAAAATGAGATGCCTGGAGCTCTAGCAGCATCTCAGGCAGTGAAAGTTCTTGCAGATGAATGCCTTACGCTAGGATGCTGGACCAGGAAGGAAGCGCTTAAGCCATGGATGGTGTTAGAACCACCAAGCCAACACTGAACTCCCACATTCAACCTCCTTTTTAACCAGAGAAAGCAAATTCTTTTTAAACATAGCAAGCTATTCTGTTGGGTTTTTTTTTTTAATTAACTAGCTATTCCTAGTCCTACCAGATGCAATATACCATTGACCAAATAGCAAGCTGGTATCATTTGTGATTCAAAATCAACTCATTGTTTCGGATGTCCACAACTCACTTTGAAATGCGCCCCGCCCCCCCTCCCCCCTGCAAAATAATAAGATAGAATGATAGATGGATAGAGGAATGGAGTGAGGTAGATAGAAACATGATAAAGTAGTAAATATAGCAAAATACTAATGTAGAATATAGATGGCAGATATGTGGGCATTCGCTATATAATTCCTTCAACAATTTATAATAAAATAATAAAAATTCTATTGACAAGCCATCAGCACCATTTAATATGTTTTTAAAAGATAATCACTAGTAAGGAGTTTTATAGCTTCTTTTCTCTCACTAACAGGGCCATTTCTCTCCCTGTTCTATAAACACTATTTCGGCCTTAAAATCTTTAAAAAAAAAAAAAAAAGAACTGGAAGTACTGCCAATGGGACAAACTGGGTGCAAGTAAAAAATTTTAAGGCTGTATAAACAGAAATTCATCTGGAAAGATGTTTTCTGCATCAGCACAGTAAAAAGCTAGAATAGAATTTCCTGATATAGATGTACTGTTTGACTCTCTACAGATCCCACTGGGTACAAGAGAGACATCGTGTTCTTTAATTTAAAAGTAACTTTCACTCATAAAATGAGGTTAGGAATGTTAGAATTTCAACTCAGCTGAGCTCAGCACTAAGCAACATCATTTTCTTCTCCTATTAAGATTCCCTTCTCCTTCCCCATCAGTACAAGGACACATCTAAGGAGATATAATTTCAGTTTGGTCTTCTGAGCAACTTGAAGCATTTGTGCTGAAAAAGTAACAATTGTGGTGTTGGATCTTTTCCCATCCGTCTGTATTCCAAGCAAAGAAAGACTGGAAATGAGTGTTGAACAATTCCTGGCAAGAATGCTAAAGTTTGCAGAAGCATTGCCTGCAAACTGCCAATAAAAGAAAAAGTCTTTTCCTATTCTCCAAGATGCAGTAAGAATAGTAAGAACGTGAATCAGGACTGCTGGAAACAATGGCAAAACACTGATTTGGACTACCGTGTCTACTAAAAGAATCTATTTGTTGGGACTAAAGTGCAATGCCTTCAGAAAATGATACAAATTTAATCCCAGAAAATTAGCTGAGAAGTCATCCAACAGTATGCACTTATTATATTTATTGAGGGATATGAGAGCAGATACTGAAGAATGCAGATTCACGTAATAATCCCATAGAGTCACTTGCTTATGACTTACTGAAAATTTCTGCTTCTGAAACATTTTTCAAATTTGATCTCATCTCAGATAGAGTGCTCTTACAAAGCCTGGAGAAAACATCCTCAACTGTGTTTAAGTTATTCAAGGATAAAAAGTACGATTTACATATGTATTTAATTTTTGTAGAAGAATCACCTGTAATAGATGGCATTTTATAGCATAGTCTTCTGGGAGAGGAATAAAGGATGGGCAGTCCGGATATTACAGACATTGTCAGTCTAGGGCAGAGGGTAAAGCACTTTACATGGATTATCACCTCTGATCCTCACAAAATCTATTAAGATAGGAATTGTTATTCTTTCCATTTTATGGATGAAGAAACAGTTACTTAGAAATGCTCGCCCAAGGTCACCTGTCAGGAAGTGGTGCAGCCAACACTGGGATGCAAGTCTGACTGATGACAGAGGCTGGTCTTTTAACCATCATCTGAGATGGCTGTGATCTTTGAAAGTCAAGTGCCCCGCAGAACATTCAGTGAGAAAGTGAGGGAGAAGAGTGGTGAAGGGGAGGAGGAGGAGGCAGAAAGGGAGGGAGAAGGAGAAAAACTTGTCTAACATGTAGCTTGGGAAAACTGTAAAGAGGCAATTAAAAGTTATATATATGAAATATTTCCCATCAAATCTGGATGATTTCTTTGCTTCTTGCTTACTTTTTTCATTCTTCATTTCTTCCATGTATCATTTCTTCTGGTAAAAATTTTTTTTTTAAGAGGAGCAAGTACTTATATCTTAATCCATTGTAAAAGTGATTCATTGTAAACTACCTCTTCCTCCCTTCCACTTTTTCCAAATATTTATTAAACACCACTGTGTGCCATGCCCTGTCATTTATGTTCTGCCTTAACTATAGGATAAGTCCAACTTAATTTACTTTTATTAATTAAAAGGAAAAAAAAAACTTTAATTACTGACACAGACTAAGGCAATGAGGCACTAAAGCAACAAAAAGCAACAAAGAATCTGTCAGAATATTAAAAGTGTTGACATGAAAGGACTGGATGAAGTTTCATGTACATGAACCAGACCAGATGCCCAGCTTGAATGACCACTTTCCTTGGCCTTCACCATGTAAGACAGGCAACCATTACCAACATTAAAGCCACTTGAAAAGGGCCTTTTATGGGAAGGAAAACAGATAAAAGGAGTGGACAGGATCCAGAGAACCAATAAGAGTTGATGAGAAAAACTGAGCATACCTCATTTTCACTTTGTTTACGGCCTGATGGTTCTGTGAGTTATGAGGAAAGAGTCGAAACCTTGTCCATCTTGTTCACCATTGTATACACAGCACTTGGCACTCTACCAAGAATATAATAGGCACTAGCTTTAAAAAAAATTGGTTGAATAGATTAATTAATGAATAAGCCAGAAAATGACCAAGAAGCAGTGACTTTGATAAACAACAAGGTCCTACTGTATAGCTCAGGGAACTAGATTTAATATCCTGGGATAAACCATAATGGAAAAGAATATTAAAAAGAATATGTGTGTCCATACACATATATTTTTTTTTTCAATTATATCACTGTGCTGTGCAGAATAAATAAACACAATGTTGAAAATCAACTATACCGCCATTGAATAAATCAGTAAAAGAAGCAGTGAGTTTATTGTCTCTGTCATTTGACACTAAAGGAATAGCTGTCCATCCAAAAAATGTTGAGGTCTCTTTATCCAATTTATGTACATCCAGAAACTCTGACAGTCTAGAAATTCTATTATGAATTCCCATCTCACAATAACAACAACTATAAAACACAGTAATCTATAACTCTAATATAAAAGATACAATCATAGATAAGTGAAGAAAAAAAGGCAGTACATGGCAGAGATTACTCACTTCCTTACTTCTAAACCTGTTTGGTTTCATAAAGAGATTCAGTCACCCTCGAGATTTGTCATACCCGTGAGGGAACGTTCCTTTTGGAAAGATCACCTTGTTGGGTTTCTGTTAAATGACCCCATTGACCACTGCCTTCCAAGCATACTAAATTAAGAAATGATTGTGAAATGTGGGGAAATCTTGTTTAGCTCAGATCACAAGACCCTAAAGCCCTCACCAATAGTCATGATATTTAGTCTGATCAAGTGTAACAGGAAAAGCAAATATTCTGCTCAGTTCTCCTCATTGATGTCACCTGTTTCTCTTCCTACCTGACCTCACCCCACCCCAAGGGGGCTTTATGTAATAGAGTCATAACAGTTCAGTATAAAAATACTAAAACAGGTCAAAATGACAATATATTTTAGTAGTCATTTTTATTTCAGCGTTTTGAGTCCCGCAGCACATATTTGTTCCCTGTCTAATAACAATCCTCAGAAGCCACTGAGAGTAGTTGCCCTTGATCTACTCCATCACAACTGAAGAAAAGTCAAGCCATGACCCAAAGGAGCACAAGAGAAGCAAGGCTCAATGGAAGTGAGAAAGCGCAGGGACACAGAGTAGAGGGGCACAGCATGGAATACAGGGCCCTGAGAAAACAAACGGACAAGCAGAGCCAAATGGGTTATAAGAAACTGAGGTCTTGGTGTGGTGGTAACAGAGAGTAATAGTACCCAAATAAAACTCGAAGAAAGTAGTATGCAGACAGACAGGGGAGAAGAAGGAAGCAAAGAGAAATTCAATACAATGTCAGGGACTTCCCTGGTCATCCAGGGGTTAAGGCTCCATGCTTTAAATGCAGGGGGCCCAGGTTCAATCCCTGGTCAGGGAGCTAAGATCCCACACACCATAACCAACAGTCTGAATGCTGTAACTGAAAAGATCCTACGTGCCACAACAAAGATTGAAGATCCAGCGTGCCACAACTAAGACCTGGGGCAGCCAAATAAAGAAATAATTTAAAAATACAGAGTCAGAGTAATCCAGAATTAGGTGATGAAGAACTTGACTAGAGCTGTGGTCACAGAAAACTCAAGAAGGGACCAGACTGAAGGCTCGCCAGACTGTGTGCCCTTGGGGCTGCATGTTTCTGGCACCACCGTGCACAAGACATTTTTGTTGAACGAATGGAATGGAGAATGAGAAGATGAAGAAGAAGAAAAGTGACAGGCTCAGTAGCTATTGGATGTCTCTAAGTGTTGAGTCCAAAGGTTAAGAAATGGAGAAGTACCTGTGACAAGACGGAGAAACATGGCACTTGACCATGGGATTGAGTTAGCAATGGGACTTCCATATGGAGCTGCCCAACGGGCAGTCAGCAGTATGGAAGTTCAGTCCATGACAGAATCAGTACTAGAGATGGAAGCTTAGAGGTGCAACCTAATGCAGGCATGTGAGTGAGATCGTAAGAGAGAAGACGAGAACAATGGGCAGAGCTTTAGGTATGGTAGGAAAGGGAACTAGCAAAAGAGACTGAGAAGAAAAAGTCAAACAAAAACAAAAAAAAGAGAGAGAAGAACTAAGAAGATGTGGTGAAGAAATTATCAAGGAGTGGTTTGTGGTATGTTGAGGACTCAGACCTGAGAATGAGGGAGGCTGAACTTGAACACTGGCTCTGCCAGAAGCTCACTTTGTGACCTGGGACAAATGTCCAAATCTGTGTCACCTCCATGTCATAATCTGCAAGTGGCCTCTGGGGGGGTTATGCCAGGTCTCAGGATCCCAGGGTTCTGAGAACTAAAGGAGCCAGAGATCAGGACAGTTGGAATGAGGAAAAGAGAGTGGTAATTAATCTCAAAGCAAAAATATCTCCACTAAGGGCAGAAACCAGCAGGCAAGAATTGAGAAGAAAAGAATAGATAGGACTTCGAGACTTTGCAAACAAATACACATGCCAAAAAAAAGCAGCATGATCAAAGGGAGTTTTGTTTTGATGATAGGGGAGACTAGAGTTTGTTGAAACCAAGGAGAAATTAAAGGTGAACATCTGAGACAAACATCTTAGAGAAGATAAGTGAGAATGGAGTCCAAAGTATAAGTAGATAAAAATGAAAGAACATTTTTGTTGCTGAGGTGCAAAGGAGAATGGTGTCATACAGTGCAATGTGGACAAAAAAATTTTTAATAGAGAGTATTTATGTGTGGAGCTGACTCTTTTTACAATATAGTCTAAAAAGGAGGCAAATTGTTATACTGGTTACTTTTTGCAATATTACAAATTACCCCAAAAACTGTGGTTGAAAACAAAAATTATAGTTGATAAGGGGTAGGAATCAAGAAACATCTCAGCTTGGTTGTTATGGCTCATGAGGCATGTAGTCATGATGCTTTTCTGGGCGGCAAGTATCTGAAGGTTTGACTACAGCTAGAAAACCCGCTTCCAAGATGGCTAACTCACATAATTATTGATTGGAGGCCTCTGTTCCTTGTCATAGGTACTACCTTTCCTCATGTATGTCACCTGACCTCCCCCCATCCTCACCCAGAGCAAGTGATAGAAGAGAGTAACCAACACGGAAGCTGCGATGTCTCTTACGACCTAGTCTCCAAAGTAGCACAGTCACTTCCACCGTATTCTGTTCATCAGAAAAGAGATATAAGTACAGATCACTCTCGGGGGAAAAGGAAATGGGCCCCACTTCTTGAAAGAATGAGTATAAAATAACTTGTGGACAAATTTTAAAACTACCACAGTCTTTAAAGAACATGTGGATTAGGAGGAGGGTTGACAATTTAGAAAATAATAGCGGTGGAATATCCACTGAGAGGGTATTCCAGGGGTTACTGAGTGTAGATCAAAAGGTTCTCCAAAAGGTTATACTAATGCTACCACAACATGGCCTTTCACTAAGAGTAAAAGCCATGATATGACTGATATGACTTTTTACCAGGAAGAATGATATTGTTATCAGACTAAGTAAAACCTCAAAAAGAGCCCATTAAAGGTCATAAAAGGTAAGAAACTAAAACCACCCCAGACACACCAGACATACTTGCCCTCTGCAGAGTTAGAGTGGAAACATTGACGGACTCACAGGATCTGGTACACAGCTATCCTCACTGCAGTGGTCAACCAACTCCAATTTGGTTGTTTGCCTCAGTGCTCTTGGCTCCACTGAATTAATTATCCCCTGAAACCAACTTAGAGCAAGAATCATATTGTTATTGTCATTACTGTTGTTGTTTATATTAGTATCCCCAATGTTAGTGTAACATCTGGAGGAAGAAAAGCATAGAGAACACATAAATATCTATTTGGTATAAAGATGTGTATACAACACCAAAGAAACCAAAATTGAAAGAGACGCATGTACCCCAATGTTCATTGCAGCACTGTTTACAATAGCTAGGACATGGAAGCAATCTGCGTGTCCATCAGCAGACAAATGGATAAGGGAGTTGTGGTACATATACACAATGGAATATTATTCAGCTATAAAAGAACGCATTTAAGTCAGTTCTAATGTGGTGGATGAAACTGGAGTCTGTTACACAAAGTGAAGTAAGTCAGAAAGAGAAACACCAATACCGTATATTAATGCATATGTATGGAATTTAGAAAGATGGTAATGACGATTCTATATGCAAAGCAGCAAAAGAGACAGAGATGTAAAGAACAGGCTTTTGGACTCTGTGGGAGAATGTGGAGGTGGGATGATTTGAGAAAATAGCATTGAAACATGTATATTACCATATGTAAAATAGATGACCAGCGCAAATCTGTTGCACCAAGCAGGGCACTCAAAGCTGGTGCTCTGGGACAACCCAGATGGATGAGGTAGGGAGGGAGGTGGGAGGGGTGTTCAGGATGGGGGGAACACGTGTGCACCCATGACTGATTCATGTCAATGTATAGCCAAAGCCATCACAATATTGTAAAGTAATTATCCTCCAATTAAAATAAATTAGTTTTTAAAAAGATGTGTGTATGGATGGATGGATGGATGAAATTAGTCCAACAGAGAAGCTACAGTATGTTATTTCCCTTTGTGTACTTTGAATGTTTGCATTTTAATGGGACCAGAAGGCACTGAATTTGCTTCTTCTTAACCTTGGAAATATTGGTAGTTTATGAAGGATCATATAGTATACAATGCGGTAGCCAAATACACATTCCAAAATAGGAAACAATTAGCAAATGTATTAAGAGTGCTATTATGTTGAATAATTAACAAAGTTATTTACCAGCTGAGCCACAAGGGAAGCCCAAGAATACTGGAGTGGATAGCCTATCCATTCTCCAGGGGATCTTCCTGACCCAGGAATTGAACCAGGGTCTCCTGCATTGCAGATGGATTCCTTACCAACTGAGCTATCAGGGAAGCCCCTTTGTTAAATTTTTAGTGTATTTTCAATTGAATGATTTATTTATCTTTATTTTCTTCTGCCTGTCACTACTATTTAATGATAAGTGTACGATAGATATTCTTAAACTTATATTTTCAAAAAGAAGGAATGCAGACTCAATTAAAACTTTCTTAATCTAATTATTCTTAAAGTTATCTATCTTCCTTTAGGTAAAACTGATGATTTAAAACCCATGTTTATCAAAAATAAATACATAAACAAGAAAGCCAGTTAGAATAGTAGCTAAATTCTTCCCAATTATAGATAGCTCAGGTGTACATGTTAACACACAAGCAATATTATTTCTCCCCTTTCATAAAAGTATAATAAAATTACATCATCATAAACACATATTTAATCTTATTGAGGATCTGTTATAAATAAATAGGATATTATACTGGAAATAAAAAGCATATGAATGTATTCATTTGAGTAAATAAAACAGAAATAACTGTTTGGTGTATAGCTAAAAAAAAGTTGTCCAGACCCATAGTTAACATGGCTATAACTTTTATGCACACTTTAGTATATAACATAAAACAGCATTAAGTTAAATAAGATTAAGAGCAAAATAGGATGCTTGTTACTTTAATAGTAATTTTATTGTAAACTTATTTTAAAATATCATATTCATGTTTGATACTTATTATACACATGGAAATGTATAATATATCACATAATGAACTATGAAATGTATATATATAGAATGCTGATATTTGTAAATATTAGCAGGTCAAATGGTCTTAAGAAAGAAAAGCATTTTTTTCTCTGAACATTTGTAGGAAAAGACTAGAAAGATTTTCTTTGCTGTTGGTCAGTCACTCAGTCATGTCCAACACTTTGCAACTCCATGGACTGCAGCACGCCAGGCTTCCCTGTCCTTCACCATCTCCCGGAGCTTGCTCAAACTCATGTCCATTGAATCGGTGATGCCATCCAACCATCTCAGCCTCATCCCTTCTCCTCCTGCCTTCAATCTTTCCCAGCATCAAGGTCTTTTCTAATGAGTCAGCTCTTTGCATCAGTTGGCTAAAATATTGGAGCTTCATCTTCAGCATCAGTCCTTCCAATGAATATTCAGGACTAATTTCCTTTAGGACGGACTGGTTGGCTCTCCTTGCAGCTCAAGGGACTCTCAAGAGTCTTCTCCAACACCACAGTTCAAAAGCATCAATTCTTCAGCGCTCAGCTTTCTTTATAGTCCAACTCTCACATCCATACATGACTATTGGAAAAACCATAGCTTTGACTAGATGGACCTTTGGTGGCAAAGTAATGTCTCTGCTTTTTACTATGCTGTCTAGGTTGGGATCAGCAGATGCAAACTAGTCTATATAGACTGGACAAACAATATCCTACTGTGTAGCACAGGAAACTATATAGTCAGTAGACTGTGATAAACCAGGATGGAAAAGAATATAAAAATGAATGTATATAAAGTGATTTCATGTGTAAGTGAGTCACTTTGCTATATAGTAGAAATTAACACAACATTGTAAATCAACTATTGTTGTTGTTCAGTCTCTAAGTTGTGTCCGACTCTTTGTGACCCCATGAACTGCAGCACACCAGGCTTCCCTGTCCTTCATTATTGCCCAGAGTTTGCTCAAACTCACACCATTGAATTGGGGATGCCAGTTCATCCTCTGCTGCACGTTTCTCTTCGTGCCCTCAATGTCTCCCAGCATCAGGGTCTTTTCTAATCAGTCAGCTCTTCACATCAGGAGGCCAAAATATTGGAGCTTCAGTTTCAGGGTCAGTCCTTCCAGGGAATACTTAGGGTTTATTTCCTTTAGGATTGACTGACTTGATCTCCTTGCTGTCCAAGGAACTCTCCAGAGCCTTCTCCAGCACCACAGTTTGAAAGCATCAATTCTTTGGAACTCAGACTTCTTTATGGTCTAACTCTAACAACCCTGATAGCTCAATTGGTAAAGAATCCACCTGCAATGCAGGAGACCCCGGTTTGATTCCTGGGTTGGGATGACCCCCTGGAGAAGGGATAGGTTATCCACTCCAGTATTCTTGGGCTTCCCTTGTGGCTCAGCTGGTAAAGAACGTGCCTGCAATGAAGGAGACCTGGGTTCGATCCCTGGGTTGGGAAGATTCCCCTGGAGAAGGGAAAGGACCCATTCCAGTATTCTGGCCTGGAGAATTCCATAAACTGTATAGTCCAAAGGGCTGCAAAGATTAGGATGCAACTTAGCGACTTTCGCTTTCTCATAACCACACATGACTACTGGAAAAACCATAGCTTTGACTATATGAACATTTTGTCAGCAAAGTGATGTCTTTACTTTTCAATATGCTGTCTAGGTTTGTCTCTCAATGTCATGGGTACAAGCCCCACACTGGGTGAGGTTTTTGATGGTTCAGATGGTAAAGAATCTGCCTGCAATGCTGGAGATCAGGGTTTGATCCCTGGGTTGGGAAGATCCCCTGGAGAAGGGAATTACTCTTGCCAGGAAAATTCCAAGCACAGAGAGGCCTGGTGGGCTACAGTCCATGGGGTCACAAAGAGTCCAACATGACTGAGCAACTACACTTTACACTTTTTCTTCCAAGGAGCAAGCGTCTTTTTATTTCATGGCTACTGTCACCATCCGTAGTGATTTGGGAGCCCAAGAAAATAAAATCTGTCACAGTTTCCATCTATTTGCCATGAAGTAATGGGATCAGATGCCATGATCTTAGTTTTTAAAATGTTTAGTTTTGAGCCAGCTCTTTTACTCATCTCTTTCACCTTCATCAAGAGGCTCTTTAGTTCTTCTTCACATTCTTCCATAAGGGTGGTGTCATCTACATATCCAAGGTTTTTGATATTTCTCCTGGCAATCTTAATTCCAGTTTATGATTCATCCAGCCCAGCATTTCCAATGATGCACTCTGCATATAAGTTAAATTAGGAGGGTGACAATATACAGTCTTGTCATATTCCTTTCCCAATTTTGAACCAGTCAATAGTTCCATGTCTGGCTCTAACTGTTGCTTCTTGTTCTGCACACAGGTTTCTCAGGAGATGGGTAAACTGGTCTGGTATTCCCATCTCTTTAAGAATTTTTCATAGTTTATTATGATCCAAACAGTCAAAGGCTTTAGTGTAGTCAATGAAGCCAAGTAGATTTTTTTGGGAATTCCCTTGCCTTTTCTATGATCCAATAGATGTTGACAATTTGATCTCTAGTTCCTCTACCTTTTCTAAATTCAGTTTACACAACTGGAAGCTCACGGTTCACATACAGTTGAAGCCTAGCTTGAAGGATTTTGAGCCATTACCTTGCTAGCATGTGAAATGAGAGCAACTGTATGGTAGTTTGAATATTCTTTGACCTTGCCCTTCTATGGGATTGGAACAAAAACTGACCTTTTCCAGTTCTGTGCCCACTGTTGAGTTTTCCAAATTTTTTGACATATTGAGTGCCGCACTTTCACAGCATCATCTTTTAGGATTTGAAATACCTCAGCTGTAATTCCATCACCTCCACTAGTTTTATTCATAGTAATTCTTCCTAAGGCCCACTTGACTTCACACTCCAGGATGTCTGGCTCTAGATGAGTGACAACACCATCATGGTTATACTAGTCATTAAGACCTTTTTTGTATAGTTCTTCTGTGTATTCTTGCCACTTCTTAATATCTTCTGCTTCTGTTAGGTCCTTGCCATTTCTGTCCTTTATTGTGCCCATCTTTGCATGAAACGTTCCCTTAGTATCTCCAATATTCTTGAAGTGATCTCTAGTCTTCCCCATTCTATTGTTTTGCTCTATTTCTTTGCATTGTTCACTTAAGAATGCTTTCTTATTCTCCTTGCTATTCTCTGGAACTCTGCATTCATTCGGGTATGTCTTTCCTTTCTCCTTTGCTGTTCACTTCTTTTCTTTTTCAGCTATTTGTAAGGCTTCCTCAGGCAACCACTTTGCCTTCTTGCATTTCTTTTTTCTTTGGGATGATTTCAGTTACCACCTCCCATGCAATGTTACAAACCTCTGTCCACAGTCCTTCAGGCACTCTGTCTACCAGATCTAATCCCTTGAGTCTATTCGTCACTTCTACTGCATAATCATAAGGGATTTGATTTAGGTCATACCTGAATGGTCAACTATACTTCAATAAAATAATTTTTTTAATGGTTAACATCACTTTTCCAAGTTGAACTTGGAATCCTTATCTAATTCAGAACCTGATCTAATTTCTCCCATAGCACTATACAGGTGTACATGACTACATCAACTCTGATATTATTTTATTCCCATATCAAACTCCTATAGTTAGGTACAGGGTAGTTACCAAAAAGACAACACACCTAAAATACACCTTGCTCCTCTAAAGCAAGAGCATAAGGCCAGAATAGAACAGGTAGCAGAGAATGTAACAACTTCCAAAAATGTCAAACACAAGTCTAACTTCAAAGGAGAACGGTTCTCACACAGGACCATCCTTGAAGCCCAAACAATAAGAGCTAATATTTTCTAGTACTTCCCACAGGACAGACCCTGTGCAGAGAGGTCTCCTGGACTATCTCATTCCACATTATAAACAGCTCCATGAAACAAATACCCTGCCTTAGTACTTCCATTTTACAGATCATGAAACTGAGCCTTACAGGTTATGGTCCTGGTCCAAACTTACATAGTTGGTAGCAAGATGTAATTTAAATGTAGACAGCCTGCTTCTAGAATCCAGACTTCTAACCCCTGCACCAGAATTTAGGCTGGGGTCACAAAACTGCTGGGGACTGGGAAATTTAACGTTTGCTAGGAGAGTTAAAGCAGAAGGAAAAACCTTCGAACCTTTTTCCTGCAAACTGTTCTTTTTTTCCCCTTTGAAATCTTCAAGGTCACCCACCCAGATCTGGGAGTTAGGGTGGAGGTAGACCTGGGAGGAGCATTCTGTATATTACTTTCTGGCACTGGAAAAATGTCTTCTTGGCCTCAACCTCTGCTCTCTCCACACCTTGCAGGGTTCTCAAGTTCACACTCTTCCAAGAAGTCCCCATTGTCTTGACTCCAAAAAGGCTCTGTAGTGCCCTAGGCCACAGAGCATTTATTCCTGTCAGTTCATTGAGTCAGTTGCTCGTGTCCAATTCTTTGCAACACCATGGACTGCAACACGCCAGGCTGCCCTGTCCATCACCAACTCCTAGAGTTTACTCAAACTCACGTCCATTGAGTTGGTGATGCCATCCAGCCATCTCATGCTCTGTTGTCCCCTTCACCTCCCACCTTCAATCTTTCTCAGCATCAGGGTCTTTTAAATGAGTCAGTTCTTCACATCAGGTGGCCAAAGTTTTGGAGCTTCAGCTTCAGCATCAGTCCTTCCAGTGAATATTCAGGACTGATTTTGTTTATGATTGACTGGTTGGATCTCCTTCCTGTCCAAGGGACTCTCGAGAGTTTTCTCCAACTTCACAGTTCAAAAGCATCAATTCTTCAGTGCTCAGCTTTCTTTATAGTCCAACTCTCACATCCATACATGACCACTGGAAAACCATTGCTTTAACTAGATGGACATTTGTTGGCAAAGTAATGTTTCTCCTTTTTAATATGCTATCTATGCTGGTCATAACTTTTCTTCCAAGGAGTAAGCATCTTTTAATTTCATGGCTGCAGTCACCATCTGCAGTGATTTTGGAGCCCCCAAAAATAAAGTCTTTCACTGCTTTCACTCTTTCCCCATCTGTTTGCCATGAAGTGATGGATGCCATGATCTTCGTTTTCTGAATGTTAAGCTTTAAGCCAAATTTTTCACTCTTCTCTTTCATTTTCATCAAGAGACTCTTTAGTTCTTCTTCACTTTCTACCATAAGGGTGATGTCATCTGCATATTGGAGGTTATTGATATTTCTCCCGGCAACCTTGATTCCACCTTGTGCTTCATCCAGCCTGGCTGCTCGCATGACGTACTCTGCATATAAATTAAATAAGCAGAGTGATAATATACAGCCTTGATGTACTCCTTTCCTGATTTGGAACCAGTTTGTTGTTCTATATCCAGTTATAACTGTTGCTTCCTGACCTGCATACAGATTTCTCAAGAGGGAGGTCAGGTGGTCTAGTATTCCCATCTCTTTTAGAATTTTCTAAAGTTTGTTGTGATCCACACAGTCAAAGGCTTTGGCATAGTCAATGAAGCAGAAGTAGATGTTTTTCTGGAACTCTCTTGATTTTTGGATGATCCAACAGATGTTGGCAATTTGATCTCTGGTTCCTCTGCCTTTTCTAAATCCAGCTTGAACATCTGGAAGTTCACGGTTCATGTATTGCTGAAGCTTAGCTTGGAGAATTTTAAACATTACTTTGCTAGCATGTGAGGTGAGTGTGATTGTGCAGTAGTTTGAGCATTCTTTAGCATTGCCTTTCTTTGGGATTGAAATGAAAACTGACCTTTTCCCGTCCAGTGGCCACTGCTGAGTTTTCCAAATTTGCTGGCATATTGAGTGCAGCACTTTCACAGCATCGTCTTTCAGGATTTGAAACAGCTCAACTGGAATTCCATCACCTCCACTAGCTTTGTTTGTAGTGATGCTTTCTAAGGCCCACTTGACTTCACATTCCAGGATGTCTGGCTCTAGATGAGTGATCACACCATTGTGATTATCTGGGTTGTGAAGATCTTTTTGTATAGTTCTTCTGTGTATTTTTGCCACCTTTCTGAATATCTTCTGCTTCTGTTAGGTCCATAGCATTTCTGTCCTTTATTGTGCCCATCTTTACATGAAAATTTCTCTTGTTATCTCTAATTTTCTTGAAGAGATCTCTAGTCTTTCCCATTCTACTGTTTTCCTCTATTCTTTGCATTGATCGCTGAGGAAAGCTTCCTTATCTCTCCTTTCTATTCTTTGAAACTCTGCATTCAAATGAGTATATCTTTTCTTTTCTCCTTTGTTTTTCGCTTCTCTTCTTTTCATAGCTGTTTGTAAGGCCTCCTCTGACAACCATTTTGCCTTTTGCAGTTCTTTTCTTGGGGATGGTCTTGTCACTGCCTCCTGTACAATGTCACAAACCTCTGTCCATAGTTCTTCAGGCACTCTATCAGATCTAATCCCTCGAATCTAGGTCTCATGTCTACTGTATAGTCTTTAGGGACATGATTTAGGTCATACCTGAATGGTCTAGTGGTTTTCCCTACTTTCTTCAATTTCAGTCTGAATTTGGCAACAAGGAGTTCATGATCTGAGCCACAGTCAGCTCCCCATCTTGTTTTTGCTGACTGTATAGAGCTTCTCCATCACTGGCTGCAAAGAATAAAATCAATCTGATTTTGGTATTGACCATCTGATGACGTCCATGTGTAGTCTTCTCTTGTGTTGTTGGAAGAGGGTGTTTGCTATGACCAGTGCATTTTCTTGGCAAAACTCTTAGCCTTTGCCCTGCTTCATTCTGTATTCCAAGGCCAAATTTGCCTGTTACTCCAGGTGTTTCTTGATTTCCTACTTTTGCATTCCAGTCTCCTATAATGAAAAGGACATCTTTTTGGGGTGTTAATTCTAGAAGGTCTTGTAGGTCTTCATAGAACCATTCAACTTCAGCTTCTTCAGCATTATTAGTTGGGGCATAGACTTGGATTACTTTGATATTGAGTTTATTCCTGTAGTTATGTATAACAAACAAAGGCAAAGACAATGATTTCAATAAATATTTTACCTACACTCTCTTTTGTGATATTCCAGGTATGCAACAATTAACAGAAGTTCTCCAAGGTGTTTTAATTATAAACTTCTTTCCAGGGATGTGGAAGGAAATGGTCGATTTCACAGATGAGTACTTTGTAAAACTTAAATGTCAAATTGATCTGAAAATGAGTTCAATGATTTCACCTAGTTCTTTTCATATCCTTGGAACACCAGCATATCAGACTAGAACTTCAGATAGTGCCCATCAGCTGCTTCCTTTAGCGGCCAGTTTGGGTTTAAGATTAGCAATTGGAACTAGCAACCAGCCTTTTGGGTTTCTAGGAACATCGCCCTATCGACTGTCATCTGCTCCTTTTTTAACTCACCAAAAAGCTGAATGTCTTGTTTCATTTTCTCCCCAGCTCTAAGGACTGGGGTACTATCAGCGTGTTCGTTTGCTGGGGCTGTTATAACCAGGTCCCACAGAAATGGGTGGCTTAAACAACAGAAATATATTTTCTCACAGTTCTGGAGACTAAAATTCCAAGATCAAGGTGTTGCAGGGTTAGTTCTCTGGAGGCCTGGAAGGGAAGGATCAGTTCCTGACCTATCAGCTTGACTTACGGAGGGCTGCCTTCTCCTTGTGTCGTCAAACTCTTTCCCTGTGGACATGTCTGTCTCAAATTTCCTTTTCTTGTAAGAACACTAGTTGTGCTGGATTAGAGTTCCTTCTAATGACCTCATTTTAACTGAATTACCTCTGTAAAGACTCTGTCTCCGACTACAATAATATTCTGAAGTGCTTGGTGCTCAGACTTCAACATATTTTTTAATTTTGTATTTTGTGGGAGCCATAATTCAGCCTGTAATCATCAGTGTCACCTATAATCAGAGTACTGTCCTTTCCACATCAACCTAAATAACACATCCGCTCTTGACAAGTAAAGCCCCTGACATTCAAAAACTGTAGCTACCTCACTCCACCCTGATTGAAGACATTCAAAAATTGTTTTTTGTTTCAAAAGAAAAGAAAAAATGCAGAGTGGGGTAGTAGAACAGCTTATTGAGGAAGCCTGAGTTTCAAAACTAGTCCTCGGATAACAGAACCCCAGGTCCTAATCCTTAGACATTCCCCAAATTACTGTTTTTCACTCTTTAGAACATTCATTTTTGTGGTTTCCTTTTATATATTCCCCAGGGAGAATTTTCCCAATTGGGTTTTCTTCCTATATTTATCTTTCCCATGGCTTTGGATGATGTCCATGTGGGCAGGTCTAGTTGGAGAAAATAAGATAAGGCCAATACAATCACCACACACCAGCAATAACAAATGAGCTTCCTTTCACATTTTTCCTTGAGTATCATTTCTTACTTTAAAACAGCAAGAGAGAAAGTTCCTGTTAATGCAAGAAACATTATTACTGGCCCATCCACTTTGTTGGCAGAGGATGAGATGGACTCAATGGACATGAACTTGAGCAAACTCCAGGAGACAGTGGAGGACAAGGAAGCCTGGCATGCTGCAGTTCATGGAGTCACGAATAGTTGGACATGACCTAGCGACTGAACAATAACAACATCCACTTTGTTATCACCTCCAATTCCAACCACTACAAAATACACGTTACAAAAGGTGGCCAAACGGAAGCTCAGTGTATGTAGATCGGCTGAATCTATATATTTTATTTTACAGAATCGGTTGGCTAATGATTCAAGAGCAAAATGTAGTGATTCAAATACTAACGAGTTTATGTAACCTTAAAGAAATTATTTCACAGCTACACCTCAGATTTCTTATCAATAAAATTTGAGTTATATCATCTAAGATATGTATTTTATAGATTTTGTGTGAAAAATAAAGATAATACATATTTTAGCAAAAGAAATGTGCATTAACAGAGAAATGGATAAAGATGTGGTACATAAATCCAGTGGAGTATTACTCAGTCATAAAAAGAACAAAATAACGCCATTTGCACCAACACGGATGGACCTAGAGATTATCTCACTGAGTGAAGTAAGTCAGACAGAGAAAGACAAACATCATATGATACCACTCATACATGGAATTCGATCATTAACAATGATACAAATGAACTTATTTACAAAACAGAAACAGACTTATACAGATGTTGAAATCAAATTTAAGATTACCTAAGAGGAAACATGGGAGGCAGGAGGGATAAATCAGGAACTTGGACAACCAACAAGGACATACTGTATAGCACAGGGAACTCCACTCAATATACTGGAATAATCTATATGAGAAAAGAGTCTAGAAAAGAATGAATACGTGTATAACTGAATTACTCTGCAGGACACAACTGAGCAGCAACACTGGGGCTGAACAACTGGAACATTTGAAACCAACACGACTTTGTAAATCAACTATACTCCGATGAAATTTTTAAAAAGGAAAGCAGCAGCTATTTTCAGCTTACAAACAGGCTCTATTCCCAAACAGACATTGACAACTCAATTGCTGAGAATTTGGAATGCATTTTCACTGAAAAACACTATGACAAAAAGGGTTCAGTTTGCAGGCGCCTCCAGGGGAGCCTGAGCATTCCATCAGCAGGTGAAGTGAAAGTGAAAGTGCCAGTCGTACAGTCATGTCCTCCTCTTTGCAACCCTGTGGACAGTGGTCTGCCAGGCTCCTCTGTCCATGGGATTCCCCAGGCAAGAATACTGGAATGGGTTGCCATTCCCTTCTCCAGGGGACCTTCCCAACCCAGGGATCAAATCCTGTCTTCTTCTTGGCAGGCAGGTTTTTACCCTGAGCCACCCGGGAAGCCCCTAAATAATAAAGGCAAGGGACCAAACAGTATGTGCTTTAAATACCAGTAACGTAGTACTATATAAATATACTTGCTATATAACAGATTTCTAAAAGGATATCAGCTCTGGTTGCCTCAGAGGAGTGGGAAGATGAATTGATGGTAAAAGGCAGAAAGACAAACCTTACTGTTTTATCCTTCTGTGCTATTTAATTTTTATCACAATAAAAATGACTTTTTCATTTTTTATTATGGTAACATACACATAAAATTTAACACTTTAAATACGTTTAACTGTATAGTTTAGTGGCATTAAGTACTGTTGTACAATCATCACCACCATCCATCTCCAGAAGAATAGACAAAAGCTAAAATTCTATATCCATTAAGAAATACCACCCCATTCCCTCTTCCCCCAAAATGACTTATAACTTAAGAGACTCTCATAGGGAAACTCTTTCCACACAAAACAGTCATGCTAAATTCACTGCTAACAGCACTACCTTTAGAAGTGATAAACATACTTAATCATTTTTGATAGATACAGTTCAGTTCAGTTTACTTAGGTTGCTCAGTCGTGTCCGACTCTTTGCGACCCCAGGAATTGCAGCACGCCAGGCCTCCCTGTCCATCACCAAGCCCTGGAGTTCACTCAAACTTATGTCCATTGAGTCAGTGATGCCATCCAGCCGTCTCATCCTGTCGTCCCCTTCTCCTCCTGCCCCCAATCCCTCCCAGCATCAGTCTTTTCCAATGAGTCAACTCTTCACATGAGGTGGCCAAAGTATTGCAGTTTCAGCTTTAGCATCAGTCCTTCCAGTGAACACCCAGGACTCATCTCCTTTAGAATGGACTGGTTGGATCTCCTTGCAGCTCAAGGGACTCTCAAGAGTCTTCTCCAACACCACAGTTCAAAAGCATCAATTCTTCGGGGCTCAGCCTTCTTCACAGTCCAACTCTCACATCCATACATGACCACTGGAAAAACCATAGCCTTAACTAGATAGACCTTGTTGGCAAAGTAATGTCTCTGCTTTTGAATCTGCTATCTAAGTTGATCATAACTTTTCTTCCAAGGAGTAAGCGTCTTTTAATTTCATGGCTGCAATCACCATCTGCAGTGATTTTGGAGCCCCAAAAAATTAAGTCTGACACTGTTTCCACTGTTTCCCCATCTATTTCCCATGAAGTGATGGGACCAGATGCCATGATCTTCATTTCTGAATGTTGAGCTTTAAGCCAACTTTTTCTCTCTCCTCTTTCACTTTCATCAAGAGGCTTTTAGTTCCTCTTCACTGTCTGCCATAAGGGTGGTGTCATCTGCATATCTGAGGTGATTGATATTTCTCCCGGCAATCTTGATTCCAGCTTGTGCTTCTTCCAGCCCAGAGTTTCTCATGATGTACTCTGCATATAAGTTAAATAAGCAGGGTGACAATATACAGCCTTGACGTGCTCCTTTTCCTATTTGGAACCAGTCTGTTGTTCCATGTCCAGTTCTAACCATTGCTTCCTGACCTGCATATAGGTTTCTCAAGAGGCAGGTCAGGTGGTCTGGTATTCCCATCTCTTTCAGAGTTTTCCACAGTTTCTTGTGATCCACACAGTCAAAGGCTTTGGCATAGTCAATGAAGCAGTAGATGTTTTTCTGGAACTCTCTTGCTTTTTCGATGATCCAGCAGATGTTGGCAATTTGATCTCTGGTTCCTCTGCCTTTTCTAAATCCAGCTTGAACATCTGAAAGTTCACGGTTCATGTATTGCTGAAGCCTGGCTTGGAGAATTTTGAGCACTGCTTTACTAGCATGGGAGATGAGTGCAATTGTGCGGTAGTTTGAGCATTCTTTGGCATTGCCTTTCTTTGGGATTGGAATGAAAACTGACCTTTTCCAGTCCTGTGGCCACTGCTGAGTTTTCCAAACTTGCTGGCATATTGAGTGCAGCACTTTGACAGCATCATCTTTCAGGATTTGAAATAGCTCAGCTGGAATTCCATCACCTCCAGTAGCTTTGTTCGTAGTGATGCTTCCTCAGGCTCACTTGACTTCACATTCCAGGATGTCTGGCTCTAGGTGAGTGATCACACCATTGTGACTATCTTGGTCGTGAAGATCTTTTTGTACAGTTCTTCTGTGTATTCTTGCCACCTCTTCTTAATACCTTCTGCTTATGTTAGGTCCATATCATTTCTGTCCTTTATCAAGCCCATCTTTGCATGAAATGTTCCTTGATATCTCTAATTTTCTTGGAGAGATCTCTATTCGTTCCCATTCTGTTGTTTTCCTCTATTTCCTTGCATTGATCGCTGAGGATTGATATAACTTGATAATAAATCCATGCTGTGAAATCAGACTAACAAGCAGGTTTTGTAGGTTCTCTTGAAATAAGAATCAGACTCTGTTTCTGAAACAGGAAATTCCATACACAGTATCAGATTGAGCATTCATCTGTAGACAATTAATGTATGCAATTTATTAATCATCCCTGATGGGGAGGTTTTTCTGCCTCCTAATTGTTCTGATTTCTGATCATTGCCACCTCCAAGCATTCGGGAATTTGGAAACACCATAAAACTGACCTATTAGTATGGTAACACAGGCTGCATGCTTCACTTACCCTTCCAAGACCCTCTCCCCTTGCTCTTCCTAGTCACAGGCCAATAATGAATCCATCCAGAGGGAAAGACATTTTATTTACAGAAATGTGTGCCAGTTTGCTCTGAAAAGGAGCCATTATACAACATGTACTATATGTATTCAGGGGCCACTTAAGAAGGAAACACTAGCCCAAGCCAGGTGTGGGCAGGTTGTGTGGGTGAGCCATGGGTAGGGGGTGTGACACGGGAAGGGACAAGAGTGCAAGAACACAGCCAGGGGCATCTGAGATGCAGATATGAGGAGTTGGAGGAGCCAAGATCTGGCTGAGGGTCAAGAGAACAAACAAGAGAAAGCTTAGCATCTGGAGATCTGTGCTGTGGAGCTGCCTTTGGACAGTGGGCTGTTTGGTTCATTGTAATCAATGGCACATTACTCAAGTGGTCTCACTACGAAGGCAAGAACATGAGGTAAGTTTTTTCAGGATATTTTGTTCCTCACGTGTCTGCTAGATGTGGAGGGAAAAGAAATTAGACTTAGTACTTCTTTCGATTTATAAAGATAAATCAAGAATTTTCACCTATCTGCTTACTCCCAAGAAAGCATCTAAGAAAATCAAATGCAAAGCCAATGATATTAGCCATGTACAGAGAGTAGTGAGCAAAAATATGAGGCTGAGGAACTGTGAGGCATCCCAAAGCAAGATGGTTAATGTGTGACCTCGGGGAAGCATGTTCCAGAATGAAGTTACAATTAAGAAAGCTGAAAACTAAATACTTGACTTTCCAGAGAAAGTCTCTGGAAAAATTTTATTTAACTCTCTTCCCCAGTAATGTCGGGAGGTTAAAATGAACTAATAAATTAACCAGTCTATGTGGCAGGTAGTTCTCCTGAAAGCAGATACTGAGGCAGAGTTAGGAGTGAAAGTGGTTGATCTGGGGATAACACCTCTACAAGATAAAAGCAGGAAGAAGCAGGGCCAGGCAGGGAGTCTTCAGACCACAGTGTGTAGTCGTGTCATAATGTGATGATGTTGGGAACCTGAAAAGCAAGAAATTTCAGGGTGGGGGTAGAGAGGAATCCAGATCCCAGTCTTTTCCATTCCAAAATTCAAAATCATTAGTACTTCTTAAATGAGCTGTTACAGTCTTGACTGGACCCCCATAGGGGAACTCAACATGAGGCGAACATCTAGACCAGTGCCCCAGGCTCACTACTCTGTCTGTGGGTGTCAGAAGAGAGGACGGTTCTCCCACTGCTTGTGGAAGCCTGTCCTGAGCAGCCTTGCTGGGAATCTCAGTTTCCAAGGCCCTGATTCAATAAAGAACCTAGATACCAAATAACAAAGCTTTAATTTTTAAAATAAGAAAAGAAAAAATCTTTCCAGCACTGACTTCTAGTTCTACCCTCCAAGATGCATAGACAACCGCTGAAGTTAAAGGAAGACAAAATAAATTAAGAGATGAAAAAACAATTAAGGATTCAAACTTAGAAACAAAAATATGTTCAAAAGATTTAAATGAGTTTAAACTTATTTAAGGTTGATTTGCTTATGTGCCAAAAGAAAGAATGATCCTGGATAGGGAGGAGGAGACAAGGATTTCTCCTAGCCCATCTGAACCAGGCATCAGAGGGAAAATACTGGATGATAAATGACAGGCTTCTTTTTCAAATATAATTCGTTGAGTAACAAAATCAGAGTCATGGGTATTAGGAAGGCAGGAATTGTTTTTCTCCCCCAAAGTGCCCCAGTGTCACCGTTAGGGAGATGAACGTTTGATTCTGAGTGACCTTAGGATCCACTTATTTGTCATCATGGAAACAATAAGGTAACAGCTTTCAAAATACCTGAACAATATAAACAAACAGTTACTTTGACTAATCTGGGATCTACTGTTCCCATGAAATCACCTCCAGGACATTTTTAGAAAGGTTTTTTTTGTTGTTGTTTTAATCTCCTGACAGCATGAAAGACCTCACCTGCAAACTGGTGTGTAAAAGGAAGCCATCGGTCACACTAATGGCACCTTCAGCTTGATCCCCTGCACCCTAAGCTGCCCTAGAGCTGAAATGTGAGGCATCTTAAATGCAGGGATGGGCTAGAGAATGTCACCACCCTTTCTAGGCACTCCAAGTAGGCTTCCTTCTAGCAGGTTTTCTTCACGTTTCCAGCCAAGACTACTATCATCACTAAAATAAAGCTCTCAGCTTTTTAGCACCTGAAAAGTGCTGACATGCATGGCCTCAAATGAGGAGGGTGTATAAATCCCTTCTCCACCCCCACCCCCCACACCAGCAATAGCCATGTGTAGTGTACTAACACCATCCATCTTTTATCCCAACTGCTGTTCTCAGTTTGTTTTTCCTTCTCCCTGCCTCCCACCACAGGAGTATGTACAAAATTCGAATCACGTTCAGAATCTAAACCAACAGAGTAAGAGGCTCAACATTTTTATTTATCCACTACTATTTCCCAAGTCTGGAAAATTTCTAATGTTCATGTATTTTCCCTGGAGAAAAAAAATTCTCCATGACCACAGACAGCTTTCATAATCAGTCCAAGGAAATGACAAGTTCTTCTTGGGAACAATTCCTTTTGCTTTCTGAAATCTGAGGTGAGAAATTTCCTTTGTTTTTCACCAAACCAAAAAATGGATGATGTCATTCTTAAACCACAGGAACTAGTGCTGTAAGTTTTACTAAGAGAGATACGTTCTCATTTCCAACATCGATTATCAAATTATGCATAGTCTTAGTGAGATAAAAGAGAGCAAGTGTGGAAGCCACATTATAATCATTGATTACTCAGAACCATCTGCACAGCTGTCCCAGTATCTGCCTGGGATGGGTTCTAGAATGACCACAGATACCAAAGTCTGAGGATGCTCGACTCCCTAATATAAAATGGTGTGCAGTACAGTGGGCCCTCTATCTTGTTGGTTCCACATCCACCAAAATCAACGGAGGATTCCATCCATGGTTAGCTGAATCTGCAGATGTGGAATCCCCAGATACCAGACACTATCTGTATTCCTATATTTCTCCCTTCTTTTATTTTCTTCTGAAAAGTGTTAATGCAGTATTTGGGGCTTATTGTTTTGTATCATTTCCCCTCAGCTGGAAGCTGCCACCTAGTTGTCTATCAAACTCCAGGAAATTGTTTGTGAGAAACAGGGAAGCCTGGCATGGTATAGTTCATGAGGTCGCAAAGAATCAGATACGACTTAGCAACTGAACAACAACAACAATTACCTAAATTAGTTCCAAACAAGAGCAATCTGACTACTGAGAATAAAAGATCCACTTCTTCATTTGGTTTTGTAGCAGGGTTCAGCTATAAAGAAATATCGTTGAAAACTGTATCAATCATTTGGTACAAGATCTGGTTAAAGGTCCTTTGAATATTTTTTTAATTACATGAGACTTTTTAAAACTTAGAGGCATTATACAAGTTCGATGCATGAAGCTGGGCACTCAAAGTCGGTGCTCTGGAACAACCCAGAGGGATGGGTGGGGAGGGAGGGGGTTTCAGGTTGTGGGGACACATATGCACCCATGGGTCATTCATGTCGATGTATGGCAAAAGCCACCACAAGATTGTGAAGAAATTATCCTCTAATTAAACTTGATTAATTAATTTAAAAAAAACTTAGAGGCATTATAGTCCAGCTACACTGTCCTCTCTATATGTAGACCAAACTATGGAGCTTATTTTCTCAACACTGCACAATTAATTAGAAGCACAATGAAAACCAGAACCTACATTTTCTATTAACACATCTATCTTTGTTGTATGATTATAATGGTGGCCAAGAAATTAATATTTATTGGGTAGAATTTAAACTAGATTTTTATATTCAAAGAAACACTCAGCACTTATTTTCCATTTTTTTAAGTCTTTTCATCAGTCCTATCACTTCCATACAGCTGTCCAGATCTGTCTTCACCTTTGCTGCAGAGCAAATAAATTTGGGGAAATAAAATGAACTGCAGTATGCTGAACTGGTATTAGACTCAAGCAAAAAACTGAAAGGAAGGGTTGTTGAATATTACATTAACCAGGCAGGCTAGTAAAACATTAAAAATTATAAGAGTCCTTGAGGAGAGAAAGTGAACGTTGCTCAGTCATGTCCAACTCTTTGCGACCCCGATGGACTATATAGTCCATGGAATTCTCCAGGCCAGAATACTGGAGTGGGTAGCCTATCCCTTCTCCAGGGGATCTTCTCAACCCAGGAATTGAACCAGGATCTCCTGAATTACAGGCGGATTCTTTACCAACTGAGCCGTCAGGGAAGAAGAAATTAACTCTCTACCATTTAAGTGTGAAGTGAAGTGAAGTCGCTCAGTCGTGTCCGACTCTTTGCGACCCCCTGGACTGTAGCCTACCAGGCTCCTCCCTCCATGGGATTCTCCAGGCAAGAGTACTGGAGTGGGCTGCCATTGCCTTCTCCAATTAAGTGTGGGTTAGGCCTTTATACTTGCTTCCAAAGAGCAGAGTATGTACAGTGGGGAAGCCTACAAGTCAACTCCCTCCCCTGCCCTGTTATCAAGATGAACATTGTGTTGATAGCATGTACTCTTGATATGATATAATAAGAATGGCCCTTCATCTCTGTGGTCTTCCTCCCAAAACTCATAACCTGTTTACCCATGAGAAAAACACAAGATAAACCCAAACTGAGGGACATTCTACAAAATGCTAAAACAATACTCTTCAAAACTATCAAGATCATCAAAAACAAGGAAACCATTTGAGAAACTGTTACAGACCAGAAGAGGAGACGTGACAATTAACTGTAACACGTAACACAGATAAAATCCTGGGACAGAAGAAAAAGAGATTAGGAAAGAATTAGTAAAGTCTGAATAAAGCATGATTTTGTTAGTAATCTGTCAATGTTTATTTCTTAGCTGTGACAAATGCACCACACTAATGTACAATGTTACGACATGAAAAAAAATGTGTTTAGGGTATATGGGAACTTTCTGTACTATGGTTTCTAACTTTTTCCAAAAACTAAACTTACTTGATTTTTTTTTAAAGTATAGAGCAATCTTATGCCTTAGATACAGTTCTAAGAATAACAGATAAATGACCCCCCTGGAGTTTTCTTCATCTTGGTAATGTATCTTGTTTCATTCAGAATGAGACATAATGGAAAAATTCATATGCTTCTACATTCCATGACTTTTAAGAATGATTAGATCACCTCATGTTCAACTATGGAAACATCATCTTCAAAGTGGTAGAAAGAACTTCTGCTACTTAAGATGGTGAATTCAGTTGTATCAGACCATCCATTCTGATGAGAACAGCTAGCAATCATGGATATAATATTTTAAAAATATGTCTGAGGCCAACAGAAAGCATCAACAATAACCAAGCGGGAGAAGACAGGATGCTGTAGAGAAGGGATGTATAAAGAATTGGGCCTGACATTCAGAGCAGCTTTTCTCCTCAAGGCTTTTGTCAAGTTATCAGTAGCAACTGTCAAGTAGAAAAGCTTAGCAGAGCATCCTGCAGCCTCATGGACATGGGGACAAAAAAAAAATTGGAAGTTAGGGTATGCCAAAGAAAAACCCACATAAATATCCAATAATTCCAATTAAAATTACTGAAGGACTTCACTGTGAAATATGGGCTAACCAGAACTAGACCAGCTCTCACAAATATTGAAACCCAGTCTTAAATCCCTGATTAGATTTAGCTAACTAGCTTAACTACATGCCAGAAGTTTAAAAAAAAAAAAAATATATATATATATATATATGTTCTCTGTGAAAGAAGATAACAGCATCCAGAGCCTTAAATTATCACCACAGTTTTTCACACACTCTGAACAGCATTCAAGAAAGATTATAAGAACACCCAGAAAATAAAATTTAAATGAGCCCAAATTAAGAGGGAAAAAAACACAGAATAGAATCATAGCCATAGGAGATCCATACATTTAACACAAATGTTAAAATGGGTATTTTCAGAAGAGAATAAAATAAAATCCGTAAGAAAGAATTAAATGGAAATTCTTGAACTAAAATAATAAAATAACTCAAAATAAGAAGTCAACAGATAGATTTAAGAGAGAAAATAAATGATGGAAAATACAGAAAGGAGTATAAAAGATACATGAGACATGAATAAAAAATCTAACACACATGTAACTGGATTCCCAGAAGCTAAAGAAAGACAGAGTGAAGCAGAAGCAAAGCAGAATAGCCAGGAATGATCCAAAACTGAAAAAAAAAAAAACCCAAAACATTAATCTATAGATTCAAGGAGCCCCAAGCAGAACAAATAGAAAAACCACACCTAGCTGAATACCTCATAGTAAAACATCTGAAAAGCATAACAACAAGCAGCCAATAAGACACATTATCTCCAAAGGAACAATCATGAGGCTGATGAGTGACTTAACAGAAATTATTAAAGCCCAAAGACAATGCAAGGGTACCTTCAGAGAACAAGCATAAAAGAGGAAGACATAAGAGACACGGGTTCAGTCCCTTGGGTGTGAAGATCCCCTGGAGGAGGGCACGGCAACTCACTCCAGTATTCTTGGAAAATCCCATGGGCAGAGGAGCCTGGCGGGCTACAGTCCACAGGGTCACAAATAGTTGGACATGACCGGAGTGACTTAGCATGCACGCACACATCCAAAGACTTACATGTCAATTAGTGTGAAATTTCTAATGAGATAATTTTCCAGAAAGAAAGAATCTATTAAATTAACACAAGAATAAAAAGAAAACCAAATAGTTCTTCTTGTATTAAAGAAACTGAATCTGTAATTTAAAAACTGTTGCCTTCATATATTCTTCTAAGCATTTGAAGAAATAACCATTATCTTTCCCCCTACAAGCAGTCAGATATGACTTATCGATTGAACAACAACAACCACTTTTTCATAAAATCTTTCAGAGAATAGAAAGGGAAAGAAAATATTTTTATCAGTTGTATAAGGCCAGCATAATCTTAATATAAAAGTGGGACAAGGGAATTCCCTGGTGATCCAGGGGTTAGGACTCAGTGCTTTCACAGCCATGGCTTGAGTTCAGTCCCTAGCTGGGAACTAAGATCCTACAAGCAGCATGGTGTGACCTAAAAGAAAAAAAAAATACGGATAGTAACATTGCAAGAAAGAAAATCACAGTCAAATCTCTCATAAACTGAACCCACAATGTAAAAAAGGAACAAGGAAATGGAATTAAATAAAGAAGAAGTATTTTAAAATTCAACATTCATTCAATATTGTAATATAAACAAGAACCCAGTACATTAGGAACAAAGAATTTCTTTTATCTGAAAAAAGTTTATCTACAAAAAAATTTATAGCAAAAATCATACTTAATAGTGAAATTTGTTGAAAGCTTTCCCTTGAGACTATAATAAAACAAGGTAATGAAACAAAGACACCAGCCATCACCACTGTTACTTGACATTTGTATTTGAGGTCCTTGACAGCTCAGTAAGGAAAGAGAACAAAATGAAATGAAAAATATAATGATCGATGTACTTCTGCACTCATGAACAAACGTCCAAAAGAATCACAGATAAACTATTAGGATTAGGATATAAATTTTGCAAAGTCATTGGATAAAGTACCAACAAAATCAACTGTATTTCTAAATAAGCAGTAGCAATTATATTAGCAACCAAAGAAATAAAACAGTAGAAATAAATCTATCAAAAGATATGTAAGACTTCTAGGTCAAAAACTATATATCACTGAGGAAAGTTCTAAAATGCCTAAGTGAATGAAGCAACATACCATGTTAATGTGTTGGAAGACAATATTGTAAAGATGTTAATTCCACCTAAATATAGTAAGGAGTAGATGCAATTCTGATCAAATTCCAGTAGGGGTTTTTTGTTTGTTTTTCTCCAAATAGAAAATGTAAAAAATCAAGAATAGTAAAGACAATTTTGAAGAAGAAGAATAAAGTGAAATAACCTACTCTATGGAATATCACGACTTAATATAAAGCTTGGAGAAGGCAATGGCACCCCACTCCAATACTCTTGCCTGGCAAATCCCATGGACGGAGGAGCCTGGTGGGCTGCCATATAAAGCTATAATAACTGCAAAACTTGGAGAACAAGCTGACTAGAGAAACAGGATAGGTTTTGAAAGTCTGGGTGAGGAATAGTGTCTGTGAATTCTTCATAGCTTCTGTTGCAGGTGGGAAACCTGATTTTCCCTTGATAGATGTTTCCATATGAAGGAACTAACATTCCTGGCTTCTCTCCATCCCCTCAACTAACCCCTTAGCAAGCAAGAGGAGTGGCTTAATTGATCAGTGAGTTTGAGAAAGTTGTTGAGCCTGAACCCAGCAGACTGTTCCTGTGGGTGCCATCCAGCCTACAGGAAGCTCTGCTTGACAAAGCCAGGCTCCCTTAGCAAGCAGGCTTAGCTGTGGCTGTAGGCAGGGACCCAGTACTGCAAATGAGTGTGTGAGGTGCTGGTAATCAGGTTTTCCCAGGAAATTAAGAAAGAACTGCTGTGATTCAAAACTGTGCTTCATGAATGGAAACAGTGGAAGAATGAAAAAAATTAAAAGAGGGCTGGCTAAAATGCCTGGAAGGAGAAAATATATCTAAGGAAGAGAGTGAAGTCTTTGAAGACCAGCTGCATACAATGGACATATAAAAAAGAAACAAGAAGATACACTCTGATCTTTGAAAGGAAATTCAAAACAAAATGAGATCTGAAAGACTACTGAGGCCCAGTAATCTAACAGGGGAAGGAAGGCACAATTTTGGAGGAGAGACTAGAAAATTGCCTTCATAGGAAACTACTGGAAAATATTCTCTTAAAGCCTCTGATAGTTTATTATAAGAACACATGAGTGATGATTCTTTAAATATTATGACATCTGTTCCAAGTGACTGGATATAGATTGGGTACATCTGAGCGGAAAAGGTCAGAAATCTCAGAAAAAAATATTTTAAAAAAAGTATTGAGTAACTTTCAGGACAGTACAACTTTTACAGATGAGTACATAGGTTTTGTCTATACCCTAGGGAAAGACACTGAAGAAAATTGTGGAATTAGGACTATAAAGGCAGGCATAGAAAGGACTGTGGTGTTGGAGAAGACTCTTGAGAGTCCCTTGGACTGCAAGGAGATCCAACCAGTCCATTCTGAAGGAGATCAGCCCTGGGATTTCTTTGGAAGGAATGATGCTAAAGCTGAAACTCCAGTACTTTGGCCACCTCATGTGAAGAGTTGACTCATTGGAGAAGACTCTGATGCTGGGAGGGATTGAAGGCAGGAGGAGAAAGGGACAGAGGATGAGATGGCTGGATGGCATCACTGACTCGATGGACATGAGTCTGAGTGAACTCCGGGAGATGGTGATGGACAGGGGAGGCCTTGCGTGCTGTGATTCATGGGGTCGCAAAGAATCGGACACGACTGAGCGACTGAACTGAACTGACTGAAGAATAACAAATTGTGTCCAGACCTGGATAAGATATTGGTCTGGTGGGTGGGATCATCTATTCCAGGTAAACAAAATGTGCTTGAACAAGAAAGCTTTTGACAAACCCCAAATTCACTGATTTTTAATCTCTTGCTATGGGAGATACCACGAAACATAATATAGATGGTAAAAGAATATGTAAGAAAAACAATGATCTGATCCTTAAAACATTTAAAAAGTATTGGAGCACTCAGCAATCCCACTACTGGGCATATACCCTAAGAAAACCACAATTCAAAAAGACACATGTACCCCAATGTTCAATGCAGCACTATTTAAAATAGCCAGGACATGAAAGCAATCTAGATGTCCACTGACAGATGAATGGATAAAGAAAATCTGGTACATATATACAATGGAATATTAGCCATAAAATAGGAATAAATTTGAGTCAGTTGTAGTGAGGTGGATGAACACAGAGTCTGTTATACAGAGTGAAGTAAGTCAGAGAAAAACAAATATCATATATTAACACGTACATAAGGAATCTAGAAAAATAGTACAGATGAAGCTATTTACAGAAAAGAAATGGAGACACAGACGTCAAGACACAGCAGGGGAAGGAGAAGCTAAGACAAACTGAGAAAATAGCATTGATGTGTATACACTACCGTGTAATAAATAGATAACTAGCAGGAAGCTGCTATGTAACAAAGGTAGCCCAGCTCTGTGATGACCTAGAGGGAACAGGATGGACTCTAGCGGGAATCTCAAGAGGGAGGGGTATATATATATATATATACTTATGACTGAATGGAGTTGTTGTACAGCAGAAACCAATACAATATTGTAAAGCCATTATCCTCCAATCAAAAGAAAAAAAAGAGAGCATACAGAGCTAGCCCCACCTGCATAAGGGAAAGCAGGTTAGACAGATGTTAGTGAAAATGGTGGTGTAAGGATTTCCAAAATTTCTGGACTCCACAAAAGCAATGAGAAAACTGGTAACAACTATCAGAATCACTTCTGTGGTTACTTTAGTCTTGTGATTTTTCTTATGTTATTTTAAATGGAATTATTTTCTTAATTTCATTTTCTTATTGTTACTAGAATATGTATGTGAGCTCAGTCATGTCTGACTCTTTGTGACCCCCATGGACTGTAGCCCACCAGGATCCTCTGTCCATGAAATTTTCTAGGCAAGGATACTAGAGTGGGTTGCCATTTCCTCCTCCTTCCTCCTCCTCTTCCCAACCCAGAGATTGAACCTGAGTGTCTTGCATCAGCAGGCAGATTCTTTACCACTGAGCCACCTAGGAAGCACAATTGATTTTTGTATATTGACTTTGCACCCTGAAACTTTGCTGAACTAATTTATTAGTTCCAATATATACTAGATTTTTTGTAAATATTTTTGGATATGTAGGATAATACCATTTGCACTAGTTCTTTCCATTCAAATTTGGATTACTTTTGTTTCTTTTATTGTCAAATAGTCCTGGCTAAAACCTCCAGTACAATATTAACTAGCAGCAGCAAAACAGACATCCTTTTCTTGTTTCTGATCTTGGGAGGAAAGTTTTCAGTCTTTTACCATCATGTATAATGTTAGCTGTGGATTTTTAAAGATTGAGGAAGTTCCCTTCTATTCCTAAGTTGTTGAATGTTTTCATTTCGAAAAGTTGTTGCATGTTGTCAAACATTTTTCTGTATCTATTCAGATGATCATGTGACTTTTGTCTTTTACTCTATTAAATACGGTATATTAAATTGTTTGAACTAGTAATCAAAAAACTTTCTACAAATAAAAGACCAATGCCATAGTGAATTCTCCTAAATCTTTAAAGAAGAATTATCACTAATTTGTCACAAATTCTTCCCCAAAACAGAAGAGGAACATTTCACAAATCCTTCCGTAAGGCTAGTATTCAGTTCAGTTCAGATCAGTTGCTCAGTCGTGTCCAACACTTTGAGACCCCATGAATCGCAGCACGCCAGGCCTCCCTGTCCATCACCATCTCCCGGAGTTCACTCAGATTCACATCCATTGAGTCAGTGATGTCATCCAGCCATCTCATCCACTGTTGTCCCCTTCTCCTCCTGCCCCCAATTCTTCCCAGCATCAGAGTCTTTTCCAATGAGTCAACTCTTCGCATCAGGTGGCCAAAGTATTGCAGTTTCAGCTTTAGCATCAGTCCTTCCAATGAACACCCAGGACTCATCTCCTTTAGAATGGACTGGTTGGATCTCCTTGCAGTCCAAGGGACTCTCAAGAGTCTTCTCCAACACCACAGTTCCAAAGCATCAATTCTTCGGCGCTCAGCTTTCTTCACAGTCCAACTCTCACATCCATACACCACTGGAAAAACCATAGCCTTGACTAGATGGACCTTTGTTGGCAAAGTAATGTCTCTGATTTTCAATATGCTATCTAGGTTGGCCAAGGAGTAAGCGTCTTTTAATTTCATGGCTGCAGTCACCATCTGCAGTGATTTTGGAGCCCCCAAAAATTAAGTCTGACACTGTTTCCACTGTTTCCCCATCTATTTCCCATGAAGTGATGACACCGGATGCCATGATCTTCGTTTTCTGAATGTTGAGCTTTAAGCCAACTTTTTCACTCTCCTCTTTCACTTTCATCAAGAGGCTTTTTAGCTCCTCTTCACTTTCTGCCATAAGGGTGGTGTCATCTGCATATCTGAGGTGATTGATATTTCTCCCGGCAATCTTGATTCCAGCTTGTGCTTCTTCCAGTCCAGTGTTTCTCATGAGATACTCTGGATATAAGTTAAATAAGCAGGGTGACAATATACAGCATTGACATACTCCTTTTCCTATTTGGAACCAGTCTGTTGTTCCATGTCCAGTTCTAACTGTTGTTTCCTGACCTGCATATAGGTTTCTCAAGGCTAGTATTACCTAATACTAAAGCTAGACATATCTTTTCTTATGATAAAAATATCACAAGAAAGGAAAACTACAGACGAAATCCTTCACAAACACAGATGCCAAAATCCTCAACAAACTACTAGCAACCGAGTCCAGCAACATGTAAAAATGATTATGCACCATGACCAAACAAGATTTATCTAAGGGCTGGGTAAAGCTGATTGGGTAACACATGAAAATCAATCAGTATACCTCTTAACAGAAGATTTCCCTCAATCAGTTTTACTTTACGGGTCATGAAAAAACAGCTGGCATCAAAGAACAGGGATCATAGCTAGACTGAAAACTAGAAGAATTTTTTCCACTGAGTATCTGCCATGGCCTGTGGCAAAACTGAGTCCGGAGTTTTGGGAACATTGTTTTTTCTCGTTTGAAATAATTGCCCTAGGGCTGAGGATTTGCTTGTTTTCTAAATTTCATGGGTGTTGGCTATTGCTGTGACAATCTTGAATATCCTATTTAATTCTCTGGACTTTTAAAAAAGGGAAGACACATGAGAGCCATTGTAGTGAATTAATATAGCCTCTGAGGCTGTGACGACTTTGGCTTCTGAAAAAGAAAAACCATTGAGTTGAAACTGAGCAGAAAAAGAAATTGAAGAGGGTGGTTTTGGGATTCAATCGTTTTTTGTTTTAACTTCATTGAACTCTAACTTTTTAGATAATTTCATCTTTGGACATGAAATTCATCCTAAAAGATTTGTAATGGAGGGAATTTCATAATTTGGGGCATCTCTATGTTGGTGGCACTTTATTATTGGAGTATCCTTACATGGATATTTAATCTTATTGTAGAACGTCTCTATTGGATGTATGTGAGATGGAACAAAGAATAAGTTTATTCTTTTCTGTCTTCAGTTCAGTCCACTTCAGTCGCTCAGTCCCGTCCGACTCTTTGCGACCCCATGAATCGCAGCATACCAGGCCTCCCTGTCCATTACCAACTCCCAGAGTCCGCCCAAACCCATGTCCATTGAGTCAGTCAGTGATGCCATGAGCCGTCTCATCCTCTGTTGTCCCCTTCTCCTCCTGCCCTAAATCTTTCCCAGCATCAGGGTCTTTTCAAATGAGTCAACTCTTTTCATCAGGTGGCCAAAGTATTGGAGTTTCAGCTTCAGCATCAGTCCTTCCAGTGAACACCCAGGACTCATCTCCTTTAGGATGGACTGGTTGGATCTCCTTGCAGTCCAAGGGACTCTCAAGACTCTTCTCCAACACCGCAGTTCAAAAGCATCAATTTTTCAGTGCTCAGCTTTGTTTATAGTCCAACTCTCACATCCATACATGACCACAGGAAAAACCATAG
Source organism: Ovis aries (assembly GCF_016772045.2). Lineage (NCBI taxonomy): Eukaryota > Metazoa > Chordata > Mammalia > Artiodactyla > Bovidae > Ovis > Ovis aries. Next base: position 31,270,427 of record NC_056061.1, on the reverse strand, counting down.
CCTTGACTAGATAGACCTTTGTTGGCAAAGTAATGTCTCTGCTTTTGAATATGCTGTAGAGGTTGGTCGTAATTTTCCTTCCAAGGAGTAAGCGTCTTTTAATTTCATGGCTGCAATCACCATCTGCAGTGATTTTGGAGCCCCCCAAAATAAAGTCAGCCACTGTTTCCCCATCTATTTGCCATGAAGTGATGGGACTGGATGCCATGATCTTAATTTTCTGAATGTTGAGCTTTAAGCCAACTTTTCCACTCTCCTCTTTCACTTTCATTAAGAGGTTCTTTAGATCTTCTTCACTTTCTGCCTTAGGTTATTATGATTGTCCATTGTAAGTCATTTAAGAGACTTCTGAGTGGGAGCAGATTACACTATTTATCAGCAGTCCCCAGTAGGTTTGGGGAACTGTCATGGGGCGATGGAAGAAGAAATGCCCTGGGGACTGTCAGTGCCCTCTTCCTGGGGGTCCTCCCCTGCTTCACGGTAAAGCCCAAATGGTTAAGTGGGATATTTGGCAGAGGGGTAAGGATGCCAATATTTTCATAGAAAGGAATCTCTACGAGAGTGACACTCCTGGATTTTGCCCTTGAGATTATCAAGTTTGAGGGGAGGAAATAAGCCAGACTGTAGCAGGCACACATTCTCTGTTCCTTTATGTCTTGAATTTTATGGAGGTAGAAGTAGTTTCGTAAGCATGCTGGAAAGATAGGAGTTATGGTCAAGGAGAAAGAATGTTGAATTAGTAACTTTGGAGCAAGGGCAGTATTGACCAAAGATTGGATCCAGGGTGTGTGGCAAAGAGTCATTGACATGTGAGAAGAAAGGGATCACTGGAGGTTGAAGAGGACACAGTCCAAGCCAGAGTGGGGAATGCACATCCACAGGCACTCCAGAGCCTGCCAGCAAAAGGTGGGGGTGCGAGGAAAGCCCAGGAACCTGCTAAGACACATCCTTGATGAAGGAGGCACACCTGGGAGGTGGCAGACAAAGGTGGAGGAGCAGTGAAGTGTGCCGCGGAACACCAGGCAGCTCAGTGGAGAAAGAGCTCTGGGTGGTAGTGACACAAGGTGAACTGGAAGCAGCAATGGGAACAAGGACAGTCCCTGACCTCACCTCCAGATTCAGAGGTGTAGGCCTGTGAGTGGAGAAGGCAAAGGCACCCTACTCCAGTACTCCTGCCTGAAAACTCCCATAGATGGAGGAGCCTGGTAGGCTGCACTCCATGGGGTCGCTAAGAGTCGGACATGACTGAGCAACTTCACTTTCATTTTCATTTTCATGCATTGGAGAAGGAAATGGCAACCCACTCCAGTGTTCTTGCCTGGAGAATCCCAGGGACGGGGGAGCCTGGTGGGCCGCCATCTATGGGGTCGCACAGAGTCAGACACGACTGAAGCGACTTAGCAGCAGGCCTGTGAGAGAAGGAAAGTGTCTAGGTGAGACTGCAGGGGAAGGGCAGAAACTTTCAGATGAGATTGCACACATGGAGTGGGTTTGCAGGGAGAATGATAGTGGGGGACTAGATGGTGTTGAAGGAATTAGAGAGAGTAAAGTACGCCTGCAGGCAGATGGGAACACTGAGCAAGAGAGCTGGGGGCTAAGGAGACTTATGCTTCCAGACACAGAAAAAGTTTCATACCTCCTTGGTAGAAAAGTAACTACCCAAAGTAATCATTAATAATAATAATAATAATAATAAGATAAAAACAAGATTCTGCTGTATAGCACAGAAAACCATATTCCATGCATGTAGTAACCTATATAAGGTCTCTCTGCAAGAGATACACATTAAAAAACCTTGCTTATTTAAGGCAATCCCAGAGGCTGAGCACCCAAAAAAGATGTCCTTTTCATCATAGGGGACTGAAATGCAAAAGTAGGAAGTCAAGAAACACCTGGAGTAACAGGCAAATTTGGCCTTGGAGTACAAAATGAAGCAGGGCAAAGGCCAACAGAGGTTTGCCAAGAAAATGCACTAGTCATAGCAAACACCCTCTTCCAAGACACTTGAGAGTCCCTTGGACTGTGAGGAGATCCAACCAGTCTATTCTAAAGGAGATCAGTCCTGGGTGTTCACTGGAAGGACTGATGCTAAAGCTGAAACTGCAATACTTTGCCACCTGATGCGATGAGTTGACTCATTGAAAAAGACTCTGACGCTGGAGGGATTGGGGGCAGGAGGAGAAGGGGACGACCGAGGATGAGATGGCTGGATGGCATCACTGACTTGGTGGACGTAAGTCTGAGTGAACTCCAGGAGTTGGTGATGGACAGGGAGGCCTGGTGTGCTGCGATTCATGGGGTTGCAAAGAGTCGGACATGACTGAGCGACTGAACTGAACTGAACTGAACAACACAAGAGAAGACTCTACACATGGACATCACCAGAGGGTCAACACTGAAATCAGATTCATTATATTCTTTGCAGTCAAAGATGGAGAAGCTCTATATAGTCAGCAAAAACAAGACCAGGAGCTGACTGTGGCTCAGATCATGAAATCCTTATTGCCAAATTCAGATTGAAATTGAGGAAAGTAGGGAAAACCTGTAGACCATTCAGGTATGACCTAAATCAAATTATACAGTGGAAGTGAGAAATAGATTTAAGGGACTAGATCTGATAGACAGAGTGCCTGAAGAACTATGGACGGAGGTTCATGACATTGTACAGGAGACAGAGAGTAACACCATTCAAAAGAAAAAGAAATGCAAAAAAGCAAAATGGCTCTCTGATGAGGCCTTACAAGTTCAGTTCAGTTCAGTTCAATCGCTCAATCGTGTCCGACTCTTTGTGACCCCATGAATCGCAGCATGCCAGGCCTCCCTGTTCATCACCATCTCCCGGAGTTCACTCAGACTCATGTCCATCGAGTCCGTGATGTCATCCAGCCATCTCATCCTCGATCGTCCCCTTCTCCTCCTGCCCCCAATCCCTCCCAGCATCAGAGTCTTTTCCAATGAGTCAACTCTTCACATGAGGTGGCCAAAGTATTGGAGTTTCAGCTTTAGCATCATTCCTTCCAAAGAAATCCCAGGGTTGATCTCCTTTAGAATGGACTGGTTGGATCTCCTTGCAGTCCAAGGGACTCTCAAGAGTCTTCTCCAACACCACAGTTCAAAAGCATCAATGCTTCAGCGCTCAGCCTTCTTCACAGTCCAACTCCCATATCCATACATGACCACAGGAAAAACCATAGCCTTGACTAGATGGACCTTAGTTGGCAAAGTAATGTATCTGCTTTTGAATATACTATCTAGGTTGGTCATAACTTTTCTTCCAAGGAGTAGGCATCTTTTAATTTCATGGCTGCAATCACCATCTGCAGTGATTTTGGAGCCCCAAAAAATTAAGTCTGACACTGTTTCCACTGTTTCCCCATCTATTTCCCATGAAGTGATGACACCGGATGCCATGATCTTCGTTTTCTGAATGTTGAGCTTTAAGCCAACTTTTTCTCTCTCCTCTTTCACTTTCATCAAGAGGCTTTTTAGTTCCTCTTCACTTTCTGCTATAAAGGTGGTGTCATCTGCATATCTGAAGTGATTGATATTTCTCCCAGCAATCTTGATTCCAGCTTGTGTTTCTTCCAGCCCAGCATTTCTCATGATGTACTCTGCATATAAGTTAAATAAGCAAGGTGACAATATACAGCCTTGACGTACTCCTTTTCCTATTTGGAACCAGTCTGTTGTTCCATGTCCAGTTCTAATTGTTGCTTCCTGACCTGCATACAGATTTCTCAAGAGGCAGGTCAGGTGGTCTGGTATTCCCATGTCTTTTAGAATTTTCCACAGTTTGTTGTGATCCACACAGTCAAAGGCTTTGGCATAGTCAATAAAGCAGAAATAGATGTTTTTCTGAAACTCTCTTGCTTTTTTGATGATCCAGCGGATGTTGGCAATTTGATCTCTGGTTCCTCTGCCTTTTCTAAATCCAGCTTGAACATCTGGAATTTCATGGTTCACGTATTGCTGAAGCCTGGCTTGGAGAATTTTGAGCACTGCTTTACTAGCATGGGAGATGAGTGCAATTGTGCAGTAGTTTGAGCATTCTTTGGCATTGCCTTTCTTTGGGATTGGAATGAAAACTGACCTTTTCCAGTCCTGTGGCCACTGCTGAGTTTTCCAAATTTGCTGGCATATTGAGTGCAGCACTTTGACAGCATCATCTTTCAGGATTTGAAATAGCTCAGCTGGAATTTCATCACCTCCACTAGCTTTGTTCATAGTGATGCTTTCTAAGGTCCACTTGACATCACATTCCAAGATGTCTGGCTCTAGATTAGTGATCACATCATCATGACAGAGCATGGTCCACTGGAGAAGGGAATGGCAAGCCACTTCAGTATTCTTGCCTTGAGAACCCCATGAACAGTATGAAAAGGCAAAATGATAGGATACCAAAAGAGGAACTCCCAAGGTCATTAGGTGACCAACATGCTACTGGAGATCAGTGGAGAAATAACTCCAGAAAGAATAAAGGGATGGAGCCAAAGCAAAACAATACCCAGCTGTGGATGTGACTGGTGATAGAAACAAGATCCGATGCTATAAAGAGCAATATTGCATAGGAACCTAGAATGTCACGTCCATGAATCAAGGCAAATTGGAAGTGGTCAAACAAGAGATGGCAAGGGTGAACGTCAACATTCTAGGAATCAGTGAACTAAAATGGACTGGAATGGGTGAATTTAACTTAGATGACCATTATATCTACTACTGCAGGCAGGAATCCCTCAGAAGAAATGGAGTAGCCATCATGGTCAACAAAAGAGTCTGAAATGCAATACTTGGATGCAATCTCAAAAACAACAGAATGATCTCTATTCATCTCCAAGGTAAATCATTCAATATCACGGTTATCCAAGTCTATGCCCCAACCAGTAATGCTGAAGAAGCTGAAGTTGAACAGTTTTATGAAGACTTACAAGACCTTTTAGAACTAACACCCAAAAAAGATGTCCTTTTCATTATAGGGGACTGGAATGCAAAAGTAGGAAGTCAAGAAACACCTGGAGTAACAGGCAAATTTGGCCTTGGAATGCAGAATGAAGCAGGGCAAAGACTAATAGAGTTTTGCCAAGAAAATGCACTGGTCATAGCAAACACCCTCTTCCAACAACACAAGAGAAGACTCTACACATGGACATCACCAGATGGTCAACACTGAAATCAGATTGATTATATTCTTGCAGCCAAAGATGGAGAAGCTCTATACAGTCAACAAAAACAAGACCAGGAGCTGATGGTGGCTCAGATCATGAACTCCTTATTACCAAATTCAGACTTAAATTGAAGAAAGTAGGGAAAACCGCTAGACCATTCCGGTATGACCTAAATCAAATCCCTTATGATTATACAGTGGAAGTGAGAAATAGATTTAAGGGCCTAGATCTGACTGAGTGCCTGATGAACTATGGAATGAGGTTCGTGACATTGTACAGGAGACAAGGATCAAGACCATCCCCATGGAAAAGAAATGCAAAAAGCAAAATGGCTGTCTGGGAGGCCTTACAAATAGCTGTGAAAAGAAGAGAGGCGAAAAGCAAAGGAGAAAAGGAAAGATATAAGCATCTGAATGTAGAGTTCCAAAGAATAGCAAGAAGAGATAAGAAAGCCTTCTTCAGCAATCAATGCAAAGAAATAGAGGAAAACAACAGAAAGGGAAAGACTAGAGATCTCTTCAAGAAAATTAGAGATAACAAGGGAACATTTCATGCAAAGATGGGCTCGATAAAGGACAGAAATGGTATGGACCTAACAGAAGCAGAAGATATTAAGAAGAGGTGGCAAGAATACACGGAAGAACTGTACAAAAAAGATCTTCATGACCAAGATAATCATGATGATGTGATCACTAATCTAGAGCCAGATATCTTGGAAAGTGAAGTCAAGGCCTTACAAAGAACTGTGAAAAGAAGAGAAGCAAAAGCAAAGGAGAAAAAGAAAGATATACCCATTTGAATGCAAAGTTTCAAAGAATACGAAGGAAAGATAAGAAAGCCTTCCTCAGTGATCAGTGCCAAGAAATAGACGAAAAAGTAGAATGGGAAGGACTAGAGATCTCTTCAAGAAAATTAGAGATACCAAGGGAACATTCCATGCAAAGATGGGCTCAGTAAAGGACAGAAATGGTATGGACCTAACAGGAGCAGAAGATAGAAGAACTGTACAGAAAAGATCTTCATGACCCAGATGATTGCGATGGTGTGATCACTCACCTAGAGCCAGACATCCTGGAATGTGAAGTCAAGTGGACCTTAGAAAGCATCACTATGAACAAAGCTAGTGGAGGTGATGGAATTCCAGTAGAGCTATTTCAAATCCTGAAAGATGATGCTGTCAAAGTGCTGCACTCAATATGCCAGCAAATTTGGAAAACTCAGCAGTGGCCACAGGACTGGAAAAGGTCAATTTCCATTCCAGTCCCAAAGAAAGGCAATGCCAAAGAATGCTCAAACTACTGCACAATCACACTCATCACATACATGCTAGCAAAGTAATGTTCAAAATTGTTGAAGCTAAGCTTCAGCAATACGTGAACCATGAAATTCCAGATGTTCAAGCTGGTTTTAGAAAAGGCAGAGGATCCAGAGATCAAATTGCCAACATCGGTTGGATCATTGAAAAAGCAAGAGAGTTTCAGAAAAACATCTATTTCTGCTTTATTGACTATGCCAAAGCCTTTGACTGTGTGGATCACAACAAACTGTGGAAAATTCTAAAAGACATGGGAATACCAGACCACCTGACCTGCCTCTTGAGAAATCTCTATTCAGGTCAAGAAGCAACAGTTAGAACTGAACATGGAACAACACACTGGTTCCAAATAGGAAAAGGAGTACATCAAGGCTGTATATTGTCAGCATGCTTATTTAACTTATATGCAGAGTACATCATGAGAAATGCTGGACTGGAAGAAGCACAAACTGGAAGCAAGATTGCTGGGAAAAATATTAATAACCTCTGATATGCAGATAACCCCACCCTTATGGCAGAAAGTGAAGAACTAAAAGCCTCTTGGTGAAAGTGAAAGGGGAGAGTGAAAAATTTGGCTTAATGCTCAACATTCAGAAAACAAAGATCATGGCATCCGGTCCCATCACTTCATGGGAAATAGATGGGAAACAGTGGAACAGTGGCTGACTTTATTTGGGGGGGCTCCAAAATCACTGGAGATGGTGTTTGCAGCCATGAAATTAAAAGACGCTTACTCCTTGGAAGGAAAGTTGTGACAAACCTAGACAGCATATTAAAAAGCAGAGGCATTACTTAGCCAACAAAAGTCCATCTAGGCTTTGGTTTTTCCAATAGTCATGTATGGATGTGAGAGCTGAACTATAAAGAAAGCTGAGTGCCGAAGCATTGATGCTTTTGAACTGTGGTGTTGGAGAAGACTCTTGAAAGTCCCTTGGACTACAAGGAGATTCAACCAGTCAATCCTAAAGGAAATCAGTCCTGAACATTCACTGGAAGGACTGATGTTGGAGCTGAAAGTTCAGTACTTTGGCCACGTGATGCAAAGAGCTGACTCATTGGAAAAGACCCTGATGCTGGGAAAGATCGAAGGCGGGAGGAAAAGGGGACGACAGAGCGTGAGATGGTTGGATGGCATCACCGACTCAATGGACATGAGTTTGAGTAAACTCCAGGAGTTGGTGATGGACAGGGAGGCCTGGCATGCTGCAGTCTATGGGGTCACAAAGAGTCAAACACAACTGAGCTGCTGAACTGAACTGAGAGGGTGAGCACCTTATTTTAAAGTCTTCTGGGGGAATGTAAAACATTGACATTCAAATACCCCATTTAGGAGCCTCTCTCCTTATTGAGAAATAATTGTATTCTGTATTTAACTCAATCCTGCCAAAATGTATGTTCATTATGTGCAGACTTAATAAAGCTATCAATGTAACCATCTATATATTTGGTATACATTTTTGTATCACCCTACAGTTTCCATTTTTGTAATACTAATGATAATTTCTGCCATCCTTTCTTGCAAGTTTAATTTCCTCTTCACTGTATCTCTGGCTCAGTTTCCTACTTCCTTTGACCTGAGGGTTCAAGTGTTAGTTGCTCAATCATGTCCAACTCTGCGATCCCATGGACTGTAACCCTCCAGACTCTTCTGTCCGTGGAATTCTCCAGGCAAATATACTGGAGTGGGTAGCCATTCCCTTCTCCAGGGGATCTTCCCAACCCAGGCACTGAACTCCGGTATCCTGCATTGCAGGCAGATTCTTTACAGTCTGAGCCACCAGGGAGGGTTCAAAAGGCCAACCCAAAATGGACTTCTATAACAGGATGATTTCTATACTTGATGTTTCTAAATCAGCATGGTCTAGCCCCCTTGAGATCTTGTTAGAAATTCTTGAACCCCATCTCAACTACTGAATCAGACTTTGCCTTTTAACAAGATCGCAGGTGATTTGTCTGAGAAGCACTGTTCTAGAGTAGCAGAAAATGTGAGTACCACCAACATCCCCAGTTCTCTCAAAGGGCCTGGTGATTTGATCTCTTATGCTATTGACTTTTTTTCCCTCATGACCATGTTTCTAGCATAAATCAGTAATTCATCTGTTAAAAAAATTTAGTTAAATTGCAATATCATCTTACAGCCTTCATTTTAACCCTTAAGAAAAGCTATTTCTTCAAGGTGCCATTTATCACACAAATGAAGTTCAATACATGCTACCTTGCATTGTTACTCATTAATGTTGATCCTTCACCCTCTAGATTATAAATCCTTGAAGGGCAGACACTGGGTTTAATCTCTCTTTGCAGCTCCTAAGTAAGCATATATTCAGATTTTTATAAACAGTTGTTACTGACTGTAAAAAGAAGGCATTTCCTCACATCTTTTGTCCTAAACAATTAGCCCAAAGATGCAGAGCTGGGAGAGTCAATAGCACTTGTCAATTTCATTGTGAAAAAACAAAACCAAAATTCTTGCTAAAATCAGTTTAGATAAAAATCTGCCATTTCCTCTTGCCCTACCAATCCCATTATCCTACCAGAGTAAGAGATAACATAGTCTGATCACATTTAAGACCAAGCTGTCACCACCTAGGGCTTCTTCAAATTGCTAGCAGATTAAATCCATGATTACTTTTTTCCCTAATAGTACACTTTTAAGGGTCATACTTTTTCTAAATTTTAATATGTTTTCTATCAAGCTGAAATTCTTAAAGATAATCAGCAGCACTGCAATCTTAATCAGTACACTAAGAAATGCTAGTGTTTTTACAGCCCTACTACATGAGTAATCAAGGTTGATTTTTTCATTCTTCAAAAAACAAACTCAAAAAAACAAAACAAAACAAAACAAACTCCCTTCTTCACTTTGGTTCCTCTTGCTACTGAACTGCTTGTTAAGAGTAAGAGAGTTGATGGTGCCAATTAAAAAAAAAGTGAAAGAGATCATTTTTTCCTAAGGAGTGTACATGCATGATACTGCCTTTTCAAGTCATCTCTTAGGAGCTTTTCACATTTAAAAAGGGCATTAATCTTTTCTTCTACTTTGCCTCTAGTTCTCTGTATTGTGGGTACAAGAGAGGGATTTTTTAAGTCTTCTTTTGCCTGAAATCCTGTGTTTCAGAGTTTTCCTGGGAAAGGCTGAGTACAAAACAGGTTTTTTAAGTGCTTTTCTTAACACTCCTACCAGCCTTCAAAGCTTATTTGTACTTCTTGATAATTTGCTCAGCTCTCCCACTTTCTCCTCTTCCTTACTCTGTGCACCTAATACAACTTTGAACACTTAAGCACTTCTTTACTGATTGATTCATTGACTGGCTTTTACTCTTTCACAGGAAATAGTCTGTATCCATACAGGTAATGTAAAATTGAGAGTTCAGTCAATCACATAGCTATTTAAAGCAAAAACCAATCATTCTCTCCAGCCTCCATTTTCCTCCCACAATAAAACTCGCCAACTCAGCAAATTGGGTGCTTTTAATATGAATCCATACATAGTCACTACTCAGCCCTCCACCAAAGTATTTTGTTTAAAAGTAGCCAAGATAGCACAGAGCTTTTTTAAACATACAGCCAGGGTATGTCTTCTCCATATCAGCACAAGATTTCAATGTATTGTATGTATTATATAATTCTAAAACATAATAAATTATGCTACAGGTTATTTATTCATTTTCTTTTAAAATCTGACCTCTTTTTATTATTTTGCAGGACACAACGTGAAAAAGAGGCATCTTAATTTGTATATACTGCAGACATATCAACAGGCTTTCTAATAAATATTAACATGAGCTTTGTTTAAAATTAAAATTCTACTGTGCACATAGATTCCGTAACTGCATTAGATTTTACCAAAACTTTTTTTTTTTTTTACAATACTTGAATATATGTATGCACATGGATTTGGAAATAGAACAATAGTTTTATATTTATTTATAATCATCTCATCCCAAAAAAGTATTTTAAATAGTGTACAGAACAACAAAACCCACATCCACATACTTATAAGCACTTATTCACACATATACAAATGTGTATATGTATGTATATACATATGTGTATGTGTGTATATACAATGTGTTTCATATAAAACACATATGAAACAGCCTAGGCACTATTGAGAATCAATTTTACAGCAAAGTTCAAGCTTTAGTTCCTGTTTAATAGTATGTATTTCATTTAATTATAGAAAGCAGATATGTAAATATTGGGTTGCTAAAAAGTTCGGTCAGGTTTTCAACATCTTATGTAAAAACATGAAACTTTTTGCCAATCCATTTTTATCATGTAAATTATAAGTTAGATTGTGTTAAGCTCCTTTGCTGGTTAGATTTGAATGAACAGAGCTGCATACTCTGATTTAGGACTGTAAGTAACCATATACTACATCATTAGTCATCTTCAAAGACTAGGAGGTCTTCACACCTTTCTTTCAGTTTCGCCTTGCCTGGACCAAAAAGGATACTGTAAATGTCATGCTGTAAACGATAAATCACATTTTTATGGACTTGGAAGTTAATTTTGCTTAGAAGCATTTTTATGGACTTTGGAAGCTAAAGAATAAAAGCAACTTGGTTTGTGAGATCAAAACGTTCCTTCCAGGGAGAAGCATTTGTTCTTTGTTCTGGGATATTTGCCATTGGTTTCAGTTTCCTCTTGGTATTTTTTACACTGCTAAGAAGTATAAAGTGAAAACAAAGTATATGTAATAAAGATAACTTTTTACCCAGTCTCTCAATGGAAAGAGATTTTTTTGTTGTTGTTATGTATGGGAAACACTAAAACAATATTGGAAAGCCCTCTCCCCTAACCACTGCCCTTTCTTCCTTGCTGATGAGATGATGATTTTGCTGAAGTGTCCACACTCCTCTATGAAAGGCTGGCCCGGGCCCAAGTGGTGAATTTGTGTCTAGTAATGAATAACAAAATTAGGAGGGGCATGTGGCCTAGTGGGGGCTTCCCTGGTGGCTCAGTGGTAAAGAATCTGCCTGCAATGCAGGAGATGTGGGTTTGATCCCTGGGTCAGGAAGATCTCCTGGAGAAGGAAATGGCAACCCACTCCAATATTCTTGCCTGAGAAATCCCGTGGACAGAGGAGCCTGGCAGGCTATAGTCCTTGGGAATCTCAAAAGAGTCAGACATGATTTACCAAATAAACAGCAACAACAACATGACCTAGGTCTGCTCAATAACATCCCATTTCTGCCCATAATTCTTATTGTCCTTCAAAGGGACTGTGAAACCATAGTGGCTGTCTCGCTACCACAAGTGAAGCTGGGCCACCTTGATGAACATGGTGGAACAAAACATGGCACCTGGATCTCGGGTGACACTATGGAGCCACCGGATTAACCAGCTCTGAAACTGTCCCACTTCTGAACTTTTTCTATTATCTCAAATACAGATTACCAATCTTCTCAGCCAGTTTTGAATCAGGAGTTTTGGTTATGTGGACCTGAAAACTAATGCATGTTTTATCTCACACTGCAATGACATGCATGCTCAGTCCTGTCCAACTCTCTGACTCCAAGGAAGAAGGGTGAAAACAGGATCTGAGCATGAGTGCCCCAGTCATGTATTAACTGTCACTTTAACCTCAATGTTCATTCACTTGTTCCACTGTCTGCTGCAGAATACTGAATTCCCCGGCATTTTGCTGGGTACTAGGATACAGAGATTAACATTAACAAACCTCACCCTCTCGGCCAATAGGGGAGATGGATGTGAAACCCGAGGGGTACCTAGGTTAACCTGGGAGTGAGAAGCCAGCTGTCTCATTTGGATGTATTACAGGAAATAGCTGAAGCTCCAACAGTTTGGCTACCTGATGTGAAGCACCAATTCATTAGAAAAGACCCTGATGCTGGAAAAGATTGAAGGCCAGAGGAGAAGGGGGCAACAGAGGATGAGTTGGTTGGATGGCATCATCGATTCAATGGACATGAGTTTGAGCAAACTTCAGGAGATAGTGAAGGACAAGGAAGCTTGGTGTGCCGCTGTCCACAGGGTTGCAAAAAGTTGGACACGAATGAACAACGGAACAAAAGGAAATAGACTATTCACGAAGGATTCCGAAAGGATTTTTTCCACAAGTTCTAAGATATTTTCCTTTAATTTATCCAAACATTTCATTCATGAAGTCATTCATTTCAGAATAAATCTAAGTGACATGATCGTTGGACTAAACAATCAGCCTTACCCAAACACAAGCAATAAAGTGTTACCAAAGATGCCAGTCCATGTGCCTGACACAGTGAAGCCACACAGTACTGAAACATCAGAGTTTGGAACCCGGAAAGGTTTACTGGGCCAGGCAAGGAGATGGGTGGCTCATGCCTTAAAAACCCAACTCCCTGAAAGCTTTCAGCAAAGCCCTTTTCTAGGAAAAGTGAGGGAGGGACCTAGTTAGTTGTTGCAAACTTCTTGGTGTCAGAGCCTTTGTTTTTTGAGGTCAGGTAATGCTGTTCCTGTAAATCGCCACCAAACAAATGTTTTTCTCTGTCCTGACAAGAAAAGGCAAGGCCCCAAGGCACAACTTTCACCTTCGGGGGTCCTCCCAGTCCTAGCTAAGAGGAGAGAGACCTCAGTTGGCAGCTTCCTCAGGGATAGGTCCCCAGACCCTGTTCAACTGTCATAGCTGAGGGAGCCAGGTGCCCAGAACCCAACTGGCCCTCAGATTCCTCAGGCTGCTCAAACCGGGTGGAGGGGGGCAAGGGGGAGGGGAGAACCAGATCCCAGAGACTGCAACCGGGGCTAACTAGGTCACAGGAACAGGGATGGGGGAGGTTTGCCACTGCCTCAGGGCCACTGGGTAGCCCTGGTGAAGGCTCTGGAGTCCTGCTGGACACAGCACCCAGCCTGTTTTCTGGGCCCCTCAGCTCCCCCACTGGCCCAAAGCTGAGTGAGCTGGAGGGCCTCTGGAAGAAGGCTGAGGGAAGAGGAGCTGCCTCTTTCCTCCATCTGCACCTCAGGACCACCACTCCACCAACTGTTGGCTGAATGCCCACTAACGCTGGCTAATTGACCATTGGTTTCTTGTGGATGGGGCCCACTGCTGCACTGACCAGTGGCTGAGCGGGACCACTAACGGTCACTCACTGACAGTTTGTTGCTTGTGGGCGGGACCCACAGCAGCACCAACCAATGGCCAAGCAGGGCCTGTTGTCTGATAACAGGGTGCCTAGTAATAACGCACAGCAATGGCCGCATGCTAAGGGACCTGCTTGCCGCACTGTTGTTACAAAAGGACCATCCAAGAAGGGAACCACTGGTGTGCACAAGGGCACAGAAGTAGGAGAGAACACAGCTGGAAACGAAAAGTAACCTATTCAGTTCAGTTCAGTTCAGTCGCTCAGTCGTGTCCGACTCTTTGCGACGCCATGAATCGCAGCACGCCAGGCCTCCCTGTCCATCACCAACTTCCGGAGTTCACTCAGAGACTCGTCCATCGAGTCAGTGATGCCATCCAGCCATCTCATCCTCGGTCGTCCCCTTCTCCTCCTGCCCCCAATCCCTCCCAGCATCAAAGTCTTCTCCTGAGTCAACTCTTTGCATGAGATGGCCAAAGTACTGGAGTTTCGGCTTTAGCATCTTTCCTGGTTGGTGCAATGGTAACTGCGGTTTCGGACCGACCATAAATTTTAAATCATTAAAACTAGGCTCAAATACATCGTTTAATCAAAACAGGAGCCATTACAATCCACACATTTTTGCCGACAAGAAACGTTTGTTTATTCCAGTAGCATAAAAATCCATGCCTCAGGATTTGACGAACTCTTGGAAAGCACTTTCCCTGCAAAAGGTTTTTGAGATGCTTGAAGAAGTGGCAGTCCATTGGCGAGAGATCAGGTGAATATGGTGGATGAGGCAAAACCTCATAACCCAGAGAAATAGCATGAGCAAAGAAATGAAGTCCAGAAAGAATACAAGGAGCCAGGGGCACAACTCACCATGTGTTTGCTCTTTGGCGACTCCTCCAGCATCTGACTCCACGCAGGTGGCTCCGTAGCCCTTCCTGTAACTTACCAACGTCTCTCCCCAGCAAGAACACACATTCCGGGAGATCTGGGATGTGCCGTCTGATCTCTGCATTTCTTGCACACGCTCTCACACCTGTGCGTAATTAGCATATAGCACCAGCTTATGGAAAGAATGTGTCTCCTATGTACTTCCATGAGGGCAATTCCAGGCACCTGGAACCAGGTGGGATGTGGGGATGCAATGGGAGATGAAATAAGAAATAGAGCTGCAGCCAGACCATTAACAACTCAAACCCCTTCATTAAACAGTTTAAACTTTATAGAGAAAGTGGACAGTTTTCATCCTGAGACACCAACGGCAATTGTCTGACCAGATAAGAACCTATTATGAGGAACCTTTAAGATTAGGAATGTGAGAGATAGTGAGAGGGGCAGAGGACTTGGCAGCAATTTAGTTGGTGCTAACCAAGTGTCAGGTATTGTGCTAAGTACTTTGTGGAAGCCTGTTATATCACTGGGCTTCCCAGGTAGGGCTCAGTGGTAAGAATCTGCCTGCCAACGCAGGAGACACAAGAGAAGCAGGTTCAATCCGTGGGTTGGGAAGATACCCTGGAGGAGGAAATGGCAACCTACTCTGGTATTCTTGCCTGGAAAATTCCAAGGACAGAGGAGCCTGGCGGGTCACAGTCCATGGGGTCACAAAGAGTTGGACACGACTGAGCACGCGTGCTGTTTCACTAAATCTTCACGGCACTCTGAAGTATGTAGTAGTATTCCCAGTCTGAAGCTACTGAATCTGAGTCCACTGAGGATCCCTATAGATCCGTAAGTTTAAGATTCCTTCCCAACCACATCTGACTCTGAGAACAAAGCATTATTTTGAGCAAACAAGTATAAGGTACCAGATAGAAAAAATGCCAGCACTGATCAAGAAGGAAGCACCATCTTCCAACAGGCCTAGGGGTGGTCCTCTCAAGGGAAGCTGAGGCCCAAGACCAGGAGCACAGCAATGATTTAAACTTGTCATGAAAAGTTTTAACACCAGTTTTAAAATATGCAGACGTGCATCATTTTTTTGTTTGTTTGTTTGCTTTATCCTTTTTAGGTGATAGAAGAGCAGAGATATTTAAGAACTTTTGTCCTGGATTAATTTTTTCCATAAAATTTTCCATGTAAGGAATATTTAGAGGGAAAATTATTTTCTCCTTGAAGACATGGATTTGTTCTTATTCATTTTTATATTGATTTAACAATCCTTCAGTCACAGTTGAAGAGCTATAATGTATTCTAAACCAACCTGAACCTCATCAGTTGAGGGATGATAGAAGGCATGGTGGCAAGATGATGGACATCAAATGACAAGCTCAGAATCATAAATGTTGTTTGTGGGTCATGATTTTTGGAAATACTTGTAACGGGAAGTTTTTTGGTAAGCAAAGAAAAGGAGGGAAAGCAGGTATGGAATAGAAGAGAGAAAGAAAGAGACCACAGATTTCACTCTGCAGGACACAGTGATATTTTCCCAGAAGCAGCCTCTTAAAGCCAGTTTCTATCAGGAGGCAAAATCGTAACTGATTACAAGTTAAAGTTTACTGTCATTGTCAAAAAAAACACAAGGCAAGGTTAGGAAAAAATGTGAAGATCCCTATTGCCTGGAATGAAAGCACGCATCCGTGACACGCAGAACAGACAGTGGATGCCTACAAACTTTTGGAAAGAAAACAAACCCCCAGGTGCTTTTTTTTTTTTTTTTTTTAATGACCATTAGATCATAACAGTTTAGACAGTGAAGAAACAGGGACTGAATTAGAAGACATCCCGACATAAGGAGACTAAGATGCTGTTTCACAGAGCAGTATCATAAAGAAAATAATTAGAAAACACCTTAACCTCTTAAAAGGTATGAATTTACTTCATTTCAGTATTAATGAACTTAACTGGTGATGTGAAATAATATCCTAATGAATCAGTGAATCCAGAACATACTCATATTGTGTTCACGATTCTAAATCTGATGCCTCTTTAGTTGTTTTCTTCATTTGGCTGAAGAGTCAGCACAGGCTCGGAACACATTTTCAAAGAGCCAAAATCAATTTCCTGATTCTTTTATTCTTTGTACAAGTATTTTTCCTAACCACATATTAAACACAGCACTCAATACTAGTGTGCCCTGGGGGCCAGGGGATGATGATAACTGGCACATTCCAGACACAAGGACTTCTAATGCTGCAGCAGAGGACACCTACACAACAAAGAACTAGAATTTAAGTAGCAAGCGCCACAGGAGAGAGACGAACGTGCCCCTAGGAGTTCAGAAAACGGAGAAATCTGGCCAAATAATCGAGGACAGCTCCAAACCGGAGGAACCAAACAAGTTCCTAAAACTAAAAATGCCCCCACCTTTGGCTTTCAGAAAGAGATTTCACCTAATGCCACATTCTTTGCTTTCCCTTCATGGGCTCATTGTTTGACTGAGAGAAGAAATCCTGACCTGTCTCCTTCAGGATTAAGACGCTTCTAAAATAAATACAATAGCAAACAAAAATTAGCTAACAACAGAATTCCTAGACATGTCTTCAAATTAGTGACAATAATTTTATCAAAGTAAATGGTAAAGTTAGTGGCAAGTTGAGATGATTCACCCTTTCCTTCTCTGTGTTTTTCACTCATCCATACAAGAGAAGTTATCTTCAGTTAATCAGGCAACACGCCTGCAACAAACAAATAACACACAAACAACCTGGCAGTATTGGCTATAATGGCTAGGGGAGACCGAGGGAGGAGACACATTCCATCTCTGACCCCACCTCCAGATGTGAGGTATATCCCATTGTATTCTTCACCTTTCCTCACCTTTCAGCAAAGACTAGGGTATAACCATGTTCTCATAACTAGAGTGAGACCCATGGGAATCACCTGGACAGCTTTTCAATTACAAACGTAATGTATCTAAATTTTGTCACATATATTTCACTGCCTTGAAAAAAAAAATGTATCTAAATGCACTTCCTTTTGAAAAGAAAGAAAAAAGAGAATGTTAAAAACAGGTCTAAATCTCCCACCATGTCTGAACTCATTCACTTCCCCAGACACAGATGTTCCTCTCAATTTGGCATGTATGTAGCCTTTCTTCTATTTTTTTTAATGAACAATATATGGTGTTTTCTCTGCTTTTGATTTATACAAATGGTATCACATTATTCATGTCATTCTGCAACTTGCTATTTTTCCTCTCAAGGTGTTTCTAAAATCTGTCCATGTTTGTTTTGCATATAAGATCTGGTTCATTACTCTCAAGGCTTCCTATAATTACAGTCTGCACTATAGGACCATTTCCCACTGATAAACAGTAAGGATGTTCCCTCTTGTTTACTATTATAGTGTTGCAAAGAGCATCTCCTCTTGTCTCTCTGTGCTACTGTGGAATCAACAGAGATGGCCTGGAGCCTATAGGTTGCTCACCACCTCCAGCCTTTCAGCTTTGACGACAGGAGGAACCCTCAGGAGAAACTGCTGTTATTGTCTCAGAACTCAAATTGCACCTGGCCCAGGGGGAAAGGGCTGAAGAAGGAGACCTACAGAAGCTGAAGGAGCTGAAACTAACACAACACAGTAAATCAACTATACTGCAATTTAAAAAAAGAAGAGATGAGCTATCAAGTCTGGAGAAGACGTGGAAGAAACAAATGTATAACACTAAGTGAAGGAAACCAATCTGAAAAGGCTACAGACTATATGATTCCAAGTACATGATATTCTGAAAAAGGCAAAACTATGGAGATGGTAAAAAAGACCAGTGGTTGCCATGGGGTGGGGTAGGGGTGGGATGAAAGTCAAGAGGATTTTTAGGGCACTGAAACTACTTTGTATGATATTATAATGATGGACACATGTCATCATATATTTATTCAAACCCATAGAGTATACAATACCAAGAACGAATTATGATATACACTACAGATTTTAGGTAATAATGATGTGTGTATATAGGTTCATCACTTGTAACAAATACACCACCCTAG
This sequence comes from Ovis aries, assembly GCF_016772045.2. Taxonomy (NCBI): domain Eukaryota; kingdom Metazoa; phylum Chordata; class Mammalia; order Artiodactyla; family Bovidae; genus Ovis; species Ovis aries. Next base: position 31,251,955 of record NC_056061.1, on the reverse strand, counting down.
TGGGGGGTCTTGATAATGGGGGAGGTTATACATATTTGCCATGGGGTCACAAAGAGTTGGACACAACTGAAGCGACTAAGCACGCAGGCACACACAAGCGTATTTGGGGGGCTGGTATATGGGAAATCAGTCCTTCCCGGTGGCTCAGTGGTAAAGAGTCCACCTGCACTGCAGGAGACACAGGATCTATCCCTGGGTTGGGAAGATCTTCTGGAGTAGGAAATGGCAACCCACTCCAGGATTCTTGCCTGGGAAATTCCATGGACAGAGGGGACTGGCAGGCTACATACACTCCATGGGGTCACAAGAGTCAGACACTAAACAAGAACAAAATGTGGGAAATCTCAGTATTTCCCCTCAATTTTGCTGTGTATCTAAAACTGATTTAAAAATTGTCTCAATTTTTTCTTAAATTCTTTATTGCCAGAGGCCTACAAAGAAGGTAACTGCCTCATTTTTTGAGTTAAAGGAAATTCATTTTCTCGATTTTAAGTGTGAAGCATATGACATTTGAAAACAGTAAGTCAACACAGCACTTCACCAAGACTCCTTCTTTATTGGATTTTCATCAAGATTGAAACAGACGAGGCTTCAGGAGAAGGAAAAAAAAATTAATTAGTTTTTAAAGCTGAAAGGTGTAGCTGAAACAAGTAATAAGCCAAGAGTAGAAATCCAACAGATTTGCTTCTCCCAGGGAGAAATGGGACACAGCCAACTCTGTTACATTCTAAGAGGTGTCATAGGGCAGGACTGGACTGAACGTCCCTCTGGAGACAATGCCAGCAGCCGGGGCCCATTTACAGCAGCACAGACAGCAGGGGACGGAGAATGTGATTCTGGAAGCTCAGTCTCCTGAAAGAATCTCCCGCCTCGTCAAGACTTCAAGGAGCTGAAAGCTGGGTACTTGAGAATTAAAGCACCACAGTTAAAAAAAAAAAAAAAAAAAAGACGGAAATCCACTGACTCTCTCACTTTTTTCAGTTAGATTACTTCATCCTGCCAACACCAACACTTTGCTCCCTCAACTTTAGGAGTGACGAGGGATGGAGGTGAAACAATTCGTCCTTCATTGCTTTTTCTCTTAGGAGAGAGAGAGGAAAACAAGAAAGAACGAACTTCGGAATAAGTTAAATACTTTCCCCTCATATAACTATTATATAACTATTCTCAAATTGGGGTTAAAAAACAGACATATGAAATCATGGGGGAAAAAAAATCAAAAGGTAGAACAAGATATTTTGGCCAAAAAAAAAAAGTAAAACAACTAAGTAGTGAGAGCACCTAAGACTACACCTCATGTACACATTCCTAACATAGCTCTGCACCTGCCACGGTAAAAGGAATGTAGTTTTACATGAATCTACTTTTTTTTTTTTTTAAATTTTTTTTATTTTTTTATTTTTAAAATTTTAAAATCTTTAATTCTTACATGCATTCCCAAACATGAACCCCCCTCCCACCTCCCCTCCCCATAACATCTTTCTGGGTCATCCCCATGCACCAGCCCCAAGCATGCTGCATCCTGCGTCAGACATAGACTGGCGATTCAATTCACATGATAGTATACATGTTAGAATGTCATTCTCCCAAATCTATATAGTGAAGGGTGAGTGCAAATCTGGTAGGATCTAAATTCGTGCATGCACATGCTAAGTCGATTTAGTCGTGTCCAACTCTTTGTGACCCTATGGACTGTACCCCCCAGGCTCCTCTCTCCGTGAGATACTCCATGCAAGAACACTGGAGTGGGTTGCTATCCCCTCCTCCTGGGATCTTTCTGACCCAAGATGGAACTCAAGTTTATGTCTCCTGCATTGGCAGGCGGGCTTTTTTTTTTACCACTAGTGCCTCCAAGTTCATCTCCTATTCAGTATTCAAATCCAAGTGAAAAAGAGACTCCAGACAAAACAAGTAACTCTTTGCTTCCACTGGCTGCCTTCATCTGTGCGTCACCAAAGACCCAATTAGAGATGCCCTAAACTCTCAAGGAACTTATTACATCGCCGGAGTCCAGAGGAAGATCAGTTCCAGAACTGATGAATACAGTGATTCAGCAGCAGGGTCCTGGACCCAGGGTCATTCCATCCTCCCACCTCATCACTGGGTCTTCTCATAATCACAAGCCAGTTACAGCATCACATCCTCAAACGCCGATGTCCAGAAGTTCGTGTCTCTTTAAGAGCTAAGGTGCCCCTTTCAGAAACTACTTCCCGTCTCCTTATGGAGAAGTTGATCATAGGTCCATCCCAAGCCATTCACGAGGAAGAAGAATGAAACCTCTGTGATCTGGTTAGGCCAGGCAGGGTTGAGTTGAGTCTCATGGGTGGACACAGGACTTAAGGCAAGGCTCTGAGTGAGCCACTGAGAGCACAGGTTTGCTGCTGAAAGCCAGTCTCTGGTCTACATCGATCAGGTTCAAAATGGGCAATTTCCATAATTATTATTGTTTAATATTTTGCCTATTAAGAAGTCTAATGAATAACATGTTAGCAGGAACTAACCTCATCTGACCCATCTTTATGCCAGTAGTCAGAGCTCATTCTAAATGAGCAATTTGAAACCTTTTTCCAGGAAACATTCCTCCTAAACACGAACAAACAGCCAAAGACCACTTAACTTCTTTGTTGAGAAAAACACTCACTATTGACATGAACAGGTTTGAAAACCCTGGGTATTCATCAGACAGCTACCTTGTTTTGTCTACCCAGAATTCTTCTTTCTGTCGAAAAGCATAATCCCCTACGGCCTCGTATTCCTCTGCGGTGCTGGTACACCTGCCAAACACGGTGCCAACCACAGAGGTGACTTGAGGCCCAGGCCTTGGCAATCAGGGAGCTCCCATCCCTTGACTGCAAATTAGACCATCAGTCAGATACTTAACCCTCACTCAGGCAGGCAACAACGACAAAAAAAAAAAAATCCTTCTTTGAGATTTATCAGATGAAAAAACAAAATAAGTGTCACCTTTCTTTTCTGGGATCTGGCCATGTTTAGATGCTGGGGACCACACGAGACAACATGGCCAAGAACATGGCAAAAAAGAAGAAAAGCAGCAGAGACTAGCAGCCGTGAGAGAGAGACAGAGAGGGAGAGAGGGAAGGCAGCTAAGAGGTGGGTCCAGTGGGCTTGGCGCTGTGACAGATTACACAGTTGCCGCCAGTTTTCTCCCTGTATCCACCACTTCTGCCCTGAGACTCTGCACTTTCCCTCACCGCCACGGGGAGCATATATTTTCCCACTCCCTGCCTCTGGGCTTGATCAGGGGACTGACTTTGCCCAGTGGCACGGTAGCACACACGACCCAGCGAGGGCTCCGAGTGCCCTTCCCGTCACCAGGAAACCCTGCTGGGGGAGAAGCCGAGGGACCCCGCTTTGCACCACAGACTCCCGCACCCCATCTGCTGATGCCTGAGCACACAGTGAGACCAGCTCAGCTGGGAAAGCCACCCTCAGATGTGTAAACTAAGTCACTGCTCGCCGTCCCAGGTCACTGACATGTGTGTGGTTGTTCGTTACACAGAAATGGCCCCTGTGAGCCAGGAGATCACTCCCCGCTTTTCTTCACCTACTGTCTGCCTGTTTGTTTGTTTTTGATCACCAAAATGGAGGCTTCAAACGGGGCAGGGCTTTTTGCCTATTTTCTGCTACATTTCTAATACCAATAAAAAGGACTGGGACACTGTAGGCACTCAGTAAATATCTGATGAATAAAGCAAGTTTGAGCTGTGCTGCTGTCACCTCAAGCCCAACCTCTGACTAATACAAGCCACAGATCAGACAGGGTTTTTTCCCCCCTTTGATTTTACAGCATATATTTACGTCACAAAAATTACATCAATAGAATTTAGTCTAGTGGTTTTCTCCCATATTGAAGGATTTTCAGGGTCAACAAATCATTAATGTATCAAGGGCTGGCACAAAAGTACAGATTAGCACTTAATGAAGTCAATCCTCAACTATTTCTTGACAGAGAAAACACAAGCCATAAAGCCCTAAACGCCACACTAACACGCTACACAATGCTACTCTTTTCTTACCTACACCTCTGCGTGTTATTGAGACCAGAGACCGCCGTTTGGTTTTGGTTTCTTAATTTTTATTTCACAAAGAAAAGTTTGATGAATGGCACGAAGAGCTCCTTCGGGCCTTTTACCCAGACTCATCCACGGTCAACATTTTCCTCCATTTGCAGTATCATCTGCTTGCTCCATTTCTTCCTCTGAATCAGAGGAATTGCAGACATGTTTGTGTGTGTGTGTTCAATCGCTCAGTCATGTCAGACTCTTTTCAACCCCATGGACTGTAGCCTGCCAGGCTCCTCTGTCCAAGGGATTTTCCAGGCAAGAATACTGGGCTGAGTTGCCATTGCCTTCTCCAGGAGATCTTCCCAACCCAGGGACTGAACCTGCATTGGCAGGTGGGTTCTTTATCACTGAGCCACTAGGGAAGCCCCGTTTTCATGAGTGCAACATTTTAAAAAATTTGTAATTGAAACTAAATTTATCTGATAGGATTTATTCTTTCTTGAGCTTTGCACAGAATTACATATTTAAGTTCTCTGACTCTAATAATTGATTTAGGGTATAGTACCAAGGAGTTTTATTAATCCTAATTTTTTAAAATTGTGGTAAAATGCATGCAAGCTTTATAATCTTAACCATTTAAAAAATATATACTCAGTAATGTTAAATATATTCACATTGTTATACAACCATCATCTATGCATCTCCAGAACACTTTTCACCTTAAAAACTGAAGCTCTGTGCCTACTAAACAATAATTCCCCATTCCTCCTTCTCTCCAGCCTGTTGCAACAATCATTCTGTTTCCATCTTTATGAATTTGACTATTCAAGGTACCTCATATAAGTGGAACCAAGTGGACTCATTCAGGGCTTTTTTGAGGGAAGGGTCAACTAGCTTATTTCACTTAACAAAATGTCTTAAAGGTTTAACAATGTTGTAGCTTGTGTCAGAATTTCCTTCCTTTTTAAGGCTGAGCAATATCCCATTGTGTGTATGGACCATCTTTTTTTATTCATTAATCTTTCCATGAACCCTTGGGTTGCTTCCACATTTTGGCTATTGTGATTAATCCTGTTATGAACTTGGGTGTACCCTGCTTTAAATTTGGGTGGAATTGCTGGATCATCTAATAATTCCATGTTTCATTTTTTGAGGAAGTGTCATGCTGTTTTCCATAGAGGCTGCACCATTTTACATTCCCATCAGTAATGCACAAGGATTCTAAAGGATTCTAATTTCTATATACCCTGAACAACACATTATTTTCTGGGTTTTTTTTTTTTCCTTTTCTTTTCCTTTTTCTCCCCCTAATCATAGCCATTCAAATAGGTGTGAAATTGTATCTCACTGTGGTTTTGATTTGCATTTCCCTAATGATTAGTAATGTTGAGCATATTTTCATGTGCTTACTGGCTATTTGTTTATCTTTTTGGGAGAAATATTTGTTCAGGTCTTCTGCCTATTTTTGAATTGGGTCATTTCTTTTTTTGTTGTTAAGCTGCAAGAGTTCTTTATATATTCTGAATATCAACTTTTTATCAGATACGACTTGTAAAAATTTTCTCCCATTCTGTGGGTTGCCTTTTCACTGTATTGATTGTATCATTCTATGCATAGATGTTTTAAATTTTGATGTAGTCAAATTTATCTATTTTTCTCTTTTTTTGTCTGGGATTTTAGTGTCATATCTAAGAAACGACTGCTAAATCCAATGTCATGAAGCTTTCCTCCTATGTTTTATTCTAAGAGTTTTAGGTTTTAGCTCTTGTAATTAATACATTTAGTTAATTTTTGTGCACAGTTGTGTAAAAGCCCAACTTAATTCCTTTGCATGTGGATATCCAGTTTCCCCAGCATCACTTGTTGGAAGGCCTGCTCTTTCCCCACTGAATGACGCTGGCATCTTACTAAAAGTCATCTGAGCATATATGTTCTCTACTGGGTTCCCTATCATATTCCACTGGTGTATATATCTCTTCATGCCAGGACCACACTATATTGATTGATGTAGCTTTATAATAAGTTCTGAAATCAGGAGGTATTGAGACATCCAACTTCAGTTTTCCTTTTCATATTGTTTTGGCTAGTCAGGGCCTCAAAAATTCATATGTATTTTACAATGGATTTTTTTTATTTTTATGCAAAGAATACCATTAAGATTTTGATGGACTGAACTGATCTATACGTTGCTTTAGGTAGTGTTTGACATCTTTGTAATATCAAGTCTTCCAACCCATAAGTACAAAATTTCTTTTTATTTATTTGTGTCTTCTTTAATTCCTTGCAACCATGTTGTGTACTTTTAAGTATACAAATCTTGCACCTGCTTGCTTATGTTTATTCTGAGGAATTTTATTATTTTTATGCTATGGTAAATGGAGTTATTTTCTTAATTTCCTTTTCAGATTGTTCATTGTTGGGGTACAGAAATGCAACTCATATTTGCGTGTCAATTTCTTGCAACTCTGCTGAATTGATTAGTTCTAGTGGGTTTTTTGTGCAATCTTAGAGTTTTCTACATATAAAATTACGTTGTCTACAAACAGAGATAATTTCACTTCTTCCTTTCCCATTTGAATGCTTTTTATTTCCTAATTGCTCTGACTAGGACTTCTAGTTCTATGTTGAATAAAAGTGATAAGAGTGGGCATCCTTTTCATGTTCCAGATTTTAGAGGAAAAGCTTTCAGTCTTTCACCATTGACTGTGTTAGCTGTGGGCTTTTCATATATGACCTTTATTACTTGACCATTATATATGACCATATTATTTTCATCTATGACCTATATTCATATGTGATTTTTATTGAGATAGCTTCCTTCTATTTCTAGTTTATTGAGTATTTTTTATGAAAAGAGTTGGATTTTGTCAAATGCTATTTCTGCATCAGTTGAGATGAATATATGCTTTTCTTCCTTCATTTTGTTAAAAGCAAATGGTAAACAGCCTATTCTCTTGCTCTTTGATTAAGAAGGTAAAACAAGTTTCTGTAACAGCAAAATATATAACCTGCCTTCAAAGATAGTGCAAGTTCATTCATTTATTTAGTCAAATATTTATTGAGAAAATGTTCAATGTGTGGCAAGTGACTTTCTCGGCACTACAGTTCAAAGATTGAAAGCATATATCCTTTCCTTCAAGAGTATCTTAGTCTACTGAGGGAGACAGGCCCTTCCTCAAGCAACCCCATTAACTCTATGCTCTAATCACAACATTATATCAACCACATCCCCTGTCTGTTTATGGAGTTCCCTGAGATCATGATTTTCTGACTCTCCTCCCTTCTTTGCCTGTCAAAATCATAAACATTTTTGCAGTTCTAGTTGAAATTCTACTTCTGAGAAATACTCTCTGATCACCTTGTCCAGAATTAATTTCTCTACCTCTGCAATCTCTATTATACCCTACTTCAGTTCAGTTCAGTTCAGTCGCTCAGTCGTGTCCGACTCTTTGCAACCCCATGAATTGCAGCACCGCAGGCCTCCCTGTCCATCACCAACCCCCGGAGTTCACTCAGACTCATGTCCATTGAGTCCGTGATGCCATCCAGCCATCTCATCCTCTCTTGTGCCCTTCTCCTCCTGCCCCCAATCCCTCCCAGCATCAGAGTGTTTTACAATGAGTCACTCTTCGCATGAGGTGGCCAAAGTACTGGAGTTTCAGCTTTAGCATCATTCCTTCCAAAGAATATCCAGGAGTGATCTCCTTTAGAATGGACTTGTTGGATCTCCTTGCAGTCCAAGGGACTCTCAAGAGTCTTCTCCAACACCACAGTTCAAAAGCATCAATTCTTCGGCCCTCAGCTTTCTTCACAGTCCAACTCTCATATCCATACATGACTGCTGGAAAAACCATAGCCTTGACTAGATGGACCTTTGTTGGCAAAGTAATGTCTCTGCTTTTCAATATGTTATCTAGGTTGGTCATAACTTTCCTTCCAAGGAGTAAGCATCTATTAATTTCATGGCTGCAATCACCATCTGCAGTGATTTTGGAGCCAAAAAAAAATAAAGTCTGGCACTGTTTCTACTGTTTCCCCATCTGTTTCCCATGAAGTAATGGGACCAGATGCCACAATCTTCGTTTTCTTAATGTTGAGCTTTAAGCCAACTTTTTCTCTCTCTTCTTTCACTTTCATCAGGAGGCTTTGGAGTTCCTCTTCACTTTCTGCCATAAGGGTGGTGTCATCTGCATATCTGAGGTTATTGATATTTCTCCTGGCAATCTTGATTTCAGTTTGGGCTTCTTCCAGCCCAGCATTTCTCATGATGTACTCTGCATATAAGTTAAATAAGCAGGGTGACAATATACAGCCTTGATGTACTCCTTTTCCTATTTGGAACCAATCTGTTGTTCCATGTCCAGTTATAACTGTTGCTTCTTGACCTGCATAGAGATTTCTCAAGAGGCAAGTCAAGTGATCTGGTATTCCCATCTCTTTTAGAATTTTCCACAGTTTGTTGTGATCCACACAGTCAAAGGCTTTGGCATAGTCAATAGAGCAGAAGTAGATGTTTTTCTGGAACTCTCTTGCTTTTTCGATGATCCAGCGGATGTTGGCAATTTGATCTCTGGTTCCTCTGCTTTTTCTAAATCCACCTTGAACATCTGCAAGTTCACGGTTCACGTATGGCTAAAGCCTGGCTTGGAAAATTTTGAGCACTGCTTTACTAGCATGTGAGATGAGAGCAATTGTGCAGTGGTTTGAGCATTCTTTGGCACTGCCTTTCTTTGGGATTAGAATGAAAACTGACTTCTTCCAGTTCTGTGGCCACTGATGAGTTTTCCAAATTTGCTGGCGCATTGAGTGCAGCACTTTCACAGCATCATCTTCCAGGATTTGAAATAGCTCAACTGGAATTTCATCACCTCCACTAGCTTTGTTCGTAGTGATGCTTCCTCAGGCCCACTTGACTTCACATTCCAGGATGTCTGGCTCTAGGTGAGTGATCACACCATCATGATTATCTTGGTTGTGAAGATCTTTTTTGTACAGTTCTTCTGTGTATTCTTGCCATTCCTTCTTAATATCTTCAGCTTCTGTAAGGTCCATACCATTTCTGTCCTTTATTAAGCCCATCTTTGCATGAAACGTTCCCTTGGTATCTCTAATTTTCTTGAAGAGATCTCTAGTCTTTCCCATTCTGTTGTTTTCCTCTAATTTTTGCACTGATCACTGAGGAAGGCTTTCTCATTTCTCCTTGCTATTCTTTTGGAACTCTGCATTCAGATGCTTATATCTTTCCTTTTCTCCTTTGCTTTTCACTTCTTTTCTTTTCACAGCTATTTGTAAGGCTTCCCTAGACAGCCATTTTGCTTTTTTGCATTTCTTTTCCATGGGGATGGTCTTGATCCCTGTCTCCTATACAATGTCTCAAACCTCATTCCATAGTTCATCAGGCACTCTATCTATCAGATCTAGTCCCTTAAATCTATTTCTCTCTTCCACTGTATAATCATAAGGGATTTGACTTAGGTCATACCTGAATGGTCTAGTGGTTTTCCCTACTTTCTTCAATTTAAGCCTGAATTTGGCAATAAGGAGTTCATGATCTGAGCCACAGTTAGCTCCCGGTCTTGTTTTTGCTGACCCTACTTACTACTCTGAAAATTAAGGGCTCCTTTCTCCATGGGATTTTCCAGGCAAGAGTGCTGGAGTGGATTGCCATTTCCTTCTCCAGGAGATCTTCCCAAACCCAGGAATTGAACCTGGGTCTCCCGCATTGCAGGTAGACGTTTTTACCGTCTGAGCCACCAGGAAAATCTTAGAGAAAGCATCAAGTATTTATCCTGCCTTTCCTATACCATAATGCTTCAAGAGAGCCAAAGAACAGATGGTAGAAAGTTATTTAAAGAAATATTCCAGTCATAAATGCAGATGAATGATAGAGTTAGAAAATAACCATTTATAAAGCTCTAATGAAATGACAGATCTTCTAGGCAACAATCATCAGTGGATCCTAAAACCCTTAGATGAAAGGCTAATAGAAAAATTAAGTTGACAATCCCTGAACCCAGTCATCACTGCAATCAGCATAACCAGACATTATGTGCTTCAAGAAATGATGCCAAACAAGTACACTACAAAGTATTTCTGCTGAAATAAACTGAACCTATATCTAATCAAGCCTCTAGGTCTAATCACCAATCCATAAGAAATACAAGTAAAGGAACAGAATAAGCAAGACAACAATGAAAGCAATCCGCCAAATCCATAGAATGTGGCACATTCTACAAGGATGATAAACGTTCTGGTTTCGCTAACAAGACCATTAAACAAAAAAGGAGGACAGATAGTTATAGAATAAAAGAGGCTGCGAGTCACAATGATTTACAATGTGTAGACCTTATTTGGATGCCAGTTCAAACCAACCAACCATGAAAACGACATCAATGATACTGTTAGAAAAATGTGAATAATGAGTAGGTATCAAATGATACTAAGGTTTACTGCTAATTTTCTTAGGTATGCTAATAGCATGGTTACGTTTTTTAGAAGTCTTTATCACTTTGTGTTGCATAGCAAAGTATTTACTGATGAAATGATATGGATACGGGGATTTGCTTTAAAATACTTCAAAAATAAATAGATAAATAAAAACAATGACATAGATGAGAAATAAGAGTGGTATAAGCTAGACTATATATATAGAGAGAGAAAGACAGAGGTAGAGAGAGGTTCATTATACTAGCCATTCTTTTTTCATACATATTTGAAATTTTCCATAATAAAAAGTAAAACAAAATTTAAAGCAAACAACAGCAAGGAAAACCCTCTGATGTGGAAGGGCCCTGGAGCATCAGACAGTGGGCATCTGTGTCAAAGTTCAGATCTGCTACTAACTAGGGCTCTGGGCATCAGCTGTTTTATTCTTAGTGTGAAAAGCTGGATTTGGACTTCTAGAAGTCTCTTCCAATTATAACATATTATGACTCTGTTACTCTGAAATCCCCATCTCTGGTTCCTTCTCAAGAATCCTTTCCCAACTAAGTAACTGTAAGCAAGACAGGAGTTTCCTCTAACTCTCCCAAGACTACTCTCTCTGAGTATATGACTTGCCTACCTCACTTTCTATTCACTCATACAGAGAAAGCACCACAACTAATTTCTGTATATCTAAGTCATTCAGCACTTGCTGTACCCCATATATACATCTGCTTCTGTTTTACGTGTACATATACATGTCGATGTTGTAAGTCGGGGACTGTAAACTAGGACACTGTCAACCCAGCATATGGGTGTTTGCTTTAATCACTGTGATGACTTAGCACATTGTCAGCATGAAGCAAACATATACAATCATAATACTACCGTGTAAATAGTGACCTTTCCAAGCAATATGTTGCAGCTGGCCTAACTGTCCATAGACAGAACACAAACCTGTATATTCTGGCTTAATTTGCTTCTTTTCCTCCTGCCCAACATTATGATTTGTCATTTAGTGAATTTTATTTCCAGGGATGAGAAATGTGATTTAAGGAATAGGTAAAATAGGCCATTCAGTATTGACTTAATCCATAAGATTTCTCTTTTCCCTCATGAAATCAGAGTGTATGACCCTCTTTCCCGAGTAAGGACTGCAAACTTCTTCAATTCTGTCTTTTAGATAACTTCTAAAAAACCAAGTAGTGATCATATGAAAGCTTATGTGGATTTCTTTTCTATTTGGGGTGGGGAATGGGGTGAAGAGAGGGAATAAGACAGATGGCTGTGTTATGAGTGTTTGGCTTACTCCAACAGAATCATCTTATTTTGCCTACATGTAAATTTGCTTATAGATAAATTTTCTCTAATCTATCCTCTCAACTCTAGAGTGACCTGATCTAAGGGAATTAACCACTACAGGTTAGTGATAAAGGTTAGTGAATATAGCAGAATTTTCTTAAGGAAAAAAAAAAAAGTGACCGTAAATTTCCATCACAGATTGCAAAAGAGTAGCTCTGTACTCTTACAAGTGACCTCACAGGGCTATGTTGCTCAGGTAGTACCTCGCTTACTGAATTGCATACAAACTTTTCAGCTCACATTCTATACACAGGCTAAGGATAGTTCCTACTTTCAGGGATCTGTTACAAGTATCTAGTGAAGTATATACATGAAGTGTTTAACACAGCACCTGGGAGCAGTTGGCACACAAGATAGTTCTTTGTAGGCACTCCCTTATACCCCCTGAAGTCCCTAGAACGAAGACATTTTCAACAAACATTTGTTGAATTAATATACTGAATGATATCATGAGAATAAGTTGTTCAATAATCATGAACAAATAGAGGCTTCCCCTTAATCCAGTCATATAACTTGTCAGCAAGTTTTACACCAAGTGTTAAGAATGCCCCAGCATAGAACTTTAAAATCAAATAACTCAATTTTGAAATTTTAACAGAGTTCATAAAAGGAAGGCCCATTTATTCAGATGAATCAAAGATGAATCTAAGATATAATCATATTTTATGTGTACAAGTCATTCACCCTAGAATCAAAGCACTCACCACTATCTCATTAACCCTTGTAACACCCACAGGAGGCAGGTAGATGTCAGAGAGGATCCCCTTGTTATTGATGGAGAGAGAGCCTGAGGCCCAGGACAGTGAAGGGACTTGTCAGAGGCCACATCAAGTGAGTGAGTAATGGAGCAAGAAACGGAACTAAATTCTCCTCTTTATCCTCAGTGCACTATTAGGTTTTACCGCGAAGTTACCTAACATCTCAGTTATTTTTTATTGTAAAATCCATTTTTAGATAAACCCTCCTCTTTTAAGAAAATTAGGCAAGGGTATGTGATTCAATAAGTTAGAAAAAATGTAAATCTATTAGGTTTTTTGTTTGTTTGTTTTGTTTTAATGGTTCCATGATGTCAGTTAACAACAAGAAAATGGAAACAAACGTTGGTTCAAAAACAAACTACTTCATAAGGCAAATCGCTGCCTTTTAGGGCAATTAACGTGAACGCTAATTTGCAACTGGAAACAGAGAACTTGGTTTTGAGTTTCCGAATAGAACTGTAGAGGTTGAGCATATTTCTTCATTGATTCCCCTAAGATTCTACCTGGGGAGGGGGCGGTGCATAAAGGAACTCTTCTTAATTGACTCATTAGAACAAAGATTACCAGAATTTTCAGGTATTTTCATCTCCACATTTCCCCCAGAAACCTGCAGGATGAGTAGTTACCCCGAAGTCGGGGGCGCAGGGCCAGAAATTTGGAGTTTCCGTTCGCTCCATCGCTGGAGTAACGGGAGAAAAACGGGCTCACAGAGTCAACCACTCCATTTCCAAGTGCGTTCTCTGAATGAGAACGAGGAACTAGGTGCCAGGGCCTTGCAGCTCCGCAAGTCTCAACCCCCGCTCCCCAGCGCCCCCGCGCTCGCCCCGCCGGCGCCGTGTCCGCGAGTCCCCGCCGGAGCTAGGCGCCCAGACCGCCCCGCGGAAACCCGCGCCCGAGCTCGCCCCGCACGCCAGCGGCCGAGGGCAGGCAGGCTCTCGGTTCCCAGAGGAGTAGTTCCCAGTTTCTAGTTTCCTTCTCGACACGATTTCACCCTCGGGGGCTTCCACGGGGACTGGATGGTAGCCGCGCCCCAGGCTGGGGAAATCCGCGCCCGCGTCGGGCTCGGTCTATCTGGCCTTGTGTGGCTTATTCCTACCCGGAAACTTCGAGTCGCGTGGGCCCCGGCTGGGACTTTGGAGGGAGGGAGTCTGAGAAGAGACTTCTCTTACTCTTCTGGGCAGTGTGCTGGGCCCACGCCAGGCCCTCGTTGGCTTCGGAGCAGCTCGGCCAGAACCTCAGACACACCCGGTAGCCGAGGAAGCGCAGAAAATGTTTGACTGGCCGGAGCCTCTGGCTTTCTCTCCACCTTCAGACCTTCAGAATCCAGGCCTATTGTGCCTGAGGCTCGCGATCGTCTTTGCCTTCTTCCCAAAGGAAGGTTGGGACTTCGAGCCTGGACCCACATTGCGGGGATTCTGGCCTCTGCCCCACCTCAGCTCCACCTGAGCAAGTTACTGACTCTCACTGCTCCTCAGCTTCTCTGTGAAGCGGGAGTTTTCAGAACACCAGCTTCAGAGGGTTGTGAGAACGATATGAGATAAAACATTTACAGCGCTGGGGCACAAGGGCTGTTCTCATGTCAGGGGCTGCTTGGCAGAGATCAACAAGCTCAGTATATAAGGAATTTATTGACCCTGTATGCCAGGACCTAACCTGAAACTGGAAAGAAAGCGGAGAATGTAGCAGGCAAAAGTAGCTGTCCCCTTGGAGCTTGCCTGGCTGGGGTGGGGGGGGGGGGAAGGTTAGGGAGAGGGCAGGGGGTGATCTTACACAGCAAACATATAGTGTGTACAATGTGAGAACAGGCAGTGGGACCCAGATGCACCTTTAAACAAGGCAGGCAGTTGAGCAAAGTGAGGGTAGGCAGGGAGTCATCGGAGAAGGTGGTCCAACTAGCGGGAAAATCACAATGGACCTACTCTCCAATTTGCTTCTAAATCCTCTCATGCCCTTCCCACTTTCTGGACCTCCGTCCCCCCCCCCCCCCCCCACCTCAGCAAGCATGTAACCCAAGACCCCTCTCTAGGGAGCTCTGCCTACAGAAACAGGCTGGGTGACTGAAGGGAAGCCAAGTTAGAGCACCAGTTCCAGCCTACTGTGTTTGTCAAATGCCCCCTCTCCATCCCACCTCACAGTCTGCAGCCCATCCTTACACATCATCAAAAGAATTTCCCTGATAGAATCATAAGGGGGGAAAATTCACATTCTTGAATCCATCTTCCCCTTCTCCCTTTCCATGGAAGATGATGGTGCTGACACAAATCAAATAGAAGTGGCCCCCACCCCACCCCAGAGCTCTCAGTAGGAGCAGTGACTGGACACCTCCCAGACACTGTACCCAGAAGCATCAATAACAGAGAAACAACTTCAGCTGATGCTACATTCTTCTTCACACTGCACCATCACAAAGAGAGAAACAGCTTCTAAAAGCTAGGTAAGGCATAAGGCATGTATGCACCCTTACCGGTCAGGCGGACCACACACTATCAATCTCATATGTCAGTAAAAATCACTACCATTTACTGTGCTCTTCTTGTATGTTTAGTGTTCTGAGTGTATTCACTTATTTAATATCATTGGTAACCCTATGAGGTAGTATCTACCTTCATTTTACAAGAATACTGAGTTTCAGAGCGGTTAAATGACTTGCCCCAGGTCACAGAGCTAGGGTTTTGTTGTGAGTTCCTTCATAATAAAATAAATATTTATTGAATGCCTTCCATGTGACAGACACTATTCCAGATACTGGAGACACTGCAATTAAAAAAAATTAATCCCTGCTCTCCTGTATGTGATCGTCATTCTTGTGGAATAAGAAAGAAAAGTAAATACAGGATATGAGAAGTAAAGTACCGAGCAGAAAACTAAAGCAGGGCAAGGGGAAAAGGAGGGGATGCAGCCACCATGATAAACAGGTGATCAGGGAGAACTTCACTCAGAGGGTGATACTTGAGAACAGAACAGAAGCAGACCATGACTTTGTGAAGAAAAGTGCTCCAGGACTTCCCCGGTAGTCTAGTGGTTAAGAATCCACCTGCCACTGCAGAAGATGAGGGTTCAAACCCTGGTCTGGGAAGATCCCACATGCCATGGGACAACTAGTCCATGGGCCACCACTGATCCCAGGCACCCCAGAGCTCATACTCCTCAAAGAAGAAGAGCTCCCTGCTCACCGCAACTAGAGAAAGCCTGAACACAGCAACGAAGACCCAGCACAGCCAAAACTTAAAAAATTTTTTTTTTAAAGAAAAGTGCTCCAGAGGGCACAGCAAGTGCAAAGACCCTGAGGCATGACTAACAGGAAAGGCAGGGTGGCTGGGGAGAGTGAGCTTGGGCCAGAAGACAGGGAGAGAAGGGGTCAAGGAGGGGTGGTCACTCAGGGTGCAGACTCTGAAGGACAGAGGCTGTGACCCTGGGTGAGGTGGGGAGTCACTGGGGGCTTCTGAACTCCTAGAACAAGGTCACTCTGGCTGCTGTGCACTGCAAGGGGACAAGGCAGAAATATGCAAAGCGATTGAGAGGTTGTCATAACAACTTAGGTCCGAGAAGATGAGGGTGTGGACTAGCAGAGGTCGGATTCTGAGGATACACGGAAGAATGAGGCTCAACGTTTTCCAGTAGGCTCCAAACCAAGTGTAGAGGGAAAAGGACTCAAGGATGGTGCCAAGGTTTTGGCCTAAGCACCTCCTGGTGGGGGGGCGGGGGGGGGGGGAACCGACTTGCTGTTAAGGAGGGAGTAGGTTTGGGGTCAAAGCTTTCCAACAAGTTACATTTTAGTATGTTGTAAGCCTTTGGGTGGAGATACAAATGCAGCATGCAGTATAATAAACAAAACCGGAGGTTGGAGCTCAGGGTAGTTCTGGCTGGAAACATGTATATTTTATTTATTATTATTTTTTATACTGGGAAATATGTATATTTTAAATGGGGGGGGGAGAAGCTGGAGTTGCTGTTAACTGCCAGAGATCACTTAAGGGGTGAGGGCAGTAGGGGAAAAGAGGGCCAAGTGCGCCTCTACTTTCCCCACTTCGGCAGAACTGAAGAGTGAGGGAGAAGAGCACAGCCTTGGGGATTGGCTTACTAGGTGTTTCCACTGTTGAAGCTCTGCCTGCTCAGCTAAACAGAGATAATCCTCCCTGAGGCAGCTAGGAGGGAGCAAGAGATTGGGGAGCCCCACTGGGTATGAAACAGCCACACGTCCAGGTGTCCAGGATGCCCCGAAAGTCACTAAATCTCTCATGTCAGTATACACGGCTGTAAAATGGGGATACTAATACTCTCTTGGGCTTCCTAGTGGCTCAGCTAGTAAAGAATCCACCTGCCATTCGGGAGACCCTGTTGGATCCCTAGGTTGGGAAGATCCCCTAGAGGAGGGCATGGCAACCGACTCCAGTATTCTTGCCTGGAGAATCCCCATGGACAGAGGAGCCAGGCGGGCTACAGAGTCGGACACGACTGAGCGACTAAGCACAGCACAGAACAACATGCTCTTACTGAGTAGTAGTCTGGGTTGCGTGTGCCAAAGTAACCCAGAAAACCAACTCTTGCCTCTTTCCTGTTACTCAGGGCTCTCCCCTGCACTGCACGTCCTATCTCCCTCCACGCACTGTCCCCTCTTTGTACAGGCCTCCCCGGTGCAACATTGGTACAAAATAAGTTTTTCGGGAAAACATGAATGAAACCAGAAAAGGGGAGTGGACTCCAGAGCCCAGATCGGACGCCTGGGTACCGGAGCAAGCCCGCAGTTCACCCACCTTGAAGGGCAGGGATCGCGGGCACCGAATCTGGTGCGGAGCCTCTGTGGCGTGGCTCTGGCTTGAGCCTGGAAAGGAGACGCGGTCCCCGACACCACCCACTCAGCCCTCGGACACACAGCCCCTACGCGAGCGCCTTCTTCTACCGGCAGACTAGGCGGGAGGGGTCCCGGCGCTTCCGCCCAGCAGCGAGGGGCGCAGAGCCGGCCGCGGTTCTCCCGGAACAGCTCCGGGAGGCTGGCGGCCGTCGCGCTGCGGCTGTGCCGCCTCCTGCACGCGGGGTCAGGGTCTTGAAGAGGACCGGGAGACGGGCGCGCAGGGAACCTGGGGATCGCGGCGCCCCAGCTCCCGTCGCGCCCGCCTGAGCGCACCGGGAAAGGCGCTTTTTATATATATATTTAAAAAAAAAGGGGACTCCTCTCCTTACTACGGTCCCTCGGATTTCTAAAGGGAAGGAGAACCTAGATTTCCTGTAGCCAGTCAGCCGAGGAAGATCGTGTAGAACCCTCTCTGATCTGAGACCAGACCGTTGGTCTGGTAGAAGCAGCCCGGGCCCCCAGGAGGCATGGAGTTTGCCCGAGAGACTAGAACGTCCGGAGAACTCAAACCTTGGGACCATTTCCCATGCCCGCGGGTGAAATCCTCGGGGGATGGTGCTGAGGATCTCACCCGTTATTGTAGAAATTCATTAAACCGAATTTACAAGGCATCTTTTCAATACCTTCCAGCGAAATGGGCCTAGAAATGGAGGAATTGATGTAGGTGCTTGGCGCGGTGGTTCTTCAACTTCTGAGGGTCACAAATTTCTTCAACATTTGACGCAAGCTATGGATCCTAGCTTGAAAACACACAACACTTTGGGATGCATGTTTGACATTTCAGGAACACACACACACACACACACACACACACACACCCCTCTGTGATAGAGGAATCACACCTGGAGCCCTGGGTAAGGACGGTGCCTGACAGAGTATGCACGGACTTTGTGATCTCTGCAGAGGAAAACAGAAACAAAACATCTACAGGGGTTGTTTGGGTGGTTGTTTTTTTCCTCAGTAACAAGTGGACAACAGCTAATCAAGCGATCAAGTGAGTTTGGTGGATATGAAAGGACACAGACCTCCTGGAAAAGAAAAGATGCAATTAAAATAGAATCTTTCTCTTAGGTTGTCCTGCCCTCTCCAAACCACCAACAAAAAATGTAATTAGAGCAAAAATGTTTTGGAAGGAAGTTAGGAAACAGGGAAGATTTCCTCAAATGTAATGGTGACAGTTCTGTAATTTTTTTATTCTGTTAACCAAGATATGTCTAAGTTATAAACAAAAAGCTTTGATGGCCTCAGAGAAGCAGTCCATGTGCTGTTTTAGGGGTAGAGGAGAGAGGGTAATGGGGAATGCCTTCCATACTACTCCAAGGACAGCAGCAGCCCTCCACCATCTCACTGGCCTGCTGGTGATGTTTTTGTGTAACAGTGGAGGATAACATATCTGTCTTGTTTTATTTCACCAGATGGAGAAAATGCAACAATATTGAAAAAAAACATTTCCTGTCTTTTTGTTCTTAACATAAAAAGTACTTTATGGCTATTTTTTTTTTCAGCATATTTTCTCCTCCTCTGGGGCACTTTTTAAAGCCTCAAAGCATATATTTGCAAGGAGTCTTTGGATTTTCACAATATTCTTAACTCTCTATAACCAAGACTTGCTGGACCTGCTCCATTAGGGAAACTTGTGTTTTACAAGCTGTAGCCGATAACTGCAATAGCTAAAGCTTTTTTTTTTTTTTTTTTTGAGGGAAAAATCTAAACTTAAAACACTTAGTATTTATGGGCCATCGCTTCTTCTTTTATTACCCATTTAACCATGTCTTTTCTTTGACGCTCATCCAGAGAGACTCTCATCATCCATGGCTAGATCAGAGAAGCCAAAAGGAAAGGTCTTCATCATCTCTAATCTCCATCTCTCACCTCCCTCCAAAGCAGTTTACAATAAAGAGAACTCACTCCCACATCCTGATCCCTGTGCTGCTTTGATCTTCCCCATCATTTTCTTATTAAAAACAACTGCTCTGTTGCCACCACCACCAGTATTAAGTTGTCTGAGTAACTATTTTCATCCTTAAATTTTTAATTTTGAAAATCAAGTCATATATTAGAGTTATTATGGCAAATACAATATCCCCACTTGAAAAACAGGGGAAATCTGTAGAACACAACCTATTAATTTTCCACCAGTTAGAAAGCACTAAAATGCTACTTTCTGAATATGGGTCTCTGGTTTTCCAGTCTGGCTTCTTCCTGTCTCAGTCACACCACCTTCATGGTTTCCTGGATTATTTCTTCCACTGAACAGTAATTAAAAATGAGCAAATATTAAATTTCATACCCATCAACAACCATTTTAAAATGTGCATTCTGTAACAAGTTACCAAACTCTGCCAATGATGCAATATACCACCAAATTCCAGAGAAACAAAATAATCTGAATAAACCTTCAGATTTCAGTCTTAGAATTTAGTAACTACACGTTTCCTCTTTACAAATGAGGGGGATCAAATAATTTAGCAAATAAAACATGTAAAACAAAGGTTAGAAAGCTTATGCCATAGATTTTATACATAAAGACTATAATCAAATTTTGTGGAAAGGGCATTAACATTAGTCAAAGTTAAAAAAGAAATTAACAAAGCAAGGTTCTTTAGATTTTATATGATACCTAGACTTGTATACAAGTCTATAGGGAGTTCTTTCATTCACAGTTAGACATATACCTCCAGATTCTGAATTTCAGGGTCCCTAAGATCACAAGTACTTTCCACTTAGAATTATCTTCCTCCAGGAAATATGTTCTCATCCTACAGCTTTCACCAGGTGGGGTGGCTGGGTCAGGAACTGTTGCTACAATTCTCTCAGCCACATGTTGGCCTTTCAGCAGAGCACTGACTGAACATTTCTGCCTTTGCTCAGACAACTGTGAGTCTTCCCTGATAATGTATAAAGTGTACCAGGGAAGGGATTACATCTGTTTTGTTCACTATTGTATTCCAAAACTTACTAAATATTTAATGAATTAATAGTAGACTTGATAAGTGTCTTTTTGTTAAACCTAGGGAAGCAAAGAGCAAGAAACAGAACCAGAGATGAATTCCCTCCATCTCTTTCATTCAGTCTAACGAGGAAGCCTCATGAGTAAAAGGAAGGCTGTGTAACAACTGGCCAGACACCTGTGTTTATTTTTTTTTTAATGTACAATTCTATTATTTTATCTGTATGTATCCCTTCAAAATATACTGTAGTCACATGATTAAATCTTATACATCAATGAAAATGAATGACAACTATATACAACACAATGAATCTTAGAAACATAACCAAGAGTGAAAAAAATAAAATCCCCATAGGCTACGACACCTGCGTTTAAAACCCAGCTCAGACACATGCCAGCTGTGTGACTTTGGAGAAGTTACTTAACCTCTCTAAAGCTCATCTCCTTTTCTGCAGAATAGGTGTAACAAAGCCCACCTTGTAGGATTGTTTCAAGAACTTATAAACATAGAAAACACATGACACATGTAGGCAGTCTATAAACAAGCATTATAGAAACAACAGGGACCTACTATAGAGCACAGGGAATTATAGTCAATGTATTGTAATAACCTAAAGTGAAAGAATCTGAAAAAAGAATACATAGATAAATGAGTCACTTTCAGTTCAGTTCAGTCTCTCGGTCGTGTCCGACTCTTTGCGACTGCATGGACTGCAGCACGTCAGGCCTCCCTGTCCATCACCAAATCCCAGAGTTTACTCAACCTCATGTACATTGAGTCGGTGATGCCATCCAGCCGTCTCATCCTCTGTCATCCCCTTCTCCTCCCACCTTCAATCTTTCCCAGCATCAGAGTCTTTTCCAACGAGTCAGCTCTTCGCATCAGGTGGCCAAAGTATTGGAGTTTCAGCTTCAGCATCAGTCCTTCCAATGAATATTCAGGACTGATTTCCTTTAGGATGGACTGGTTGGATCTCCTTGCAGTCCAAGGGACTCTCAAGAGTCTTCTCCAACACCACAGTTCAAAAGCATCAATTCTTCAGCACTCAGCTTTCTTTATAGTCCAACTCTCACGTCCATACATGACTATTGGAAAAACCATACCCTTAACTAGATGGACCTTTGTTAGCAAAGTAATGTCTCTGCTTTTTAATATGCTGTCTAGGTTGGTCATAACTTTTCTTCCAAGGAGTAAGTGTCTTTTAATTTCATGGCTACAGTCACCATCTGCAGTGATTTTGGAGCCCTCCAAAATAAAGTCTGCCTTTGTTTAAAACTAGCATATTAAAAACTGTGACCAAAATTAGCACATTAAAATTAACTATGCTTCAATTTTAAAAAGGTTAATTTTAAAAACATTATCATCATTCATTCATTGATTGTGGGTCTGCTATGAGCACTGGGGATACAAAGATGAATAAGCCAAAACTCTTCCTCAAGACATCAGTCTCATAACTAATACAGCAAATGTGGTACCAGAGACAATCAAAAGGAATTGTTGGAGCAACTCAGGGGAGAGAGGGGTATAATCCAAACAGAGGGGAGCATATGATTAGAGATAGCTTCCCATTTACTGCAAAATGAGCCCCCAGTTTATTACAATGACTGATGGGAACCCATCTAAAATCACACTCACATACACTATCTTCTCTCTGACCTCATCTGGTATTATTCCCTTTGCTCTCTCCTCTCCTGGATGTGCTAAGCACACTACACCTTAGGGCTCCGCACAGGCTGTTCCTTCTGCCTAGATTTTCTTCGTCTGTTTATCCATGTCTCACCTCCTTTCCTGTCTTTGCTTTAATGTCACCTTTTCAACAAAGCCAACCTTGATCAGCCAATCTAAAATCACACTCCCCCCAGATGCTATAAAATGTGCTTGCTTCTTATGTTCATCGTCTACTGTCACCAACCACCCCCTTCCATATAAACTCCACAAGGGCAAAGGTCTTAGTTTTGTCCCCAAGGTATGCCAAGGGCCTAGCACTCAGGCTGGCACACACCAGTGTCAAAGGAATGAATCAAGTGTGGCTGGAATGTGAAGTCAGGGCAGGAAGCGGAGAGGTAAAGCTGGAGAGATGTATGGAGGCTTGAATGCTGCAGCAAAGAGCTGAGATTTTTATCTGGTAAGTAAGCGGAAGCCATTAAAGGTGAGCAGCACGTTTAGATCTGCTTTTTAGATAACTCACTCAGGGAAAGGATTTGAAGGGAATAGTGGCCAAGCCTTAGTGTTAAGAGCCTACAGCAGCAAGTGAGCTAGAGAGTTAAGACGGGAAAGCCTTATGTAAGAGCAGTGGAAATAAGGAAGAAAAGGGAGGGGCATATCTGAGACAGAATTAGGAGGTTAAATCAGGCAGTACTTGATAACTGAGTTAAAGTGCAGGGAGCGAGAGAAAGAAGACTCAAAAATCACTTGGCTGTGCAGCATGTGTGACTACCCAGTGAGGTCTAAAATATGGAGAGGGAGAAGGGTGGTGGTGGGGGAAGGGAGGGAGGGGTGATGAGTTCTTTCCATATATATCCATACATAGTGGTCCCAGTGTCATTGTGGAAGAGGAAATTTGGAGCTTAGGAGAGAGGTTTAGATCAGAGATATTCTTTCTACCTAGTGAAAATGACATTAATTTTAAAAGGAAAACAACTTTCATTTCACACACCCAAATTTACTTCCAAAAGCAACAAGAATTAAAACAGCTGTTTCTTAAAATTTTATATATTTACATAAATATCTCTGATTTTTCCACCAGATAGCAAAGAAAATCTGATTTGTTGTTTTTTAATTGACTCTTACTCCAGATTTCATTTATTGTTAGGAGATGTTTCACCTAACTGCCCTGAGAAAATAATAATTTCTCCCCACCCCCTCAAATTACCTTGTTTGGTTGTGAAATAACTAGTGGTATAATACAGAGAACATACCCTTTCATTTTGTAAAAGTGTAAGGGGGAAGTTAAAGAAATTCAAAGGCAATATTATATATGCAAAACAAATTTGAGGAAATACTTTCAAAATGACATGTAATTAGTTACTGGAAGTTACTATCACAACATATGATTG
The DNA here is from genome assembly GCF_016772045.2 of Ovis aries. Taxonomy (NCBI): domain Eukaryota; kingdom Metazoa; phylum Chordata; class Mammalia; order Artiodactyla; family Bovidae; genus Ovis; species Ovis aries. Next base: position 31,228,528 of record NC_056061.1, on the reverse strand, counting down.
AAACAAATTGCTTTATGAGCTTTTCTTTCTTTCCAATCAAACCTCTATATAAAGCATGAAAGGGACAACACTACATTGTCACTTAAAATTACAAACAAGAGGAGGTGTAAATTGTCTCACTTCAATAATAATAATTTACTGAGCATTTACTTTGTGCCAGGCACTGTGCTAGGCAGCTGTCCAAGCTTTACCTGATTTCCTCTTGAAAAAACAACAAAACAGGACTTAGACGGTTGAGCAACTTGCTAAAGGTCACTTTGCTATCAAGTGGCGAAATCATCTTTTAAGAGAGGGGAAACAAAATTCTTTTTTCTTTCCAAGACCCAATTATTAGTTGCAACTTGCCTTGACCTGTTCCAGACGGGCCCTGTGAAAGCACTGTATGTGAAGCAGTCTAACTGGTTCACAGGTTGCTGCTATACCCAGCACCTAGCAGGGCAGGCACTTAAAAATATGTATAATGTATGAGTGAGTGAAGTCACTCAGTCGTGTCGGACTCTTTGCCACCCCATAGACTGTAGCATACCAAGCTCCTCTGTCCATGGGATTTTCCAGGCAACAGTACTGGAGTGGATTGCCATTTCCTTCTCCACGGGATCTTCTCAACCCAAGGCTCGAACCCAGGTCTCCTGCATTGTAGACAGACGCTTTACCGTCTGAGCCACCAGGGAAGTCCATCCTGTATAATGTATAATGTATAATAACTTTGTTATATAAATAAATTACCACATGAATGGGCTAAGCCCATGTAAGTTGCCCCACAGTGTTTGTAATAATAAAACTGTTTTCACTACCTCAGTATTCTGAAACAGTATCTTTCTAAAGGTGAATTTATTATTTAGGACTCTGGAGATAATGTTTTTAACTCAACAGACAGCAACTAGCCACAACCACGGAAAACAAGTGCCCAAGCACACACATTGGATGTTAGCTGGGCCTGGGTTACACAGACTCACAAGCTCATCCCTGAGAGCCAGCGCAGAGCCCTGTCCCTACAGTTTGGATGAACCGATTCCAGCCAAGTTATCCACGGATTAGGAGTGAGATGAATGCCATTGTCAGTTGTTTTTTTTAAACCAGCGCTGCGTCCTAGTTTGTGTTAATAAGCTAGCATCGGTGGTCCCTTACTTTAACCTCATAAACTGCGTGGAGGACTTTGCTCCTCAAAATGAAACGACCAAATCATTGCTCCTCCTGCTTTCTATTTTGGATTGCGATTCCCGCGGCCCTTGTAATTCGCTGAACGTTTCGCAGACCTGCTGGTTCACTTTTACCCTTGCAAGGCGGTAAACACCCGCTTCCCAGTCCCTCTCCTTCCCGGAACATGGACCCAGGATGAGCACCCCCGCCACCAGCACGTGCAACCTTTATTTCTTTAGAATGCCTCCTATTTGTACCGGTGACCTCAAAATCCTTTTTAACCCCCTCCCCTTTCCACAGCATCGCTGGGTTCTGATCCCCACTGCCGAAAGTGAAAGCCGGCGCGGGGCCCGGCCACTGCCTCGGAGCGCGCGCGGGGGTGGGGGCGGGGCGCGAGGACGTCTTCACGTGACACGCGGCTGACCAATCCCAGCCCCGCCGCGCCGCGCGCGCTGTCTGGGCCTGGGAAGCTCTTCTCTGTCAATGAAAGTTGTCATTTGGGCTGTTACCGCCTAAACGCAGTGTAAAGAGGGCTTGCACCTTTTTCCGCTTCACGTTTCCCGACCCCCCACACCGCCTGTGGACGTGGAGAGTCAGACGTCCCGAACTCGGGGCTCCTGGAAACCATCCACAATTGCTTTCATCATCCGCTACCTACTTAAGGCGGGAAAGAACACTTTCCTTTAGGTGTAAGTCCCCAGGTGGGCCCAGGAAGGACTTTGGCCTCAGTTCTCTCTATAGTTTGTTTGCTGGGGAGGGAGCTAGGACTGTACGCTTTGTTCCTCCAAAGCAGAAGAGCAAAGTGATAGTTAGAAGGAATCCGAAGCCTTTGGGCCCCAACTTGCGACCCGGAGAGTCTCCCTGTCTCCACCTTCCCTAATTTGAGAGCGGCGACCCGTGAGCCCCTGAAAAAACAGCAGATAAATGCAGACGTCAGCCCTTCTTTACAATATTTTTAATAACTGAATCTTTTTCTCCACTGGAGTCTTAATGCTTAATTCGGCATCTCAAACCATTTCAAAGAACTGGAGACCCAATAAATTAAAAAGTTTTGCCCTTTCCAAGACATCTGGGAAGCTTCACGGTTTTTGCCCCCAGTATCTACCACGAAACAAAACCCAGCTTTCCCGAAGTGAATGACAATAGGAGAGCTGGTTTAATCCTCCTCCGGTTAGGCAGTCCTCCCCTGCCCCCCTCCCAAACCCTCCTTCACACTCCAACCTGCCCTTAGGTATGTTTGTGTAATCAGAGCCTGATTGTAGCTGTCTTGTCGCTTCTCCCGAGGAAAGCTTAGTTGGCATTCACTGAATGCTTGTTTTCTAGGTTAATCTAGGCCAGCAGGGAAGATGCTACTTGGAAAACAGCCGGGTTCCTGCTGGAAGTCTTCGGGAGCGCGCCCAGCTGCGCAGGTGTGCAAGTTTTGACTGCCACGAAGAGGGTGAAGTTACAAGGTCTTTAAAACGTTACATTTGAGATTTTAGGAAATACAGTTTCCAAGACTACGATGGCTATATATACATATAGCTAGGATTTTAGTGAAGAGACTCACTCCCGGGGTTAGTAAGAATAGTGGTGGTGACTTGGCGCTCTGTTCTTGTGTCATCTGAAACCCTAGCGATGCATATGGGTAGCTCTCGGCATTTATTATTCGGTATTTTAAAACGGTGTCGAAAGAAAGACGTTAGAATTGATTATTTCAGTTTGTTTGAAGGACAGAGTTCCGTGTCGCCAACGTGTAAGGGTAAATGAAATGCAGAATCAGATACACTCTATTTTTGGAGTGCTGAACTTACCGAATTTATGAGTTGGGAAGGGGAGCAAGGATGTCTGCGTTAGCTGAACCAGGGCAAGAGCGTTTATTACTCTCCAGCCACGGAAAAGCTGCGCCCAAAGTTTTACAAAGCTTTGGGACAGTGGCGAGGGAGGCGAGGCGCGGGAGTGGCTCCGGGGACCGGGCTCCCTGCCGGCCTGCGGTGGACGCAGTTGGGAGTGGAACGTCCCCCGGAGACGCCGTGGGAGGCTGGGGGGGTCGAGGTAAGACACGGCTAACGGGGGATCCCGCTCGAGACAGGCTTTCTCCCCCAGGGTCACTTGAAGAAACACTTTCCATGGCGAATTCTACCGAGCTCAGCGTGTGTGCAACTAGCGGCTCTCGATTGGACTATGTTAGCCTAAATTGCGTAATTAAAAAAAAAAATCTTGCAGTGAAGCTTCCCCTCAAAGACAAGCGAGGACCTGTGACCGGAGATGGCTTCTCAGTTACGCACCTTTACTTGGTGCTCGAGCTCTTTTAAGTCACTCACCCCTCAAAAAAGCGGGTAGGAGAATGAGAATCACCAAAACGTTGTGTTCCTTTGGGTGAGATGAGAAGGAAGGAATTAGGGGTCCTGCCAACAGGTCCAGAGTACTCTCGACATGGGTTGAATTAGTCATTTTGTCTCGAGGTCCACAGGGCTCCTTCCAGGACAAGCTTCCAGAGAAATCCTTTCCCGGATGCCCTTTAAGTCACAAGCCCCATAATTTACTAAGAGGAGCTTTCTCGGAGTAGATTTCGCAGCTAGGATGACTGGATGTAGAAACTGTAAGATCAATTTCAGCGCGCGCGTGCCAGGCTTAGGTGGGGAAGGAATTCCCGCGTCCGGGCCCCTGGTCGCGCCTTTCGCCCCAGTCGGGGGGTAGTGGGCAGGTCTCAGGAGCTTCCGCAGACTTCGGAGCATCTCGAAGCCTTGATTATTGTTATTTTATTTACTTATTTATTTTTGGCTGGGAGAGAAGAGGGCCCCTAGATGAGAGGATTAGCGTGCGCTTTTTCTCTCCCTCCTGGCGTGCAGCCTGACTCCTTAGCAGCCGCGCACTTCCCTCTTCCCGGTTTTGAAAGCCAAAGAAATGAGTCAAACTCAAACGCCACAGAATGACAATCTGAGCTTCTCGCCCAGTCTCTTCCAACTTCCCCCAACCCCGCCCCCGCCCCACTTTCGTTTAGGTCTTGGATTCGAGGCAAGTCTGTAGGTTAGTCTTGGGCGGAAGAGAGTCTGGACAGGTGCCATCGGGGGCACCTACCCTGAGTTGTCACATTCTCCTTGGGGGTTAATGAGCCACTGACTGCGTCTCCCTTTGATAACCTGGCTGGGCACGTGAACTCAGCCATCTAGGCACTGAGGGGGACGGTCCCGTAGAGTTTCTCTTTTTCCTTTTTCTCTTTCAGCGGAGACTTCTAGGAAAAAAACATTTTTAAAAAACTTTAAATATTTTGGTGTATATAGAAACGAAAAACAAATTTCCCAAATGGGAGGCGGGGAATCAAAGGAAAAAAAAAATGACAGCGGTCATTGCCTGCGCTACCCCGGTGCAGGAAGAGGAACCCGCGTTTCAGAAGAGAATTGGTTAAGTAGATCCTTTGGGGAAATAATAAAATACACAATAGATACACGATACAGATGATTTGAGAAGTTCTGCTCCCACTGAAAGCCTTGTGGGGAGACATTATTTGGTTGATTTCACTGTATTACATCTCCTTTTGAATTTTTTTTTTCCATCAGCGTTGGTTCTTTAATTAGGAGGCACAATGGAGTTTCTAACAGATGTAGTCAGCCACAAACTCTGATCCAGAAGAATCAGTATAATTAATTTTAAGGGACATCTTTAGTTTATAAGGCCTGAAATTAAAATATGATGTGTTTTAAACACTGTGGTTCAAAAACACAGGGAAACATATTTGTTCCAGAGTCTTGTAGTGACACCATTTCCCTGCTCTGGGTTCAGTGAAAAAGGCTTCAGAAGGAGATGGCTCCTCTCCTCTCTAGCGCCAGTACCTCTTTATTCCAACTTGATTTCTTTGCATCAAGAAACATCTTAGGAAACTCTGCTTTTAAAATATTTCCTGATTTTTAAAGTCAGCAAGACAAGATGAAACCCTTTACATACCACATGGTCCTGAACAGATCACACAAATATTTTTTTCTTATAACCTGTTAGAAAGAATATGCTTGAACAGCAATTAATCTAAATATAGTTTTCAAATATGTATAGTTTAATCCTAATGAATATTGCCAAACTCCTAGTACACCAAAATGTAAGCACAAAGGTCAAATTCTTTATAACTGCCAGATAAATGTGATTATCAGTGGTTCTTGGTGAAGTGAAAATTAATTCATGATTGATTATTTCTGAATTGAACATACAGCAGCAAGACAAATTATTAAGATTTCCAATTATATTCAGTTCTTAATTCTTAAGAGTATCCTGCTTTTTATGTAGTATATTACAGATTTGGCATTATAAATTACATTTCCTAAGCCTTGGAAAGAAGTGGAAAGTTACTCTGTTTTCTAGAGCTTGCAACCCCTCCTCTGACAAAAACCCTATGATGTGGACTGTATTTTAATATGTGCCATGTTTTGAAACCCGTTTTTAACAAACTTCAGCTTCAGTGCATGATTAACTTCAGTAATCTATCAGATCTTTATGGCTATTTTAAGTAAAAGTTTTTAAAAAGTAAATACCAAGAGAGAATATTGCAAAGTAAAGTCTGTATCTTCTTAGTAACTTATATCCATCTGAGACTTCAGATTCATAAGTACATTTCATTTTATAATGATAATATCTTTGAAAGGGACACAGATATATATTATCATCTCCCTTTGACAGGGAGATGGTTCTGACACAGATGTTTCTGCTAAGTAGCCTGTCTCCTGTTTCAAGTCACATCACCAAGATTCTGGTTTGCCATATTTAAATAAATAAGAAAAAAAGTGCTAGCCTTGCAAATGCTACTGCTTATTTCTCTGCTTCTTTTATAACTGTCATTCCTTCACTTAACCTGCCCTGTGCTGTACACTTATACTATATACTCAAAGGTGGCTGAATTCTGAGCAATAAAAATCTTCTTGATGGGCAATCTAATTTAAATGACAAATGTGTATTAGGTAGCTGGGAAAGGTAAAAAGTAGAAGACTTGAAATCCAGAGATTACAAATAAAAATGCCTCACCAGTAAGCATAAGGTACTGGGATGGATCGGTGTTACTCTTCCCCCAAATTCTTTTAATAGCAGTATTTTAAGTTTTGTGCTAAGCAGCTTCTTCTAGCTGTCTAAATTGTTACTGAGCTTTGTCATGTCTCAGGGAGAGTCTGAAAGTGTGGGCCAGGATTAAAATTTTTTTAAGTAATTTCTTTCAGTCTGTTCTCTCTCTTTTTAATATTAGTACAGTTGTTCAATTGATGGTACAAGTTTAGTCCTTTCTAAACAAAATTACTTATTTGTTCTTTAGAGTTAATGACATTTCTCAATTGCACTTTATTAAGAATCTCATTATATTTGGGAAACTGCCCAGTTCTGTCTCCTGAACTGATTAGAGGTGATGTTACTGCGTGTAGGACTAAAGTTTCCCTAAGTATTTCTACCAGTCTACTTACAATTCTTTTTTATTAGAAGTAGGTTGGAAGGGTTGCAAAGGCAAAAGCTTATCTTCTCTTGTAAAAGGGATTTTTAAGTATTTCTTTACCTATTGGAAATTATAAAAGTAATTGGAGGCATTACAAACTACAGGAAATGACTGGAAAATAATTAAAAGGAGAGATCTCTGGGCTCTGTAATGGGCATTTGGAGGAAAGCTTCCAGAGTATGTATTTTGAAAAAGGGAACCCTACCATCCATTTCAGTAGTATTTTACCATTCAATAGTTAAATATGTTGATTTCTTGCCCTGCAAAAATGTACTTTAAGTCTCAGATCTTTCTTTCAAGATTTTAGCCACATTTGCTCTCGAGTTTTAAATGGTCCTGTAAACAAAGCTGCTTGTGTAAGCAATGGAAGGCTTTGTGCACCAAACTGAATGTCTTTCAACAGTTGCCTGAGTGAAATACATGTGGAGTTTTCCCTAATGAAATTTTAAATATGGCCCTGAATTCTAATACAATCTGTGGATAATACATGAACAAAAGCATGTGTGTTAAACATTACCATCGCAGAAGAAGAATATTGTGTTTCTTTTTACTGGAACACTTTAAAATTTAGTAATGGTAAAGATCATTGCTTTAAAGAAAAGATCACTGCATGTAGTGTTTATTCACATCTGACAGCCGAGAGTCAATGTTTCGTAACTAATTCACTTAGTAAAATAAAAGAGTGCTGCTGTATGCTCAGGCAGAATTAAAAAGTCAACTGATTGTTAGATTTTAGAAATACTCTATTAGGAAACTACATGCTTTTGTCGATTTCTATTATTGTATATAATTATAAAGTGCAAGGACTTTGAATACTGTGAACGTCCAGTATTTTTGTTACAAATCTAATTTGTATCTGGTTATGGTTTTCTAACTAGTTTGTTGTTACAGATTAACATTGCTGCCTCTTAACAATATTTCACACATGAAATATCTGTGAATTGCATTAGTTTGTGGCTAAATATTCACCCTTTTAGGGACATACTTATAAAACTTTCTATAATATTTATATTGGATGATAAATATTCTCTATCCCTGACATAAATTAATCTAAAAGGTATGACATTTTGGTTGACTAGAAGTTTAGACTGTAAATAAACCCATGAGTCAAATGGATACACTAAGCAGTTTCCTTTTATACCTTTGACACAGTTATTAATAATTTTACTTTATTTAGATAGTTACCACTCCCAGGATTGCCATTCAGAATCTCTTCATGACTCAGATACAGGGGAGCCAGTTCACCGAGTTTAAAATACAATGACATTAATTCCCAGTTTCTCTCAGTACGTCATTCCTTCTCCCATCTTTCCTCTGTCAGCCCAAGGACTGTTAGCCAACTCTCATCCAAAGGAAACATTTTATCATTTCCTATTCTGTTTCTGCTAGGCTGGTTAACATTTATCTCCGCTTATTGGGTTATTACAAATCAACCTGGCAATGGTTTTGCATTGGGATTTTTAAATAAAATACCCATGTACTTTTTCACCCAAATTTAGAAAACAAATTGTGATCCATTAGGGGAAAAAAAAAAAAAATCTGTGTACAAAAGTGACACATCATGCTTTTGTTTCTGTTAACCTAGGGCAAGACACCAGCTTCCAGAAAGTTTCTGGCTAGTAATTAAGTAGAAGACTGTGCCTGGGAGCCAGAGAGAATTGGTATCCCAAGTACACAGTAGACCAAATGCCCTTCCAAATGGTTTCCCATTTGGAACCTTTCTCCTTCTGGTTTCTTTCCTCAGTTTTGCTCTTCAAAATACTGTCAGCTTGATGGTCCAAGTAGACTCAATCCCAAGGGCATCCTTTGTTCGGTTGGTGACAGTCTTGTAGACTTCTGTTGCATCTGTTGCCACTTCTGTGTTACTTGCCTTATTTTCAGTCCTCTTGGACATTACTTCCATTGTGTGATGAACTTAATTATCAGGACTGGCCTTGCAGTTCTCTGCCGTCAAATACTGTGGCACTGACTCTGGGTCTTGGGTGCAGTAGACTTGGACCCAGTGTTTGCAAAGTGCTCAGTTGCTCAGTCGTATCTGACTCTGTGACGCCCTGGACTGCAGCTCGCCAGTCTCCTCTGTCCATGGGGTTCTCCAGGCAAGAATACTGGAGGGGGCTGCCATTTCTTCCTCCAGGATGTCTTTCTGACTCAAGGATGGAACCCACATCTCACCTGGGAAGACTGGACCCACTATTTACCTGCAAGCTTATGTAACTTTTGCAGTTACTTTCCTGCAGCACTTTGGTTTTCCTTGTGTGTTCAATTTGGGGAGTTGAGCTAAAATGATTTTTGAGAAAATGTCCAGCCAAATCCAAGAGCTTCAGAGTATTTTCAGAATACTTTAACTTATGCCATTTTTTAAGGTAGTATGAAGTATGTGACCTATCTTTACTTATATATTTTGTGCATGTGCGCCAAGTCGCTTCAGCCGTGTCTAACTCTTTGTGACCCTATGGACTGTAGCCTGCCAGGCTCCTCTGTCCATGCAATTCTCCAGGCAAGAATACTAGAGTGGGTTGCTGTGCCCTCCTCCCAGGGACCTTTCCAACCCAGGGATTGAACCTGTGTCTCCTACATTGGCAGGTGGATTCTTTACCACTAGTACCACCTGGAGCTATATCCAAAAGTTTGCAAAATGATGTAACTACCGCTATCTTCAATGTACTAATCTCTATGTACCTATCTCCAAGGCACATCAGAGCCAAATTTGCTTCAACTTTTAAAAAGATATACATTTTTATGTTAAAACTTTCTGTATTCTTTTTATCTTTCTCCTCTTCATGAAGGTTGCTCCCATGCATAGATTTTAGGCTTACTATATTTGTATGTATATATAACATTGTTTTGCTTATTTTTTTAAGTGATATAAATCACACCATATTGTATATGTATGTTCTTTTTAACTAAACGTTGTTCTTTTGAGATTTACCCGTCCTGATATATGCTGCTTTTGTTGATTCCATTATCAATGCTGTAGTGTTCCATCAACGAACAACATCATTTTTTAAAAAATAATTACTACTGGTTTCTTTTTTTTTTACCTTTATTGAAGTATAATTGATTTACAGTGCTATATTAATTTCTGCTGTGCAACAAAATGATTCAGTTATCTTTTTCATATTCTTTTCCATTATGGTTTATCACAGGATATTGAATATAGTTCCCTGTGCTATACAGTAGGAACATACCATCATCGATTTATTCATTTTGTAGTATTTGCTATTTAAAATAATGCTGCTCTGAAATTCTCCAACATGTCTCCTTGTGCACAGGTTGTCTCTCTAGAATACTACGAAGAAATGCAGTTATATTGTCACCAACACTTGTTAGGATCAGACTTTCAAATATTTCCCCACTTTAGATGGAGATAAAATGGTAATTCACTATTGTTTTAAATTATATTTTCCTAACTACTAGTGAGACTGTACTTTAGCTATAAATCTTGCTTTCCTCTGCTCTAAATTGCTTGTTCTTATCCTATGCTTATATTTTCATATTTGGAGTGGTTTGTTTTCTTACTGATTTTTTTCTGTTCTGGATTCTATTTCCTTATTGGTTATGTTTGCTATAAAAATATTTTCCTGTTCTGTGGCTTAGCCAGGCATTGTTTATGGTATCTTTAAAAATGCATAAGTTTTATTTTTAATATTAAGAAATATATTTCCTTGAAAGTTTATGTTTTCTCCCTCTTTAAAAAATCTTCCTTAGCCTGAAGTCATAGGTATATTTACCTATATTTTCTTGTGAGTTTCATAAAGTTTTGCCTTGTTTTTAATCTACCTAAAATGTATTTTTCTGTTTGGTATGAAGTCTAAATCTATTTTCCGTCCCCAATAGATACCTAATTGTCCAAGCACCATTTAGTAAATAACTCATCCGTTCCTTATATTTTGAATTGCCACCTCCATCTTTTGTCAGATTCATACATACATCTGTGTGTCTCTTTCCATTCCATTGGTCTGCTTGTCTGTCTATTCTTATACCAGGACAGTGGAGTCAATTACTTTATGTCTTGACACCTAGTAAATTCCTCAGCTGTGTTCTTCAAAATTGTCTTGGTTATTCTTGGCCTTTTACTCTTCCATTAGATAAGGGCTAGTATATATATGTATTTTTTTTTTTCAAAGTGGAAAAACAGATTGGGGAGTGTGCTAGTATCTGTAAACAACTTTTTGTTGAATTTCAGGTTGGAAATATTCATTTAATATTTTCTGTCTTTAAATTTTGGATCTTCATTGAAATGCATTATGTAGTTGACACTACACTACCTGCAAATCTGCTGCTGGATTTGGCTACTATCCTGAATTTTGGTACATGAATGGAGTTGGAAAAGTTTAGTTTAGTTTTGTTTTTTTTAGATTAGAGTTTGACTAAGCTGAAAAGTGTTTGGTTGCAAAAAATGAGGGTTTTTTTTTTGTTTTCTTAAGTAGCATTTGAATTGAGATGTAGAGGTAAGGCCAGGTAATCGGTTTCTTTTCTCCTTTTGTCATTAAGTTGGGATAGAACAATGGATGTTATTTGAGAGCTGCCCTTCTAACCTCTGCTGCTCTGCAAATGCCTTCGGGTCATCACAAGTTTCTTAGTGGTGTTTTAATTTTTTTAATTTAATGTTTAACTTCAGAGAGAATTGCTTAAAAACACTTAACCTTGTTGAGCTGCAGGGAAATGCTTAGATAATAGTATCTGTTGGTGACAATAAAGGATTTCATAACATGTTTGTTTCGGTGCCTGATTAACATAGGTTTGTCAAAATTTCACCTAATTATAAATTACTTTGAATTCTTTCATCCTTAAGGTATCCAACATTGGAAATGAATCATATGATCTTATCATATCATAATAATGAATCATTAAAACAGCAGAAAATTTTTGATTTTTTAAATAAATCCTACTTTATACAAACTTAGAAAGTATATTGAATTATCCTCATTGGCTATGAATTTACATCATAATTAAATAAATGTTTTGTTTTTTCCTTACTGACCTCATTGCCTTTGTCCTCTGGAAGAAGAAATGATGCTAAAACATTCAATTCTTTCCATTCTACAGTTTACCAGTAGTGGCCCTAGGTGTTGCTATGTATACCTTCAGAGTGCAGTTTCTGGTTCACAGTGCTGATTTTTCTCGATTTCTCATACACTTTCTGTCTTGAACATTTTGGCCACGTTCCTCAGCTGTGTGTGGCCAAGAGAAAAAAGCAAAAGCCCCCCCCCCTGCACCCCCCCATCCCCCCCCCAAAAAAAAACACAACATAAAGTTAGCCATTCTCCTTTGGAGGCTTCAGCAGGATTATGGTGTTTGGAAATTTTTATTTTATTGCAGTGCAATTTTGTGTGGTTATTTTTTTGTTCTTTAGTTGGTTTATTCCAGCTTAGTAAAGACTAAGACAAGCCTAGTCAGAGAATTCTTTTACACATAGAAACATATAGTTGGAATTGAAGATAGTCACTTATTTATTCATTCACACACTATACATATATAAACATGTTATGAATAGAGTGACCATATAATGTATAGTTCAAAGCAGGACACTTAAGAGTGAAAAGGGGCATTAGAAACCAAGATCTTCCCTGGTGAACTGTAATGCTGTGAGCACTGTGTATCATGCTTCCTACAATGAGGAAGTATTTTTTAATAACCTAGTTAACTCAGGATGGGAAAGGAAGGGAAAGAATTGATTAGAAGGAAGGGGAAGGCTTCTGTAGAGGCACTGCCCCTATTAATATAAAACAAACACCCAGAGACTGCAGGTTTATTGGGTGCTAAGTGTGCCCTGGCTATAATCTGGTTTCATTGAATTCACACACTCTTAGTCCTTTTCTAGAAACTGCGCCTCTGCCTTGCTTCCTTATTATCCTTAGACATTTTGGGAAATATATATAATTGACATATAACATTGTATGAGCTTTAGGTAAACCTTAGGTATTTAAAAAATTATCTTTAGCTTCTGCATATCTTTCTTTTGAACCAGTAACATACTTCTGGCCCTTGCCTTTGTTCCTAGTTTTCTTGTTTTATAGTTAGACTAGTTAGATTTCCAGGCCATTCTCTAGGCAAAATCGATTGACTGTTTCTTTTGACCACTTGAGAAGAAGGCCATGTGCTTTTCATTGCCATCCAGTTGTTCAAGTCATAGGATTTGTAGGTACTTGTTTTGGATTATCAAGAATCTGAGGAACTTCCCTGGTGGTCCAGTGCTTAACAGGTTCAATCCCTGGCCTGGGAAGTAAGATCCCACATGCTACACAACCAAAAATCAGAGGGGGAAAAAAAAAAAAAAAAAACTGAAAGGAGCACAAACTTTCACTTCCAGTCTGAACCTGGCTAATTTTTGGACCCGAGTGCAGATGATTCTTAAAGCAGCACAGCTTCATATACCTGCATTCCAGTCCTGTGGTTTTGCAGTTTGCCTCTTCCTCCAAAGAGAGAGTGAGTGTTGAGTGGAGGGAAGGTAGATGCAGGAAGGGGTTGCCTTGCCTTATGTGGCAGACAGGATTGGGAGGATGTATGGACTGTTTGGGAAAGAGTCATTCTGATTTTGTGGGTTCTACCCCTCCCTTGGCTGAAATCTATACTTGAAAGTATGAAATATGTGAGTGTGTATTTGCTGATAGCCAGATCAAAGGTCCCAGGGGGCTGATACACCGGAAAAGGGAAAGGAGGAGAGTGGCTCTCTGCAGCCTGACCTCTACTGCTCTCATTGTAACCAGGCTTGTGATGGGCAACTAGAGAGAAAGCTGCTGGTATGACCTTCCCAGGTGCTGCTGAGAGGGAAAGTGTGGCCCTGTATATGGATATGGTAAATTTGAGCCATTGGAGGTAGAAAAAAAGACAGTAACATACATGCTAACATCAGTATTAAAACAGATTGTTCACCTTTCATCAGAGCCCCTTGGTTTAGTATCCTTTTGTTCAGCAATAATGAGTGTAACTATTGACTAATACTGTTTCAAAGACTGATATTTGTGGTACCAAAGGTAAGCATAACCTGAGTAACTTCTTGACCCTTTGCAAATATTTACAGGTTGAAAGAATATAGTTTGACAAAAGAGCCAAGTGATTCTGTAGTGGTTTACTTTCTGGTTTTCCTACAGTTCAGTAGATAACTTACCTGGAGAAAAAGAGAAGATTCTTATTTATTTTTTCTTTGGTGATGGTGTAGCAGATTATTCTAAACCAACTTGCTTCCAACTTTTTGGAAACACAAAATCTAGATGAACTTTGTTTTTAATTGAAGGAAACTGCTGACAATGGTAATAGCATGACGCATTGTGCTGTTATAAATATATTAAAGCTATTTAAAATCTTTTATACCTTTTGGCATGGTGATTAAAAATATATATGGTCGACATCCCTTTTTTTTTTTTTTAATAGATGTTGACTTAAAAGTGTATTTTGATGAACTTCTCAAAACAAGTCAGGAATGATGTATTTGTGAAAAAGAGAACAACCTCCCTCAAATAAATGTTTTTATGGAAACAAACTCCTCGATAGATTTCCTCTTCGGGTTTGTGGCTCTAAAATGTCATAAGTTTACCCTAGGCCTGACACCTTTAATTCTCCAGTCCCTTTGTACAGTTAAGTGCAGGCTGCAGTCTTCGCAAGACTGAAAGAATGACACATTCAAGCAGCCTTTGACAGTGTTTAAACACCTCTTATCAAAACTTAATTTCCATGAATGATTGATTTTGGCACTTGATGGAAGGCTGAAGAATGTTCAATTACCCCATTTTCATGTGCTAATGAAGCCGAAAGTGACTTAAGGAGAGTTCTTTACATCAGGGTAGGCTGTTTGGATATGCACATGACTTCTTAGGTTTCTCTCCCAGGGTTTGTCTCTACTAAGTAGTTGTTTTATTGAGTAACTGTGGCTAATCTGTGTGCTTGGTCCCAGCCCTTGGCCTTCCTCTGCAGAAGGGACTGCAATTAGTGAAGCTGTCAAACCAGGTGTTTAATTTCCAGAGAACTTATTTTTACAAATCTTCCAGTAACCTGCAAAAGTCAATGAGGTTGGGATTTTCTGTTTGTTCACAGGCACTCCTTGGGAATCAGGGTTTGAATAAAATCAATATGGAAAACATTTTAAACTGGAGAAAAAGCAACTTTCAATTCCAATTCCAAACTGGAGATTGAAAAGTTTGACCATCAAATTCAGTTTTTCATACACTGCACTAGAATTTTTATTAGAATGTTTAATCCAAGCTTGACCAAAAGTATAATATTTAAGGATGTCCTGGCTTCTTCTTCTTCTTTTTTTTTTTTTTTTAAGAAGTGAAGGAGAGGAGAAAAATTGCACTTAAAGGAAAATACTTAAATACTTAAGATTCTCACTGCTAAAATATATGGTGGCCGTGGATTTAAATCTGGATGCTTATGCTACATGTTCTTTTATAATCATCTTCAATATAATTTTAGTATTAAGAAGCCAGAAAACTTTAGATTTAGACATCCTTCTGGGTTGAGATCCCTTGGGGTTCATAATTCTGTAGATTCCAGCAAGGTTGTTTCTCTGGCTTCTGAAGACTTCTGGGGCCTGAAGGAAATCGGAGGCTGGTTTTGTGACCCTAGATGAGCAACTTCTAGCCTCTTAAGTTCAAAACAGCAACATTCCTCATCCAAACTGCTTATTACTTCCTCTCAGGTTCCACTTCCTCCTAATGAAGGTGTCTGACTCCCCAAGCATGGAAAGCGCTGGATTCCCAGGAGATCAGATCCTTGTTTAGATTGAGGCAAACATGCTGTGTGTAAACACTTAAGCCTTTCCTTAGGAGGTATTCAGACTCAGCCAAGACTGACAGTGTCTTTTCCTTTTTTCTTTTCCTCCCCACTATGAATGGTAAGGATGACCTCTCTACATGACTATTGAGTGGCTGATTACTGACTCCTGACATAATCTTTACTTATATAGGAAGCATGGAAATTATGTCAGGGGAAAGAAACAGCTTTGCTTCCTGAAAGGAGCCCTAGTGAATGAGCTTGCAATTAGGAGATTTTAATAAATCTCCCTTCTGGGGGTGAACCTAAACTCTGATGAAGCAGAAGCTTGAGATTCTTTTAAAATGTTATTCAACTTCAGGTATCATTTTATCAGCTGCTTGTCCTTAGAAGACACCTTCTCGTTTCCTCCATCCTCCCCCTAGTTATCTTCCTCATTCCTCCACCAAAAAAGAAAAAGAAAGAAGGGAAGAAAGCAAAAACAAAACAGAGAGGGAATTCCCTGGCAGTCCAGTGGTTAGGACTTCCAGCTTCCACTGCAGGGGGCACAGTTTCCATCCCTGGGGAACCAAGATCCTACATGCTGCATGGCCAAAAAAAAAAAAAAAAAAAAAAAAAAAAACCACTAAAAACAGAGAATGAATGAAAATGAGACCATTAGCAGATATCACCAAAGTGTCCTCAGGGTTTGGCTGGTACTGGTAGTGGAGAAGTGCTTTCTTCTTTCCAGCTCTGCAAGGTGAAGGCCATGTCCTGGTCCCCACTTTGCTTCAGAAACTGCCTGTCCTTCTTCCTACTCAGGTGCTGTGTTGTGGGGCTTCTCTACTTTGATAACAGAGCAAAATCATCTCATTCCTTGGGCTAGAGTGTAAGTTTAAAATGTCTAAGGTGTCTCCTAACTCCCACGTTCAATGATTGTTTATGCCACTTGCATATAATTTGGAAGGTGTACTAACAGATGATAACATACTGCACACAAATTAATTATTATTATTTGCAGTTTCCCTGGTGTATTCAGGAGGGCTTAGTCACAGTTAGATCCGACCTGTTTTCCTTCTGGGTGTTCTCTCGTTTTTACCTTTGCTGTATTACCATCTCACATGTTCTTTAGGAGCTGGTGAATCAAAATTTATTTGAGGCAAAGGCAACCATCATTTTTGCTACTGTTTGAGCAGACAGACCATTCATGGAAATGATCTGCTCTATTACCTCTTCCAAATTGTGTGGAACTAAAGATGAGGGGGAGTTGGCAATTAAAAAGTTATATTCCAAACTAATTTTCCCGGTATTTTTAATCTTCTTAATTTTGTTAAGACTTTTTATATAGACATTTCCCACCTTGTTTGAACTTTTCCCTACTTCTTTATTCCTTAAGACCTTCTCTTAATGGCACTCTTCACTTGAACATTCACGGATCGAGGCATGCCTACCTTTGCTTTTTATCATACTGGTCAGCCTTCTTGATGTTTTCCTTGACTTGGCTACTAAAGACTCCCCAGCTCTGGGCTCTCCCAGCACCTGTCCTTCCTCCACACTGGTGTGAGCTTCAGCTTTCTAATGCACCTTATCTATGCCCTGTGAGGGCAGGGACCAGGCTGGTCCTCTCTCACAACTGTATCCCTTTCACTCACTGGGTGTTAGTTCAGTGAAACAGGTACCACTTCGGTAAAATCTCTTTTTATCTCCATAGCCCCTAATGGCTTTACATTATATACAAACTAAATTTCAAGCCCCTTAATCCCACATTCTTGTCAAAGCCTTTTAGGAAATGGCCCCAACAGTTTCTCACATAACTCACATTAGTGGGAATTCTCTCCCAAGCTTACCTTCCTTCCTGTCTTGGTGCAGAGGTGGGATACCCACTTCTTTAAATATGTGCTTTCTAGGATTTTTTTCCTTCCCCTGACTGGTGGGCAGGAAGAGACAGCCCCTTTGGTAACATCTGAGTGTAGGAGGGAGTGTGGGGGTATTTGGTGGTGCCCCCTTTTCATCCCTGTTTCTCCGTAGCTTTACCTGCTGCTTTGCTTCAAGTAAAGGTGTGCTTATTGCAACCTCTTTCCCCTCTTCTGCTCTCGCCTGAAATTTCCTCTCCTTCAACTCTGCCTTTCTCCAAAGTCAGACATCATCTTTCCTCTGAAGACCCCAGAGACTGGAATCATCAGATGCTGCCTTGCGTCTGTATTGTCCCTTGGGTCGGCTACCTTCTCTCGCCTTACTCACTGTACTAGTTACTTTTGTCTCCCCTAGAACACTTGAATGGGGGTTATTATGCTCTTGGTTTTTCCTCTCAGCATGAAATAAATTCACTTTGACAATAGATATTATTATTTTTATATTTTTGACCGTGCCATACTGCATGTGGGATCTTAGTTCCCTGAGCAGGGATCAAACCCATGCCCCTTGTATTGAAAGCTTGGAGTCTTAACCACTGGACTATCAGGGCAGTCTTCAACAAAAGATATTTGGAGCAAGGACAGTGAACAAATTCCAAATGGATGAAATATACTAGAATTATATATGTGACAATCATGTTTTAAAAATTTTACTGTGTGCTTCAAAGCAGATTCATTTCCATTTTAATTTGATTTTTTTTTTAAATTTACTTATATTTTGGCTACTCTGGCCTTTCTCTATATTTGTTGCTGCATAGGCCTTTCTCTAGCTGGGGGGAAAGGGGACTGCTCTAAAGTTGCGGTGCATAGGCTTCCCTTGTGACCACAGGCTCCAGGGCATATGGGCTTCAGTAGTTGTGATATGTGGGCTCAGTTGCTCCACATCATACGAGATCTTCCTTGGCAGGGATCAAACCCTTGCCTCCTGCATTGGCAGGCAGATTCTCTATCACTGAGCCACCAGGGAAGCCCCAGTTTTAATTTATATTGTAGCAAATATTAAGATGGGTTTTTAGGATTACTGTCTCTTCCTTCTGGTCTAGAGAGCTGTATCACACTAAGGTGAAGGAAAAAAAAAAAGAAAAACTTAGAAAGGCTATACGTTTACTTGGATGAGTAATTAGCACTCTTTAGGTAAATCATTCCCCCAGGGTTATGTTTTGTTTTGATTTTCCCATGAACGCTGCTCATTTCAAAAATTCACACATATTCAGAGCTGTAGTAAAGGAGGAAGAGGGTACAGAAGCTGTGTCTACATAGATACATATGCAGGAAGGAAAAGGCTGTATCTAGGTGAAGAAAAAGAAAGAATCAATCAGTGAGGGCTACAAATGGGAGGGAAAGCACTGAAATTGAAGAGGCTAAGAGAAGGGGAGGGAGGCTAGAGGAAATTACTGAGACTCTGCCATGAGGGGCCTGTGATTACCTGCCACCCCCTGATTATCTGAGGCACCACCATGGCAGGTCAGATGAAGCCCCCAAATGTCCTTCTCTCTGGAGAAGAGTGAGGTTGGTTTAGACCCTTTGCAAACGAATTATCTCAAGCCTCACAGCTTGAGATACCCAGGACTCTGGCAGGATACTCCTGCTTGTGTTTTCAATCCTTTTTTTTTTTTTCCTTAAGGAATAGACCTCCTATTTCAGAGAAACATTTACTCAAAAACTCTAAATAAAATATATGTAAGTGATAGCTTAATAATGTCAACAAAATGCACAATAAATTTACTTTATATATTTAAATGTAAAACATTTATTTATTATGAGATGAATCAGTTCAACTCTTACTGAATCTCAAATATGAAATCTATGGTTATAGATAATAGTTACAGCCTTCCATCAGCCTGTTAAAGTTCCACCTTTCACTCAAGGGTCATCTTCACAAAGAACCAACACTTTTCGTCTTCATTAGTGCTGCCAAGAGTTTCAGAAGAGCCCACTTGAACCAGTAGAGCTATAGATGCTGAAGTGGTTGCAGGGCTCGCTCAATGCATGATTCTTGAACCACACCCTCCATTCAGTGAACAGATCACATCTTGGAACTTAGTGGGTATTACATAAAGATCTGTTGAAATTAACGACCCAGGTTCCTACTTCAGTATAACTTGTCAGAGACCTTCACATTGCTCAGAACCCATATGAATGGTTCAGACAGCGATGTTAGATCTGCTCATTTACCATAATTTGACCCTCTATTCGTTTCCCATTTCATTTAGGATAAAATCCATGGTCTATGACAGGGGTTGACAAACCTTTTCCTGGGAAGAGCCAAATAGCAAATGTTTTTGGTTTTATATATGCATTGGTCTGCTCAGGCTGCCGTAGCATAATACCACAGATTGGGTGGCTTAAGCAACAGAAGTTTCTTTTCTCACAGCTCTGGAAACTGGAAGTCTAAGGTCAGGATGCCATGCTGATATGGTTCTGGCGAGCACCCTCTGTCTGGCTTGTAGCTGGCTGCCTCTCCATGTCCTCACCTGGAGGTGGGGCCAGCAGGAGGCGGGGGATGGGAGATGGAAAAGCAGGTTTATAAAGGCACTAATCCTGTCATGAGGGCCCCACCCTCATGACCTCATCTAAACCTAGTTATCTCCCAAATGCCATGTCTCCAAATACTACTGCACTGGGGGTGAACATAGGAACTTGTGGGGGACGCAGCTCAGTCCATAGCAGTGGGCCATCTGGTCTCTGTCACAGCTTCTCAACTCTGCCATTGTAGCACAAAAGCAACCAGAAAAAACATAAGTATGCCAAAATTTGAATTTTATGAATTTTTATATGAAAACTTGTCATGAATTCTTCTTCTTCTTGTGATTTTTTTTCCCCTAGCATTTAAAAACGTAACTGCTATCTCAGTGTTAGCTCCTGGGCCATACAAAACAAAGCAGCCGGCCAGACTTGGCCTCTGGGTGATAGTTTATCCACCGCTGGTCTATGAGGCCGAGTTGGTCTGGTCTCTTCTTGGTTCTTTGACCTTCTCTCACTGCTCCCTTCTCTTCACCCCAACTTAGCCTCCATGTTCTCCACCATTCCTTCCTAGGCTCTTTGCTGGACCCCTAAGTTCCCAGCGAGTGGCCCTCTGCCTTTATTGGTTTTGGTCACCTCCTGACAGGGGCTTTCCTGATGGTCATCTCGAAGAGAGCTTCCTCTGTCCTCTCTCCCCATTCTGTTATCCTGCTCCATGTTGTTGTCTCATAGCTCTTGTCAGTGTCTAAATATGCGTGTCTATTTCTTTACCTCTTTGTTGTCTGCCTCTCTAGCCAGAATGCTAACTCCCTGAAGGCAAGGAATTTATTTGCCCTCCTAGTTCACTGTGGCGTCTGGAACCATATCTGGCACATAAAAGATGCCC
Source organism: Ovis aries (assembly GCF_016772045.2). Taxonomy (NCBI): domain Eukaryota; kingdom Metazoa; phylum Chordata; class Mammalia; order Artiodactyla; family Bovidae; genus Ovis; species Ovis aries. Next base: position 31,207,989 of record NC_056061.1, on the reverse strand, counting down.
CCCCCCCAAATACTTGAATAAAAAACATTAAATAAATGACTTGAATGAATGCAAATGCTAAAATACTTCAGTTTTTTTTTAAGTTTGAAACAAGTTATTATATATTTTATCTACCTTTAATATATAATAGCTACTACCATTGTCCCTTCTAAATTTTAGATTTATCCTGAAAAGATATAAAATGTTTTGTTTTGTTTTTTTTTTTTTTTAGTAGAAACTTAAAAGACAGCAGTTGGTTTTCTGGTGACAGGTGTCTTTCTCTGTCTTTTAATAGCCAAAGTTGTAAATTACTGTGATTAAAATAGTTTGGGAAAATGATGGGCTGGATTTTGCTTGTTTTGTCTGTCTTTTTGTGAGATGGGGTTGAGGGGAAAGGAAGGAGGCCCTGGGACAAAATAGGTTTATAGAGTTCAAGGCACAGTCCCCTAGGACGCCCAGTGAACTTCTTTAAATTGAAAGAACAGAGCCTTGCCCTTGCAGTCTAAGTGGCGACCATCCAGAGGCTGCCCCCACCCCCGACCCCAAGTGTTCCCTTTTCTGGGACGGATAATTTGAGGGTGGGGAGGTTTCATTTCTTCCTTTCTTTTACAAGGTGGTAATCTCTTAGCTGCCTATGGAAATAAGGCTGCTTTGAAAGAGGAGCTTTACACCTTGTAAACTTTTCCCCCAGGGCAAGTCAGCCATCCTTAATGCTTCTTGAAGTTAAATTTTCTTTTCTCTGTCTCTGTTTTTTGAACTTTTGTTAATGAAGTAGAAAGTGAACTCCACTGCACTTGTTAAAAATTGCTACATGGGTAAAGAAAATATGTCTGTGTCCTTTTCCTCCACAAATGTGTAAAATAATCACTTATGAGGTTGCATTAAAACATTTCAACCTTCTTAAGATTTAAAGAACAGCAAGATGCTACATCATGATATAATGTGCTACCTCTTGTGTAAGAAAGAGTGGAAAAATGAGGTATCTATTTGTGTTCGCTTCTGTTTGCTAAAGAAGAATAAAGGAAAAAGGAGAACAATGGTCCCTGATGGACGGCTGGGACTGTGAGGGCCAGTAGGAGGGCAAGGCTGGAGACTGGACCAAGGCTGAGACTCTCCCTGTTTATCTTTTTTATATCATTCTGACTTTTGAATCATGTAATGTATTTCCTATCCAAAAATTGTAAAAGAAAAATTTTCCAAATTCTTAACTCCCATCTTATTTTGATCTTTGGTACTTACTATTCTAATCTTTTCCTTCTTTATTTTATTATTATTATTATTATTTTTTGGAGGGAACTGCAATTTTTTAAAAAAAAATTTGTGTTAAAATACACACAACATAAATTTTACTATTTTAACCATTTGGAAGACTGCAATTCAGAAGTATTAAGTACGTTCACAATGTTCAGCAAGTGCTACCAATACCCATTTCCAGAAGTTTTTCCATCAACTTAAACAGATACTGTATATGAACTGAACAAAAACTCTCCCTTCGCAGCTCCTGTTCTACTTACTGTTTCTTGTGTCTTTGGCTATTCTAGTAGCTGTATAAATGGAATTATACCACATTTGTCCATTTGTGTCTGGCTTATTTCACTTAGCATAATGTCTTCAAGGTTCATGCATGTTGTAGCATGTATAGAATTTCACTCCTTTTCAGGAGTGCATAATATTCCACGGCATGTATATACCACATTTTGTTTACATATTCATCTGCTGATGGACATTTGGGTTGTTTCCTTCCACCTTTTGGCTATAATAAGTAACACTGCTTTCTTTTTACCATTATATACTAATGGTGTATAATTATTTACATTGTTTCTTTAGTCCCTTCTAAACTGGGAGCTTGAGAGAGAGAGCCATGCCTTGTTTATCTTATTCATCTCTGAATCCCCAGCACTAGAGGAGTAATGAGCAAGTGTTCACTTGGCACTTGACTCTGTCAAAGGACTAAGTGGTAGGTGAAAATGAGTTTTGAGTTTACTTCATAAGTACAAACGAGAATTCAAAGGTACTTACTCAGCTCTATCAGTTTTGAAGCAATGATCTTGTTTATTTGGAATTAGTTTTGAGTTCAGTCACATTTTGGTGATGGAAAGTGGCTGCACAAATGTAGCCATTTTCTAAACACAACATGGCAGCAGACAATATTAATGAATGCAAGCTAATAAAAAACAGCCCTGCTCTGTGTCTGAGTGTGGGTATGTGACTCCACCATGAAGTGGCCATAGAGGTTGACCCGTGTGCTACCTAGCCCTGCCGGAGGGCACCGTGGTAAGAATAAAGTGGCTAAGTTTAGAAACAGGCAAAAGGGTGGCGGTGATGGGGTTTGGGGTAAGTTCACGCAGTTGCTTGGCCATTCTGACCCTGGGCAGATGCCCTCTCATCTCTGAATGATGGATGGTGCAGCAGCTTTGACCACGCTGAACAACCCTAGTTCCAAGGCCAGCTGCCAGAGTTTTTAACTTCTTGTGAAAGGACCCTGAAGGGATGTTGATTTCGTGGCAGCTCCTCACGGTTGACTCTGTCAGTCATGGTGATGATGTGGGAGCAGAGGCAGATGAAAGGTCAAGCCCACTTTTAGAACAAGAAATATAGCCTGCTGTTGGCTGAGAAAAGGGGCTGAGGTGGAGCTGGGAGAGACCTCTGTTATTTTAAATGTATGCCTCTGGCTTTCGGAGAGATGATATTGAATATGGTAGAAGTGGAGAGCTGTAAAGAACCATACTGATAATCTAGTCTGCCTTCTTGGACATACTGGTGTGGAAATTAACAGACGAGGTTGAGGTTGCTTAAGAGGTCTTCCATGTAGCCATATTACACTGAGGTCAAGCTGGGCAAATACCAAGACATTTTCATCTGGACTTCTCAGCATTTATGACACAATGATTTTCCATTGATGACTATTCCTTCAACAGAAGACCTTTTTTTTTTTAACAAAGCTGGAATGAATAGACATTTGACTCTCGGAAAATAATTTGCTAGTAATGGAATGAATAGTTATAAAAGTAGTTTTGTTAATATAATGATCTATAGTGTTTTTTTAAGAACAGACTTAGACATACATAATATTTGGTAAGATAGTACAGAGTTTCTTCTGTTATTAACATCCTACACTGGGATGGATCATTTGTTAGGATTAATGAACCAGTATTGATATGATCGTTGATATGGGCTTCCCTGATGGTTCAGTTGGTAAGGAATCTGCCTGCAATGCAGGGGACCTGGGTTCAATCCCTGGGTTGGGAAAATCCTCTGGAGAAGGGAAAGGCTACCCACTCCAGTATTCTGGCCTGGAGAATTCCATGGACTATATTAAGAGTCAGACAACTGAGTGACTTTCACTTCATTGATATGGTTTATTAACTAAAATCCATGCTTTTTTTCAGATTTCCTTAGTTTTTACCCAGTGTCTTTTTCCCTCTTCCAGGATTCCATCCAGGATACTGTTATTGTGGTCATGTCTTCTTAGGCTCCTCTGGTCTGTAACAGACTTTCTCAGACTTTCTTTGTTTTTCATGACCTTGACGGTTTTGAGGAGTCCTTGGTCAGATATTTTGTAGAATATTCCTCAATTGGGATTTAGTTTAATTTTCTCTTCATGATTAGACTCAGGTTATAGGTTTTGGGAAATATGACCCCAGAGATAAAGTACCATGTCATCAAATCATATCAAGGGTACGTGTTGTCGATGCAACTTATCACTGTTGATGTTAATCTTACCCTCTTAGCTGAGGCAGTGTGGGTCAGGTTTCTCCACAGTACTTTCTCCTCCCAACTTCCCATACTGTGTTCTCTGGAAGGAAGTCTAATGCACAGTCAGCACTTAAGGGTAGAGTCATATTGCATTTCCTTGAGGGCAAAGTATCTACATAAATTATTTGGTGGAGAGAGTTTTTATAGTCTTAAGAAAAATTTAATCTTATGTATATTACTTACTCATGTAAATTTACCCAGGTGACATCTCAAAATAGCATGAATAATTGAAACATAGGTAAATTACAACTATTGAGTTAGTTGATAGCTTTTGATTATTTCTTCTCCCTACAAATTAGAACTGAAACTTTCATAAACTTGCATTTTTGTTCATCTTTGACAGGAGTAAGCTACTTAAGAAATGGAATGGAATGGAATGGTTAGAGAAACAGATGGAAATATTCCACATATTTGTTATTCACCTAAGAAATAAATTATTCATTATGTTTATTGTTGATTGATATCTTTTCCTGTCTATTTATTTTTAAAATTTTGGAGTATAATTGATTTACAGTGTTATGTTTCAGATGTACAGCAAAGTGAATCATTTATACATATATATCCACTCTTTTAGATTCTTTTCCCGTATAGGCTGCAACAGAGTATTGAGTAGGGTTCCCTGTGCTATACAGTAGGTCCTTACTAGTTATCTATTTTATATAGAGTATGTCAATCCCATAAAGTACGGTCAATCCCAATCACCCAATTTATCCCTCCCCCATCTCGCTTTAATTGTTGAAATTTTGCTTAATGTCAGAAAGAGGAAACATTTACTTAGTACTTCTTGTATGCCAGGTGGTTTACATTTATTTACGTTACCTGACAGAAACTCTGAGAGCTAATGGGTGGTTGGAGGTGGTTAGAGTATATTTTCCCTATTTCACCTATGAGGAAGGTGATACTTGGAGAGATTAAGCTGTTTGCTCAAAGTTTACATGGACTAATCCAGATCCAGTCCAGGTGTGCCAAACCCTTGAGTGCTCTTTATACGCTACTCTTCACCTCCATCCCATGTTCTGTTCCTAAACTTCATGCTGAACTCGATTGAGAGGAAAGGAGGATTTGCTGTGATGGAGAGAACATCCTGAAGCCACGTGCATGGCATTCCACGAAATATCATTTTTCTATCAATCACTTGAATAATTTATAAACTGATCACTGACCTTTTGTTATTTGGGCAAATCCCTTTACACCTAAATCTCAGTTTCCAAATGAGTAAAAAGAACTTCAAGTAGGTCGTCTCTGAGTGCCTCCCCAGTAATCACACGGCATCCTCTTCTGGATCAGCCCTGGCCCATTTTTTTCTCTCTTCACATCCTCTGAGGATTTTGACTCCATTGGAGTGGATTGTGGCTCTTACAAAAAGCTAATAGCATTCATAAGTAGAGTAGAAATGTAGGCCATTCATAACAATAACTTAATAAAGATAGTGTTATTTGCTTTTTGATAATCGAAAGGAAACATAAGTGTGTGCACTAAATCACACTGGCAAGAGTGTGTAATCTGAGGCCAAGTGTAAACTGAACAGACTTGAGGCTTACTGACATCAGATTCTTTGATTGTGTTTTTTAAATTTCTTTTTTTAAGTACTTCCAGTTTCCTACATTTAGATGGTTTCCCTTCTCAACCTCCTCCCCTACGCCCGCTTCAATTTCAGCAAAAGATGCAGAGAATGGAGAAAAAGTCAATGAAAACTGTGTGTGTGTTGGGGGATGGGAACGGATGGCAGCGCAGCAGACTCTCCTTTCCAGTGAAATTTGCAGCTTATAAAGCATCCATGAGTGGAGTACGCCAGATAGAGTTGGTTTTCTTCGAGTTTACCTCAGAGGCCCTTACTCCTTTACTTGGGGGCAAAAGGAAGCTTTCCTGAGCTTAATTAATGGCTTAATTAAGAAGCAAAAGAAACATCCCCACTCTCCTCCAAACTGTTTATTTCTTCAAGTGTGTGCCAGCACCAGGAGATTGTCACTAAGGAGACTGATGATTCTGAGAAAGTCATTTTAAGTTGATGATTCAGTTTCCTCATATCTAAAATGGGAATTACAGTATCTGTCTTCCCACCCTAAAGGCAGATTTCATACCCTGCTGCTGCTGCTGCTGCTGCGAACTTGCTTCAGTCGTGTCTGACTCTGTGCGACCCCATAGATGGCAGCCCACCAGGCTCCTCTGTCCCTGGGATTCTCCAGGCAAGAACATTGGAGTGGGTTACCATTTCCTTCTCCAATGCATGCATGCATGCTAAGTCACTTCAGTCGTCTCCGACTCTGTGCGACCCTATGGACAGCAGCCCACCAGGCTCCTCTGTCCACATGATTCTCTTGACAAGAATACAGGAGTGGGTTGCCATTTCCTTCTCCATTTCATACCCTATCTACCTTAAAGACCTTACTTCATAAAGATGGAATAAGACAAGAAAGAGCATAGGATGTTTAAGTTGCTACAGAAGCCGAATGGCATTTCTATTGAAAGAGCAAGCTTTTCTAGCAGAATTGGAAAAATGAAATTCCATGTAAATCTTCTAGCTAGTAAGGCATGTGTACCCTTAAGCAGTGCATAGAGTTTTGAACATCACTCTGTTTCTTAAAGATTCAAGGTAATCACCAAGAATGTTGGTTATAGAATAGTTCAAATATCCGTAGAGTCAATTTTAGAATGGGGCTATGTTCTGCAGCCAACTCATTGATTATGTAAACAAGGAAAGAAGTTTATATAATTTTCTTAGGGAATTTTCACAAGGGAATGTCTTCCTACCTATCTGTTACTTATAAAAACAAACAGGAATGTTTATTTAGGTATAAGAAATATTAGCTTAATAAAAGCAGACATTCACAACCCAAAAAAGTATTGTACAGAATCTTTATCCTTTATTCTAAGTGGCTTTAGGCTGCTCTGATTTTTTTTTTTTTTGAGTTCTTAAAATTGTTTGTTCAGCTTTTCCACTTCTATCTTACTGAAAGACTGTCAGCTGCCCCTCTCATATAGTGAATGTGGTTTCCTTCATCTTTTTGATTGCTTTTTCTGATTTTCTGCTTTGGTGCTTGGAAATCTGGTAATTAATTCATTAGAATTATCTCTGATGGAAAATAAATGACTGGCAGTGGGGAGCTGCGATGATTTATGGATGCCCCCTTTGTTGCCTCCCTGTTGGTTATTTGGTCTGTTGCTTTCCATGGGCTTTACTCTATTCTTATTTTTTTCCTTTTCCTCCATCTTCTACTGTGTATTTTCTATAGTGTGTGTATGATTCTGGCACTTTTCTACAACTACCTTAATGTGTAACAGTGCTTTAGATTTTAGTGAATTAAAGTGAGTTCTGATCAGCCCTCGGCGCCTCCAAGAATCTTTCCTTAAGTAGATGAGGCAGGTCATTCCTTTTTTTTTTTTGACAGGAACTTAGCTTAATTCCTTGTCTTGTCATCTGTCTTGCGTAAGCTGGGTTCTTAGCTCTTCCTTAGGGTAGGAACCACACTAATTGTCTGAGAAAGTCTGTCCTTTAGGACAGGCTAGAAGCTCTGCATAATTCTGTCCCTGTTTCTACAAATAAGGAGACACTGGGGCTGGTTTCAGTAGCACAGGCCACATGGCTTATGGCAGGGCCAGGACTGGTGCTGATGGAATCTACTGGTATTTGACTCCACACTGTGTTTCTGCCACATATCAGTGGTGACTTGAAGCCTTATTTCTCTGATAAAAGATCCAGAAAAACCAAGCCACTTACCTACATATCCATTTAGGTTCTGGAAACCTGTTTGATTCCTTTTGTGCCTATGGGGCCATCTCTCCCTGTAGAGCATGGCCTTGTAACTGTCTTCACAACTGCCCCCCCCCCCAAAATTAAATGTAAGAATTGTGTGCCTATGACTATGACCATAGCTTTTTTCAAAATTTCAAGGACCTTTGGCCCTTAAAAATGTGGTACATACTAACATAATATGGTTTTTACATTTCCCCCCACCTAATTAGTACTATGTCCCATTCAGGGGATTAAAATACTTCAGACACCTTATTTCATTCGCTTGCTATGATGATAGCAGATTGCTGTTGAAATTTTAAATTTGTCTTGGACTGCTCTTCTATGGAAAGAAATGACTTTCCCATGAGACAAACATGTAACATTTGAAAATGACATTATTATTTTCTGCATTCTTAATAATCTACTCAGTGGAGGAAGTCACACTGAAAGGTATGGAGCTTTTAAAATTTCTCTGAACCTGAGTCTTTTTTTCTCTCCAGCAGAGTACTAGTTTTTATTCAGACTGTACCAGATCCTGGGTTTAGCTCATCCTTCCGTGAGTTTATTTGCCATGCTCCAGGCAGTGAAATCCCTCTTTCTCTTAGCCAGCAGCTTTGCAGAGAGAATATGTATCAAGTAACGTATCCATGCTTGTTTTTTAAAAAGGGAAACGGAAATGGTTCTTCGAAAAGGAAGAGGATTGAGATCTAGCACGTGGTAGTGAATCCCAGTCTCCTGTCTGCCTCAGATTCTACTGATTACCTCTGCAAAGGTAGAGCATCCTTGACCACTGCAAGAAAGAAAAGAATGTGTAAATACATGGTTTTAAAATGTCATGCTGCATGTAGCTGAGTTGTTTTTGGTGTTTCGGTTTTTTTTTTTCAAATAAGAAAACGACCTCTGGGCTATCTGGTAAAGTTGAAATATGTTATCAATCAACTTCTTTCACATTTAAAAGGAGAAAAGAAGGGGAGGAGCAGTAGAGATGGAGACCTTATGTTAAGTTTCAAAAGTAGAAGCCTAAAAAATGCAAATTGTTACAGTGTAAGTTAGGCTCTTCCACAGCTGTATTCCTTTGTGTTGTTGAATTCATTAACTTTTACCCCATATGCCGGACATAATCCGCAGCACAGAATGATCCAGAAGCAAGAGAGGACTGAACTTGCCATCAACAGTCCATAACTTTCAGCTCACAGGAGTTTCTCAGGTGTAGTGTGCTGGCAGTTTTTTAGGCTTAAAAACATTTAATTAGTATTTGGTCCCCATAGTGATGCAAGTTGAAGATTACACTTTTTTTGTTTTTGTTTTTTTTAATTGCCTTCCAGCTGAAAGGCAGATTTAGAGTATTCAGATCTTGAATCTGCTTCCTAGAAGAAACATCTTAGTGTGAGATGAAAGCTGCTTAGTGTGTTCAGGCTTAATTGAGAAGGACGTATGTAAAAGTAACTTTCATTTCTCTCCTAAGGAAAAAAAATGAATGATCTGTATCCTCCTATAACTGAAGGTGTAACAGCATGGTATTATGATGCTTTTTCTTTCTGTCAAATAGGGATTCTTTGGGGGAGTTTTGTATGTGCAGTTTTCTCACAAAGTCATTTGGCCTTATAACATTGTACTGTCTTTCTGGTGTTTAGTCATGGAGAGTAATAAGAACAATAAACATGACTAAAAGTTGGTAATCGTATATACAAGGGACTCAGAAGTTTTGAAACAGACCTCATGCATTTCGTAAAGTTAAGTGAAACATTACGAAGACATTCTTTCATTTTCCCCTCATTTCTTCTTCCTTTATTTCCTTCAACCATCTTCTCAAAAATTCTGTAACTCAGGAGAGGTTTGTTAACTGACACACTTAGGATGGGGTACGTTGCCTTGGGAGTGACATTAAGGAAATATATAATCAGATAACTGCTTTGAAAGAGGGTGGTTTTCCTTTTTGTTTAACATAGTTTTTGGTACAGAGGGAATCCCATTTGAGTGTTTGATTTAAAGAGCAGAAAACTGAACAATATGTTCTCCTCTGATGCGGCAGAGCAGAGGGAGGAGCGTGAATTTCCTGCTCGTTAGTGACAGTAAGTGGAGGGTGTGTTGAGCAGCGCCTGGCTGACCAGCACCAGATGGGTATCACCTAATAATTAGCTTTCTTATTTAGTTCAGCCCTTAGATCTGCAGGTCTTTATTTTTCCTATCTTAGAGAGAGAGGTATTTGTGCATACAAAGATGTCTATTTGTGGAAGGAAGCCTGTAGACTGAGAATGAATGCACATCCATGAGAAGCGAACAGAAAAGTCCCCATCTGTGGGAAAATATGGACCAGCAAAACCACAGACAGGAAACAGTGCTGAATCTAAACGAGTCACAGCAGTAAGTTTCAGCAAATGGGAAAGAAAATGTTAGATGTGCTGTTTTTACCAAAGACATGTGTCAGAGTTTGAGCATCGCCTACTGTAACTTCCATCTTGTCTCTTCTGGGCCCCGCTCCTGTTGAAATTCAGATCCCCACCACCCACCTTATTTTTCCACAATATGTCCTATGTGATCTATTCAGATCTCATTAAACTGATTTACTGGGCCCGCTGGCTCTGCTCACCCTCAGTTTATTCCTACTTTGTTTAAAATTCGGGAAGTGCTGGGGGAGGGGCAGGACATGAATCGCTGCACTTGTGCAAACGGAGTGCCAGCTGATTTATGGCAAAGGTTATAAAGGAAAAGTATTAAGTGCGCTTCATTCCATTTGGCAAAACCATCCTGCACAATGTCCACAGAAACCCCAAGAGCCCTGTTTTGTAGAAAGAAGGGGGGAAAAACTCCACCAAAGATGTGCTCTTCTTCTTTTGAGCATTAATTAAGACTGTAAATCACAGGCCACATGAAACAACTGTATACGACAGAACGTGGATGGTCGGGGGGATTCTGCTGGGCTTGTGTGATCAGTCTGAATACCTACACTGAAGCCCTAATGGGAGGGCAGACTTCAAAGGGCAGTTTTGGCATGAAGGAGAGGTCTGCTCCAACAGGCAGGGAGAGAAAGAGTTGTAAAGTACCGGCTGCATGGAAAATAGGTGGCAGGGACCAGGAAGGAGGTGAAGAGAGTCCTGGAGGGGAAGAGAGAGAGCAGAGTGGAGTGGTTGTTTGTTTTTAAAAGTGCCGGATAGGTATTATATGATGTATTATTCCTTTATCCTAAAATGGTGGTTTCAATTGTATCATTTGAGAGCTGTCTTCCAAAAAACAAAACAAAACAAACCTCTATTTTCAGAGAGAGGAAACTATTGCTTATATTCTTTTTTTTTAACCTGAGTGTAATGTCCTTTGACAGCTCTTTTTGATCATTTCACCATCTCTTACTGTTGGATCTCAGGCCACTTGGACAAGTGTAGTTAGCTCATTACACGTGATACCCTGTGGGGGTTTGTAAATGTGAATTTAAGTATTAATTCCCCTTCCTCAATGTAAAATCAGCCTTCGGCATGATAGAGCTGAGATACTATTATTTTCCTTGGAGAGCTCTTCTGCATTCCTCTTCCACCCCAGAATATATGTTGAAGACATGCGATGAATATTTTTTTCTTTTTTCCTTCTTTCAAGACTGATTAAACATATTCTTTGTGTTCAGAGATAATGTGGTGGATACTCCTTTTCAGCATATGTTTCTTTCTCTTCTGGTACTGCTGGATTTGTATTGATTTTTTACCTCATATTGAGTTCGTCCAGTGCCTTTTGGTCCAATTGTGTGTATTTTTAGCATAGCAGTTCAAGACTAAGGTTAATTCCAAGTTCATGGCTGTGGAACAGAACTTTAATGTTGGACCTTTGCTTCATGAGTGTTGTATTCTAACCAACAGAGGTAATGCCACTGAGAGTCAGACATGGCTGCTCATTGGAAATATTGTCTGTGGGTCATGATAGTGAGCAGTTGAAAGCAAATTGAATATCGAAGCATAAGGGTTTGGTTAAATAAATCAATATGTTCATGTAATAGAATACTAAAACGGTACAGAAACATATGCATTTGTATAGAAATGTGTTCACATTGTATCATTAACTTAAAAACAATATGTACGTTTGATTTTGTTTTTCCAGTTTATTGAGGTATAACTGAAGCAAACCAAACTACTCATATTTAAAGTGTACAATTTGATGAATTTTGACATCTACAGATACCTGCAAATTCATCACCACACTCAATGTAATAACTATTCTATCCATTCCCCTCCAAAAATGTTTCCTTGTGCCTCTTTGTAATCTTATTAATCTATTCCTCCTTCCACTCCTGTCCATAGGCAAACACTGATCTGCTTCCTATCACTATAAATTAGATTGCATGTTCTAGAATTTTATGTAAATGGAATCATGCAGTACATGTTCATCTTTCGTCTTCTTTCACTTAGCATAATGGTTTTGATGCTCACCCATATTGTTGTGTGTATCAAGAGTTCATTCCTTTATGTTGTTGAATTATACCCCATGGTCTGTTCATCTCATGATGGTTCTGGTCCTACTTACAGCTCCCTAGTAGTTTTTCTTTGCTAGTTGGCCTTATGGAATCTCACTTAAAGGATTCTAAGCCCATTCAGTCAGAGACTCAAGGAGACCCACCTGCAGATATCGAAAACTTTTCCTCTGCAGAGCTCCCTTCTGTTTGGTTCTTTGCCATACAAATGCCAACCACCTCTGCTGCCTCGTTCCTGGAAATTTGGCACCTCAGGTTATTGAGATGGCAGTGGTCTTCTTGGGGTCCTTTCATTTGCTGTAGCTTGTAGATGCTCAGGCAGAAATCTGGGAGGTGCTAGGGCTCATCTTGTTAGTTTTGCATCTCTCAGAAATCACAGTTCTATGTTATCTATTCTATATCTCAAAACATTTGTATCATATTTTTGTCCAGTGCTCAAATTGGCTTTAGTTGGAGAGATGGTTTAGAATTACTCACTCAGTTGTAACTGTCAATGTTAAGTTCACGTGTATTGTTATAGTGATATCTAACATTCAGTGTGAAGATTTGTTTTTAAGAATCTTAACAATTTTCCAAAAGAAGAAGGTGGCCCTTAGTAAGTATTGTTATCGTCTTAGTTCTCAGGGCAAGTAAACCACTTTAGTAAGATTTGGTGGGAGTGCAAAATGGGGAAGCATTTGTAGTGTAGTTCATACTCCTATGACAGGAAGAAATCTTATTGACTTAGATTTCTTTGAAATCTTTTTTCATTAGGAGCTTTCTTCATTGACTAGAGTGAACCAAAGCTAACACAGAACAATTAAACTATTTCAAATGCCCATTTACCAGATGAAACCCATGTAACTTGTATAGGCCAAGGAAGTTTGGTTTAGGATGTATGTAGTATCTGCTTAATGAAATAGAAAGAGTCCCAGCTACAACTTTCTGTTTTCCTTCAAACACATTCCCTAGCTGACAGATGCTATTGATAAAAAAACGACTTGCTTCAAAATCAGAGGAAAAAATGAACAGTCTTTATTTTTGGTGTTTTAATAATATTTGCTATGATCATCCAAAGATTTAGGTAAAGGTTACAAAAAGGAAAATGCAAATGTAACTTATGGAATAGACATACAGCTGATAAAAACCCTTGCCCTTTATCCCATCCTTGCTTTGGGAGTCTACCAGAGTTGTACCTGGCTTGATTTTTGAATAGAAACATCTAGAAAATTTCTCACATAAGTCTCAGCAAACCCTCACCAATAACTTGACTAGAACAATTCCCAGACTTTGCTTTATTTAGTTTATATTTGCTTTGTGACTGTTTTTGTATTGTGGCAAAATACACATATAACTTACTATCTTACCCATATTTTAGAGTATAGTTAAATGATATTAAGTACATTCCTATTATTTTCTAACCATCACTACCATCTATTTCCAGACCTCTTTTCATCGTTCACGACTAAAACTCTCCGCATAATGTCCTTAAGGTTCATCCATGATATAGCATATGTCAGAATTTTCCTCCTTTTTAAGGCTAAATAATATTCTGTTATATATATTTACAATATCTGGCTTATCCATTCATCAGTCAATGTACAACTGAGTTGTTTCCAAGTTTTATCTATCATAAATAATGCTGCTGTGAACAGGAGTGTACAATATCTTTTTTATATTCCACTTTCAGTTCTTTTAGGTATATACCCAGAAGTGGATTTTCTGAACTATAAAGTAATTTTATTTTTAATTCTTTGAGGAATCACCATACTGTTGTCCACAGTGGCTGCAACGTTTTGCAATCTAACCGACAGCGCACAAAGATTCATTTTATCCATAAGTGCTCCAACACTTGTTATTTTCTGGGTTTTTGATAATAGCATATTTCCTCATCATGGTTTTTATTTGCATTTCCTTGCTGATTAGTGATGCTGAGCATCTTTGCATGTGTTTATTGACCATTCATATGTCTTCTTTGGAGCAATGTCTATTCAAATCCTTCACCTACTTTTAAAACTTTTCTCATGTATCATGCTGGCTTCTTTTTTAAATATTTATTTATTTATGGCTGATCTGGGTCTTCGTTGCTGCAAGGCCTTTTCTCTGGCTGTGGCAAGTGAAGGCTATCTCCAGTCGCAGTGCTCGGGCGTCTCATTGCAGTGGCTTCTCACTGTGGAGCACGGGCTTCAGTCGCTGCAGCACGTGGGGTCAGTAGCTGCAGTCCCCGGCCTCTGGAGCATAGGCTTCGTAGTTTTGGCACACTGGCTTAGTTGCTCTGTGACGTGTGGGATCTTCCCAGATCAGGGGTCCAACCTATGTTTCCTGCACTGGCGGGCAGATTTTTCACCACTGAGCCATGAGGGAAGCCCCTTTGCCTGCTTTTGAATTAGAATTGTTTTTATTGCTGTTGAGTTTTAGGAGTTCTTTATATATATTCTGAATATTGATCTCTTTATATATAATTTGCAAATATTTTCTTCCATTTCATTTGTTACTTTTCACTCTTAATAGTATCCTTTGATACACAGACTTTAGTTTTCATGGTCTAATTTGTCTTTATTCTCTGTCTTTTGAAAGTTTGATAATAACGTGTCTCAGTGCAGATCTCTTTAAGTTCATCTTCCTTGAAGTTCGTTGAGCTTCTTGGTTGTTTTTACTCATGTCTTTCATTAAATTTAGGAAAACTTTTGCCATTATTTCTTCAAATATTCTTTCTTCCTCTTTCCCTCTTTTCCTTCTGGGACTCCCATGGTGGGTGTTGGTCTACTTGACTTCCAAAATAATTGCATCAGACAGATTTTTCCAGTGGGATTATTATTTAGGCGGGGAGATGAATTCCTGATACTTCTTACTCTACCATCTTCCCAGAATCTCCTCCAGCTGCCATTTTGAACACATGTGTTGTATTCTTCTACATGCATTTTCAGAAATCTAATTCAAATTTGCATAAACTTTGTCAATCCTCATGACCCATTGCTAGAGGAGAGCAGATGAGATGACATAAAAGTATGCTTTTTAAAAATATTTGTAAAATAACTAAGGTATCTTCTTTATTTCTCACATTCTTTTAAGAAGCCTGTGAATTTAGAAAATGAAGAAGTAGCTATGGTATAAGATTCCTTTTGATTTCTTGTGGTCATCTCTACCTTTTCAGCTTGTATTGTTGGGATGAGGGGAGACTGAGAGATTTTTTCAAAGGATAAGGACATTTCTTACAAAAGAGACAGGTGAGGAGGACTTCTGTGATATAAATTTTTAGTATATCAAGAATAGAAAATTACATTTGGTCTGTGTATTTAGAGAAGTCTTCTTAGGGTTTTCTTAAGAAACAAATGAATCAGTTCCTGTTACAGTTGTATAACGCTATAGCACATTAATTACAGAGAGAGGAATTATCCTCTATAGCTACTATTTTGGTTATTCATAAATGTTTATGAAACATCACGCCAACTTATCAGACAAGTCTACATTCCTAAGCTCACTCATTTCAGGAAACAACCACAGCTTTTTTTTCTTTTTCTTTTTACTTAGTTTTTATTTTGTAAGGATTGAAATATAAGCCACCTGGAATTTGCTCCCTTTTATCTCTCCTTAAATTCAAGTATATAATATTACCCTGATGTGTTCACTGAAACATTAAAATTTTACTGAAAAAGTTAAAATCTAGTTTGTAAAATAATAGTACTAAATGGATTAGTCACAAATGTATTGTCATATAATATTAGAATTAAGTATTTCTTGCTGACATCCCTGCCTTAATCAGTTAGCTAGTCCATCGAGGCTTAGTGAGATTGTATTTAGCCTATTTCCCAAATGTCAATTAAGAAGTGGTTTCATTTCCTAGTAAAGGTTCACCCGTGAAATCTCTCTGGCTTGTCCACCTCTGTGAATTCTGTATGTCCATCCCTCTTGCTCCCCTCCCCACACCTCTCTAGAAACTCTCTTCCTTTCCTCATCCCTAAGACCGGGGCTTTCCAAACATTCCCTGTGTGTTTGTACAGTACATAGCAAGGAAGAAATGATTAAGCAGCGAAATGTTTGAAAGTCAGCTAAATGCAAGGATTATCATCTATTTAACTCTTTCTTATCTTGATCTGAGAGGGGCTTAATGGCTGGACCTATTGTTCTCCTTTTATTGACATTAATGAAGAAATCATAGCATCCAACTGATTTCCAGAGGTGGCTCAAACTGACCTGCTGAATTGATTCATTTTTTTCCCTCCTTACAACTAGACTGGAGTAATGGAGAGCATGGTATTGTTAGAATAAATACACATGTGCCTGCGTGCTTGCACACATAATACAAGCACACCACCTCTGTCCACATTCAAACCAGTGTGTTTAGCCTCTAATAAAAGGATTGAAGGGGCTTGCAGATAGTCTGCTTAAGAGATATACTGCTAGTTTCTGTTCTACTTTCTCGGTGATTAGGAATCCCATCAGTAGCAGCCAGCAGCTTCTCTGTATAAAGCAGACTTTCCAGTTCTAACCTGTATCTTGTAGGCTCAGGTGTGGTCAGAATACATACCTGTCTATAGTGGGTCAGAAGTTTACATATTTCTTATTTTTCTTAGTTAGAATTATTATTAACTTGCATTTTATGAATTAAGAATAAAAACTCCACTTTTAATGTAAACATCATGGTGTGTGTCCTTTATTGCCTTCTTCCATAATCATATAATCATAGAGGAACATAAAGTTATACAACGTTTTCTGTCATTGTTTTTGAAAAATCAGGCTATATTGTGTATCTTGCTCTTCTCAATAAATGCGTGAGGGAACTCCTTCTAAAACGATTACAGATCCAACTTATATTTAATTTATGCCTGGCATTCATTGGTATGACTACTCAATATATTCCTCATTCTCTGTTAAAAGGTATTCATTAATTTCTTGTTTTTTCCCACTGCAAACCACACATTCTTCTAGGAGAGGTAATAGTAACATAGATGCTGAAATTGAACTGCTTGGATTAGAATCCTGTTAACACCACTTAGCAACTTTTTGATCTTAGGCAAGTTACTCAACCACTGTCTGCCTCATTTTCCTCCTCTCAAACTGGAAAGAATGAAAGCATTTATCTCCCATATCTCTTGCACAGCAAAGCTGAGCACTTGCCTAGCTTAAGGGCAAAAATAATTCAGTTCACCTGTTCAGCTCTGTTTGGAAGAAGGGGTCAACGTAAACCTTCAGGCTGTGTCCTTCTTGGGGAGGTGGGCGGGGCAGGGATGGGGGTAGGATGGGCTTTCTAAGGATCCTCTGGAGGCTAAGGACTCATAGTTGTGTATGTTTGGCATCGAGTGGGGATACCATCCAGATTTCACCCTGTCTTTCCATCCAAGTCTTAACCTCCACATCATTTCAGTTCAGTTCAGTCGCTCAGTGATGTCCAACTCTTTGCAACCCCATGGACTGCAGCACACCAGGCCTCCCTGTCCATCACCAACTCCCAGAGTTCACTCAAACCCATGTCCATTGAGTCGGTGATGCCATCCAACCATCTCATCCTGTCGTTTCCTTCTCCTTCCACTTTCAATCTTTCCCAGCATCAGTGTCTTCAAATGAGTCAGTTCCTTGCATCATGTGGCCAAAGTATTGGAGTTTCAGCTTCAACATCAGTCCTTCCAATGAATATTCAGGACTGATTTTCTTTAGGATGGACTGGTTGGATCTCCTTGCAGTCCAAGGGACTCTCAAGAGTCTCCAACACCACAGTTCAAAAGCATCAATTCTTTGGCGCTCAGCTTTCTTTATACTCCAACTCTCACATCCATACGTGACTACTGGAAAAACCGTAGTCTTGACTAGACGGACCTTTTTTGGCAAAGTGTTGTCTCTGCTTTAAACTTCCATATAGATTAGTTGAAAGCTGCCCTTCCCCCATCCAGTCCTGCCCAGCCTCAGCAGTTGCTTCCTATTTGGATTTGGGTTGAGCACTGCAAGCCATCATCTTCCTGAAATCCCATCCAGAAGAAAACTATCTACCTAGACTTGGCCTCATAGAAATATATTTTTCTGCTTAATGAATTAAAAATAAAGTATATACTTTCAATGCTGGATAATTCAATCAGAATAGACCATGATAGTTATAAAGTTCTGTGACTAATTCTTATAATATTGTGCAAGACCTAGGATTACTTGCACATGTGCTCATATCACTGGAATAGATTCTTAGTTAAACAAGAAAAAGAACAGAAATGTTTCCTGTATTGAATTCCGTCTCTTCTGCTCACAGGTCTTTGAGCTGGCTTCCCTATTAATGTTACTGTATGTCTCAGCTACTTTTCACTGATGTTCATTTGAGAGAGTCTTCTGTATGACAAAAAGCCTCCCCCTGGCCCTGTTCCCAGTGATGATATGTTTTCACATTGCTAAAAACAGTATCTCTGGCCAGGAGCAGAATGAGTTAGCTGAGGAAGGTTCTAAAGTTTAAAAAATATATGAAGCATGAAAGAAAGTGTGTTAGTCGCTCAGTCGTGTCCAACTCTTTGCAACTCTGTAGACTATAGCCCACCAAGCTCCTCTATTCATGGGACTCTCCAAGCAAGAATATGGGAGTGGGTAGCCATTCCCTTCTCCAGGGGATCTTCCTGACCCAGGAATATGAACCTGGGTCTCCCGCACTGCAGGCAGATTCTTTACCATCTGAGCCACCAGGAAAGCCCACATTAAGCCTATTAATCTTAAATAATGGTTAAGAAAAAAAGTAATTGGTTAGGGAATTACTGTTTACTGTGTTCTTTTATTTCTACTACTTCAAATTATGTGGCTTTTCCCCCTGAAAATTAAAGTGAAAGTGAAAGTCGCTTAGTCATCATGTCTGACTCTTTGCGACCCCATGGACTATCCAGTCCATGGAATTCTCCAGGCCAGAATACTGGAGTGGGTAGCCATTCTCTCCTTTAGGGGAACTTCCCAACCCAGGGATCAAACCCAGGTCTCCTGCATTGCCAGATTCTTTACCAGCTGAGCCACAAGGGAAGCCCCAGAAAATTAAAGTAATGCATACTAATTGTAGAGAGTTTGGAAGCTACAAAAAAGTGTCACAATTAGGCCATAAAGGAATAACACAAGGGAGTTTTTTGGCATGATGGGATCACCCTGTAATTGATTGTTACAGGAATCTATACATGTGTAAAGATTCATAGAATTCACTTTACTGTATGATAATAGGAAAACAAAGTTAAATGAAAGTTGACCATCCATCAATGTAATCCCTCCATTTAGCTTTAATCATTTTTAACATTTAGTGTAGTTCCTTCTATTTCTATTACTACAACTACAGATGCATTTCTCTTTTACAAAATTGCTCTTTTATGTGTATGTATATACTGATTTTAAATATCTTGAACACTTTTTGGTATCATTAAATATCATTTTGAAGCATTTTTACATGGTTCAATAATATTCTATCATGAGATATCCCTAATGTATTTAACTGTTCTCTTATTGTAGTATATTTCCACAGCTGAATGTGCCACAAAAGTTCTTAATTTAAGATAAATGCTCAACTTTTGCTCCTATTTTTGAATTATCCTCAGAAGAAAATCCTTTTCTCACCAGGAGCTGCAAAGATCTATTGCTTCTGCAGCCTCAACTCACGTCACTTAACACAGCCACAGCTGTGGTCCTTCCACCCCCAGAACTCACTGAGGACTTCCTGGCTTGGGAGTACTGAGATGCTTCTCTTCTTTCCATCCCACCTGGTCTCTGCCCCTGTCCTCTTCCTCTCTCTCCAATCTACAAGGCTGACACCTTTAAGCTAGGCTTCCCTGGTGGTCCAGTGGTTAAGACTCTGCCTTCCAATGCAGGGGATGTGGGTTCGATTACTTGTCTGGGAAATAAGGTCCCACAGGCTGTGGAGTACAGCCAAATTTTTTTGAAAGCTTCAGCTCTAAGAGTTCCCTCATAGAATGTTCTTCCTTGAACATCCCGTTCCCTGCCATTCCTCTCCTCTTTCACACAGCACCCTCTCTTTTTTTCCTTTTCTATCACTTCCCACATGTGGTCATTATATTTTTGCATTTACTTGTTTCATGTCAGTCTCTCCCTTTTAATAATTAGCTTCATGAAGGGTAAGGACCACGTCCAATTTGCTGAATACTGGACACCCAGTGCTTAGCACAGTGCCTGCTACCTAGTGGGGACTCAGTAAATCGTGGATGGCTGCCTGACAGGCTGAGTGAAAAAGGGCTGTCATGCTCTAGTAACACACAGACCTAACTGACGAAAATATGTTTGGAGAGCTTACATTCAGACTTTAGTTTTTTTAATTGAATTAATAGTAAGTAGCGTTGAGATTAGTGACTGTCAGTGAACTTAGTTTAACAAAATGGGTTGAGATCCTGTTACTGTACACTGGAGTGACTATTTTAAAACCTAAGGAAAGGCTTTTTCTCACTTGCAGTTCTTTTCTGTGTTAAATTTATTTCCTACTCCCTACCCCTACTCTTTCTCTCTCCCCACCTCCCCACACACTTTTTTGTCAATGTATATCTGTTATTTTTAAAATTACCATTTTAAGTTCTCACTTTTTAGAGAAAAGCTTTACATTTTTTTCTCCCATCAACCACTTTCTCCCATTTTGTTCTTTTTGTTGTTACTTAAAAAAAAAAAACCTCTTTCTCTACCCCTGCACACACCCCAAATTATGTCCGAATTCTTAACTTCATTTCTCTTCCTTTGAACTGTTAGGAGATTTGAAAGTTGTAATTGAGTAAATTGAATACTAGGTAAAACTTGGCACAGTAATGTAACTGTGTGTGAGTTTGCTTCTTTTGTTTTTGTTGTTGTCTGTTTGTTTAATAAATCACTTAGTATTTTTTTTTTCCAGGGGAAGCCAGAAGGCTACCATCATTGAAAAGCATAAAATATATATTCTCTCCAGGGCAAACATTTGGGTGTGGAGGGAGAGTATCCAGTGTTAAATCACATAGCCTATTTCTACCCTTCAGTTCCCTCAATCTTTTACTAATGCTTCCTAGAAAATCTTAATTGTCTAATCCAAAGTGGATCAAAAACCTTAAGGTAAAGGTTTGGATTCCTGCTACTTGCCAAGTAGGTGAATGGACCATTCTCATTCTTGTGATTGTAGAGCCCAGAATAAGCTTGGTAGTCATCAAAGTGAGTTAATCAGGTTCCTTCTCAAAGGACATCCTATCCACCTAGATAAGACCAAGGAAAGGAGAAAAGATCACTCTGATTCCCAGTGAGAACCAGAAGATAACAAAAAAGACCATGAACATCATTTCTACTGAGGATTTTTCCCCCTCAAAATGAGAGGGGAAAAAAAGGAGGTGAATATATAGACACCTTTAGAAATTTCACTTTCACTTCAAAGAGACTAGGAAACCAAATGGCTAGAAATGTAAAATCCAGTTAACCCTTAAAGATAAGATAATTGAATACATTGTAAATGAAAAATATGGCATTCGGATATTTTTCAGATAATTAAAAAAACTTTTATCTTTCTGGTATATCAATCACTATGGCTAGAAAATGCAGTTTCTCAGCTGTCTTATTAATGTTCTAACTGATTCAGGAACTATCCCAATAAAACAGCATCCTAGTTAACATAGCTCAGGTGGGTGTGAATAGCAGAATAGCAGCTTTAATCCTCAGAGCAGTAGCTGTTGCACAAGTGGCAGCAGGGAGAGAGCCGTGTCAACAGGATTCAAAACTTGGATTAAGGGTCTCAAGTCCACTCTTTTACTGCTTTCCTTAAGACACGTGATTAAAAAAAAAAAGTTTCATATTAGACTTTTTTTAAAAGCAAATAAACTTTCCTGAGTTTGGTAGCTTTTCTTCCTGGTGTCTGAAACTATGCCCTCATTTACTATGATTTATTCTGGTGGCTCAGTGGTAAGGAAGCTACTTGCCAGTGTAGGAGATACAGGTTCAATCCCTGGGTCGGGAAGATCCTCTGGAGAAGAAAATGCAACCCACTCCAGTATTCTTGCCTGGGAAGTCCCATGGATGGAGAAGCCTGGTGGGCTATAGTCTGGAGGGTTGCAAAAGAGTCAGACACAATTTAGCAACTAAACAACAATAACTCAAAATAGCATATAGTAAAGCAGTAATTAAAGTATAGATGATCAGGAAAGCTAAACATACATGCTAGGCTAAACTTTGTATAGTGTTCTGAGAAATAACTGCTGTTGTTCTCTTTTATTAGTGGTTGAAAGTAGTTTAGAAATATTTTCATTAAAATCTGGTTGACACTGAAGATATTATTCTAAGAAACAATGGAGGGACAGAGGATGAATCTCTTTTGGCTTCTGTGTGGTTTTCATTGATTCCCTCTGAAATGTGATGGATAAAATCACACAGAGATCCAAATCTATTTCTATGTGCTTCAGTCTGATGAGGGTATGGGGCAAAATTTAGAAGACCTTGGATTTTAAAAACTCAAACTAAATATAGTATTTACTAAGTGGAAGGTTAAGCAAAAGCAATGTTTGCATTCTAGACAAATGTTCTAATTAACAATCCCTTCTCCCCACTCCAGATCTTCATGGCTGATTTTATTATAAAATACATTCTCACACCCATTGCCACCAAATGTCTGATTTTTTCCCTTGAGCAAGACAAAAAAACGCACCATTGTTACAGGAAAAGAAAGTATTAGTCCTGATCCTAACAGAGCTGCTTTAGGAAAGAAAACACACAAACACACTCACATACACAAACCCTTGATAGGATGCTAATCAGGCCTATTCAGAAAAGCCCTAATTAATGTAATTAAAATCTGTCAGATCAAACTGATTAGCCTGATTCTCAAGCCAGAGCAGAGGGAGTGGAGTTCCCGGTGGGGTGGGGAGGGGAAGCAGGCACCGCCAAGGTGGGGTTAGTTTTCAGTAGAAGGAGGTGGTTGGTCTCCAAGGTGATCAAAGCAACTTGTCTTTCATTTCCATGGAATAAGGACAGTGGGCTCCTGGCCGCAGATCTAGTTTCCTGCATCTCTAGTTCCTGGCACGTCCTGAGCCTTTCAGGTGGGAGAAGCAGATCCTTTCTGGGCTGTGATGGAAGGCAGTGGAAAAGGCTGTTTGTCTTCTCTCTTTGACAGCTAGAATACAAACGTGAAGCATTTTTCATCTCCTAGCAATCCCCTGTTGCAGTCTTTGGCCATGACCACTGACACACCAGCAGGAAGGAGACAAAGGCCATGTCATGTGATCGTCCCGATAGGGCTGTTGACTCAGGCCTCTTTTGCAAAGAGAGCCACATTCTAGGGGGAGAGCCGCTCTGCACTGCTTTGCTCTAAGCAGCTCCTTCCGAGTCCGCAGGAGTATTCCAGGCCGATTGAGTGGAAAAGTGAGTATTTCATCAGCAACAGGAGAGAGGCTGGTTGTAGCCAAATTAAATTAAAGAAGAATGAAGGACAAGTAAATAGAGGGTTAGGAAATTCTGAGCTTCTAATTGTTTCCTGAAAATATATTCTTTCTTATGGAGGGAAAATGGCATTCTTCCTAATAACAGTTTTTTTGAAGCTTCAAGTAAGATCATCATAGGTATTTTTCCATTTTTTATTGATTAAGGAATTTGAAAAGCAAGACACATTGAAAGATTCATGATCGTATAGGAAGTGACCTATATGATCTTTCCTGGTTTCTTTAACTAGAAAGTACAGAGGACCAGATGTCTTGGGTCTTCATACTTCTTTATGCCCATTGCATCTATTTTCATTTCTCTGCTAATACCTGTGTCAGAAATACTAGGAAGTGAAAGAAGAGTAGCTAGTGGAGGTGAGGGAAGAATTTGGAGTTTTTATTCGTTTCCTTAATCATAAGTACTACATGTAGTATACACTTCATTTTTAGTCACAACTTCTGCAGTTTCTTTAGTTTTGAGGATGGTGAGAGAAGTAGTTACTTTGGGTTTTATTAGCATGATACATTGAAAAAATAGTCTTTTGTTTCCACCAAATAAATAGGTCTTTGGATAGTGCATTTCTTCTAGTCATTGTGTGTGGCGTAGCTCATCACACAAGAGTAGGATATAAAGAGGTAAATCTTTATTATCAGACATTCATTGGGATTTCCCAAGGGGAAAAATGTGTCTTAGGGTGGCCACTTCTTTCATCCTTATCTTCAGAGTTATGTTTCACTAGAACCTCTCATAATAGTTGCACCAAAGGAATAAGAATTACATGGACTTTCACTAAAATTGTAAAGACTAATAAGAAAACTATTTATAGTAATGGAGAGAGTAAGGGCCAGGAGTTGAGAACCCGTATAGTTGTCGGTTTCCGCTGTTGATTAGCCAAGTGTGAGCAAATCCCATCCCTCTCTGATCCTTGGCTTCCTTGGAGCTAAAACTAGGAGCTGGCTGGGAGAACTGCACAGATCTAAAAGTCCAGGACATTTTAATAAACAAACTCAAAGTAGAGGAAGAGTCTTTGTTTTTTTTAGCTGTAAAACTTCGGATTTGGCACTTCTTAAACAGCTTATACCAGAAATTCTAAAATGTAGTGGCAAATAGTAAATGGATGTTATGCCTTTGTTTATATTTTGTTTGGTCTGAATAACTAGACTTTGGAAAATGCCTCTCCCTCTTCCAGACTTCTGATGGCACGGGCTCTGCATCTCTCAAAAACATCTCTGGAAGAAGCAATGTGTGAGTGGACCTGGGCAGGACTGGGGCACTCAGAACTGACCACACTGTGTTATCCTGATGTCAGCAGCTTAGCTGTCTGTCCACAGCCATACTGATCAGGCTAGGCCAAGCCTATATCTAACTTAGCCCCCTCTTCTCGAAATTTCACAATTTTATGGCTCTTCTGGTTGTACTGATATCCTTGAAAAAGACAGCTTAGTTAGTTAGTGAACCTGCAGTAAAGTGTGGCTGCCTGGTCAGCACAGAGTCTTATCAGGATGGAAATGCGTTTTATGGGATACTGAAGGCCAGAAAGGCAAGGGAAAGCTTTTCTCTCTTACCTTGGTATTACTTTTGTCTTGCTTCAGAGTTAACCTTTTCCATTCCTTAGTATATTATAGTTTTGTGGTGTTTCCCCCTCCAAAAAACGGGAGGGAAAAGCTTTCTCCAACTCTATATTAGCACTTTTGGAGGCAGGCAGCAGAATACAAGGAAGGGGAAGTGGGGGCAGGGGTGAGTTGTAAAGACACTGATGGTAGAAAGCAAACAGGTTGCAGCCTCCAAAGCCCATTATGCTACCTCTACTCTTTCTACAGAGAAGAGCCCGGCAACAACTGTTGAAATCTATAACCTCTTTTTACCAACAACCGTTAGGTGGCTGACCAAATTTTACACATCTCATTTCTAGATGGATTGATCTTCCATGTATCTGTTAGTAAATAAACACCTCCTTTATCCCCCACCCCGCTGAGTCTGAAGCCCTGGCCTGCACTTTGTCTCCTGGCTACCTCTCTTCTCCCTACTCCCCACCCCTTTAAGTTTTGGCCAAAGTAACTTTCCAGACACACTTCCCACAATTCTGTAAGAGGCCTTCGTTTCAGTCAGAGTAGATGCAGGGAAGGCCTGTGTTCTTCCCTTCCTTTCCACCTCTGCACTCCAGCTGCGGCTGCTGGGAGTTCACCCTGGTGCCACCATTCCCCACGATAGTTTTTGAGGCTCAGCTCAGATGACACCTTCCCCTGGACACCCACCCTTGATTGGTCTTTCCTCTCTGTATTTCCTGCATCACTTTCGAGGCATCTATCATCCCACCTAGGACTGTATGCAAGTGTGCACACACACATGTGCAGCACCATGCCAAACAGGAAACGTGCCTGGCAACAAGGTCCTGATTTATTTGAGCATCTTTCTCAATGCCTGGTGCAGTGTCTGCGGTAACGGTCTGCTGAGCGAATGAATATAGGAAAGGATGATGAGGATGATGATGCCTAACTTCAATTCAGTTAGGTCCCTTCTTTTCCTGATTCTGTTTCTTGTCTTTTGGGCCTTGATAACAGAAATTGAAGTGATCAGGAATTTCAAACACATACTTCCCTACAACCCCACCCCTACCCCCACTAAAGTTTATGCTACTTCTTTAGTTCTCCAAGTGCAAAATAATAAATTATTTGCAATTCCAAACCGTTAAGATTTGGTGGAGAGGAAGGTAGTGAATAAGGAGTGCAGGTACTAGTCTCAGCTCCGAGGCTGGTGTGATGTGAATTTGCAGAAGTCACCTAATCTTATTGGGCCTCTGTTTCCGCTTCTGTAAAATGAGGGGATTGGACTGACACAAAGTGATTCTCTGACACGGGCCTTGGACCGTCTGGTTGCGTCCCCAGTCAGATTTCTGCCTTTATCTATTCCACTTGCTCAGAGCATGGTAATATTTCAATAGGTTTAACAGAAGAAAAAAAGCTAATTAGTGGTAGCTCCACTACTGGAAAAAAAGAAGTTTGGATATTGTTACACTATACTACATTATCTATAAGGTTCCATGGGTGTGTGCGAGCTCAGTTGCTTCAGCTGTTTCCAACTCTTTGCAACTTGATGGACTGTAGCCAGCCAGGCTCCTCTGTTCATGGGATTCTTCAAGCAAGAATACTGGAGTGGATTGCCATTTCCTTCTCCAGGGGATCTTCCGCACCCAGGGATCGAACCTGCATCTCCCACATCACAGGCAGGTTGTTTACCCACTGGGCCACCTGGGAAGCCCATAAGGTTCCATACAGAATTCTGAAACTGTGTGATTTTAAGAGAACATGAGGAAAATTTTAATAAAATTAAAATGAAAGCCTAAAAGAGAATTATTACACATAGGAATTTTAAAACCAGAATTATTTATGGTACTTTATTATATAAAATGTTGCAGTTCTTTCTAAATTAAAAGCAATTATCAATATTTTGCCAAAACAGATGAGATTTTTTGAAAATAGTGAGCTGTCTTCTTTCCAGGCTTGCTAGGTTTTCTCCCTTCATCTGTTTCACCTACCAAGACAAAACTTCCCTCCCTACGGAAGGCTCAGTATGGACTTGCTCGTTTTGTGTGATAGAGTTCTTATAGGGTTAGACCTTCTACAACATATGAGTCAGTTCTTAGGTGGATTTTGGTCATTCATCCTTTCTCTTTTCTTGACGTAAAATAAAGCAAAGCAGGTTACTCACACCTAAGCTACTGAGAGAAGCATTACTCCAAATTTACAAGTAGTGGAAAACATTTTTAAAAGATGTGTATTTAAGGAAAGAATTGTATACTTTTCATTCTTATAATACAATGATAAATTGTACTTAGAAAACATGTATAAAAATATATTTGGGAAAGGACACTCGTAAAATCTTTACATCTGTTTGAATGGTTTTGCTGCTGTATCTATAGTGGTTGTATCGGTTTTCTAAAAGAAAAACAAAACTTTTTTCTGGAAAATTCAGACTTCATCTGTCAAAAGACCACAATGTTAACCATTCAGTTTATATATTTTTTGCCTTTAAAATCTTTAGGCCCAACTGAAAAGAAACTTAAGAAAGGTCAGAAAGCAAAAATATCTCCTTGATTATACCTTGGAGTAAAAAGCATGGTAACAAGAAAATGTGACATGTAATATGGCCCTTGTTAATCGTTAACTCTTTGAGTTGAACCTAGCTCCTTAAGCAAACATAACCACTGTGGGATGGGTCCTCTTTCCCCTGTAGACCCAGGCTTAGGGACTAAGCTGGAGGACTGAAGAGGCCTCTTCCCCAGACTTAGAGAGTGGACTCTCAGCAGGAGGGCTTTCACTGTCTCTTCAAACAGGAAGGGAAGGAGTCATGTTACTTCAACTGCTATTTTCACATAAAGAAGACAGAGAAGGGGGACTGGTTTTGTAAATGTCTTTCAGATCAGAGGGTAGCTGACCTGGCTTTCTCAGCTGTTATTTTGCTTGTTTAAATGACCCGTTGTCTGAACAGGTGTGTGGTACAGCAAAGGGTTGCTTAGGATAGCTGGCATAACTTTCTTTTCCGGGCTAGAAGTAGACCACAACATGGCTTGTCCAGGAAAATTCTGGAGTCTGAACTCTTGAAGGGGGAAATGATGCTGAAACCTGAATTTTCTTTATAGAAGGCAAAAATTATTTTTGAAGAGGTGAGTGGATGGTCTGTGATGGTTATACTGTATTTGGGAAATTACATTGCCTTTAAGTTTCTTTTCCATATATAAATTGGATAATTAAGATTTACATTTTCTTAAAAAAATTAACATTATGCTAAGTGAAATAATCATACACAAAAGGACAAGTGTATGATTCCAGTTACATGAGTTACCTGAAACTGTTCGATTTTCAGAGACATTAAGTAGAATACAGGTTACGAAGGACCTGAGGTGGGGAGAAATGCAAGAGTTGGTGTTTAGTGGGTTTGGAGATCCTGAAAAAGTTCTGGAGATGGAGAGCAGTGAAGGTTGCATACCAGTGTTAGAGTGCCTAATACCACTGTACACTTAAATATGGTTAAAATGGTGAATATTATGTATCTTTTGCCCAGTTTAAAAAAAATAGGCTATCATAAGATTTGTTCAAAGACATTTTTATTATAAGACTTACCAAAGGGAGTCTGGAGAAGTTTGGTTCAGTGAAATGGAGATTAACATGACTAAGACATAACGAGTTGCTTGGTTTTGTGTTTTAAGTGAACCGAGTCTTTGGGTAATTTTTTTTTTCTGTTTTGTGGAAGCTTTTCCACATCCTATGTGTTAAAGGCATAGTCGCCTTAAATTTCTAGTTAACAGATGCCTTTTTATCTCTTTTAGGCTTTATGTGCTTTACATTTAATTAACAATTCTAAAAATAATTATCAACTTGATGTTAATATTTACTTCACCAGACTGTCACAGTAAAATACCCAGCATGTTAAATTCAGTAGTTATTTTGGATCCTTTGTTGTCTCCTGGTTGTTAGCCATTGATGCTGATTTGGTGGGATGGCAGATTTACATTCAAACAATTCTTAACTAGGTGTGTTTAAATCATATAACATTAAAAATTCATGGTGATCATCCAGAAGTTATTAATACTGAAAGACTATAACATATTATTTTCTACAATTTTACTCCTTAATTTAAAGGTATTGTTTAGAGTGAAATTTTATTTTAATTAAATTTGAGTTTTAGAATAAATGTATTCCTTATTTTCTTCAGTTTAGGCAAACTGGACCCAATTGCACTTCCTGCTTCCCCCAGTGATTTTATTTCCACCAGTTTTAAGAGCATGGAGGCTCCCGTCTCTCCTCTCCCTCTCTCCCCAAGAAGAAAATACTTTCTGCACTCTAGGATCAAATAATCTAATTAAATTTGTAGTCAAAACATCTTTGAACCCGAAAGAAGTAAGATCTCTTACTAAAAACTAGAACGATCAAAAATTAAGACCGCCCAATGAAAATGAAGCAGAAATGCTAAGTCATAAGTAATTTCTTTTGAGTAGCAGCCTCCTCTTTACATGTGTTTTTTTTCCTTGCACTTCATTTACAATTTAAAAAACAGAAAACACTGTTGCAATCCAGATTATAAATATATATTCTATTCTATTGTGTCCTGATTCCTTTTTATATATACCTTTTATTAGCACTGAAGGATGCTGACAAAACTTTAAAAGTGCTCTAAAATTTTGCTTTAAAGAG
This sequence comes from Ovis aries, assembly GCF_016772045.2. Lineage (NCBI taxonomy): Eukaryota > Metazoa > Chordata > Mammalia > Artiodactyla > Bovidae > Ovis > Ovis aries. The sequence goes on along the minus strand of NC_056061.1, from coordinate 31,178,528 downwards.
TCTTGCTTGTTTTCACTGAGGCCTAGCTCTTGAGTAAAAGGGTTGAAGTTAAGATTGGGTTCCCTGAACAGAGAGAGGCTTCCTGAATAAAAGTGTCTTGGCTAATGTCCTTTTTTATGGTTTATTTTAGCAGTAGCACTGGGCCTCCCCCAAATGTTTACAGTCCCCTGTTTGGGTAGAAAGTTCAAGCCTCGGAGCATCCTTAGCCCCTGGTTTACAGAGTGGTGGGGTAGTTTGAATGAGTGTCTAGAGTACAAAGGTTATGAACTACTTGTAACAACTTCCAGAATAAAAGCCCCTCTGGGGTTTCACTGCAGAGCTTGAGCATTGGGTCGGTCTCTTTTTTTTCATGGAGACTAAACTCTTGGATCACAGGTCACCTGCTGGAAGCATCAGTCTGCCTTACTGCTTGTTGAAGCAGCCGACCCCAAGACTGATAGTGTCTGAGGTGGCTATCATTATTCTATTGAAGCAGACAAATAGAGAACAAGTTAATCTAAAAGTTTTTGCACAAACAGTTATGTATAGAAAAAAACCGAAGGAAGATACGTACTCAGACATTTTGCAGAGAAGGGTTTTAAAATGCTTTTTTGCTTCAAGTAAATGAATGCCCCTTAATTCTTCTCATAAATATTTTAAAATCTTTTGTGTGTATGCCTGGTTATATTTTTGCTCTAGATTGAAAATTAAATTGCTACTTGTTCCCTTCTGTCTGTCTTACTGTCTCTCAGTTAAAACTAAGTCTGAATTGTGGGGATGGGAGGAGAGTGTGTCTTTGGCGCTATTTGGTTTCCTTTCAAGATCCTCTTCCAAGAATCTGTCAAGTATTTAAAAGACTGTTAGGTGGGAAATAAGCATAGCTCTTCAACTTTTGTGCTTTGCAAACCTGTATATGAAAGACTTGTACATTTTAGTGTCAGATAAATATATAAGCTTTAAGTAGATAAGGACTATGTGCATTTTAACTTTTTCAGGTAGAGCTAAGAATATGTGTGGCTTAATCAGTGATTTTATGGTAATTGTAATGAATCATAGCTGTACTTTTTGAAGAGAAGCAAGAGAGAAGCTTAATTTAATGCTTTTCAAACTTTTCTATGCCAAGAAAAGGTGTACATTTCTTTTGTCTTTATGGGATGAATGTATATGTGTTCCTTCATAAGCAAAGACGCACTACTTACTGATCTTTTGACAGAGGGGACATATATTTTGAATTTGTAGTAAAGATAGGGTTTTGACCTTTCTATACACACCATTTTACTTAAGATATCACTACCATAAATATTGGCACATAGTTTACACCCTTGGAACAAAATATGTTGAAATGATCCATACTGCTATAGGATTTGTGACCTGGGTTTCATCAACTAATCAGCACTTCTCAGTGTGATCTGTCCTGGATGATCTGAGCCAAGAAAGGAAACCATTCATACCCAGCAAGTCTCCGCCAGGGGCTTCCCAACAATTAATGTGTTAGGACTTGGTTCACCACACCCAAACTGCTCACCCTCCCTTCAGTGTGGGTAGCTTTGCAGAAGGGGTTGTCATGAAGGATGACTCTTCCCACTCAACATTTCTTGGTTCAAAACATGCCATGGAGTTTGGACCCAAGACTGTTCAACAATTATAAATCATTGCCAGTTAAATTTTCCTAGTACTTTGGTTGGTAGGAGACAGGGTGGATAGCCTTAAATATATATCCACTAATACCCTACTCTGCACTTTGTTGAAACAGCAAGAAGACTTCATTTCAGAAGAAGATTTCTTTTTCTTTCATTTAGTTATATTTGTGTGAACAAAATGCTGGCATTGTATCGAGAGGATACATACGTACCCTGCATTACTATATACATGAGACATATTACTAATCTGGTTAGCAACCTGATTCACAATTATACCTAGTTGTCTATACATCTCTTATGTTTTATTTACTTGTAAGAACATTTTAAGTGGAAAATATTTGTCATTTGAATGTCTGAAACTTAAAAAAAAAAAAAATGTGTCCCTGTGAAAAGCCTGCAGGTTAGATTATCAGCACAGCTAATACTTCAGAGATCTGTGTCTCCCTCATTTGCCAATATCTATTTGTTGAGTGTTGCAAGAGTTTGCTAATTAAACAATTCACAAGGTGTTTTGAGCAGTGCTTGTGGACATTTCGACAATTAGACAATTTATTGCTGCAGTTGAAAAAAGTTAGTTGCTGTTTATTAACTAACTTTCTTGCCATGTTTATAGAGAGGCATGAGTGAAACTTCTGGCCCCTGACTCAATTTTTAAAGGGCTCATAGTCATTATTGGCACTTTAGTTGCCGAGGTGCTTGTTATTATTCCAAGACACAGCCATCACTTTGCTGAATTTGCAAATTTAAGTTAAGTAATATGACTCTAAGCCTAATAAAATTAAAGCTGTATATATGGGAAGAGGATTGGGTGAGAGTTTCATTCTTAAAACAAGCATCACGTTTTTCACTCAAGGGAAAAAACTCATTGTTATAAAAAGGTAGAAACTGAGGTGTTTAAGATAGAAAGAAAACCTTTTCAAGCCAAGAATTTCCATATCATAATTCTTAACAGATGAAGCTACAAAACGCTTCTATTTCATTAGGTAAGTGCAAACTTTCATCACCAGCTCTTTGTTGTCACAGCCCAGCAGAATTTAGGGTGCTGACTTCCTACTCTGATGTGCATTGAGCGCTCAGCAGAAAAGTGGAGGAAGCACAGGGCATATGAACAGGGACCCACAGACCCCTAAGCGGATAAGGAAGGGCAAGTTTTGGTCTCTCCACCTTCCTGCCCCCTCTCCTGGGCAGGTGACTGAACTCTAACTAATTTGACCATTCCTAAAATGCAGTTAGTAAGAATATTAATCCAGCCTTGACAAAAGTGGAAAAATTGCCTCACTCACCAGATAGCATATCTAATCTCCAAGGTGTATACACTTGCTTAGGCTTGAATCCCTTAGACCCAGTAGCCTGTTTCATCAGCCGTATATGAACCGCTCAGAAGCAACAAGAGAGGCTCCTGCGAGGAAGTGGGTTTGAGTCTATTTGCCCTTTGTTGTGGTCAGTAGAGGAACTACTTGTGCTTTTTAATTACAAGGGTGGGACCAGAGTCTTCTTAATTGCAATTTGAGCTATAATGTAAAGCGTTTAAAAGAAGAATTAAAAAAAAAAGAAATTCATTTATGTTCTCTCCTTCTTGCAATCCCTGGCCTTTTCTTTGAATGACTTCTCATTTTACATGTTTTATTTAACCCCTCCACCAGCATGTATTCAGCTTTCTCATCTCTGAATATGTTTCTGAAGCTGCAGCACTGCTTGTGTTGCTTATTAACTTGAGAAGGTGCCCAAAGCATGCAAAGCCCTGGCTGGTGAGGATGCAGAAACGCTGGGTGTGCCCTTTGTTTTTGGAATGGAGACTCAAAAGTGCACACAAAATATGAATTCAGCCTTGCACGCTTAGAATAGCCAGAAAGGGTTCATCAAAAATTGCAGACAGCTGCTTGTGCTAAGTAGGATTTATCCTTAGAACTAGACAAGGAAATTTGTATTTCCTGTTTTAATTAGAAGGGACTTTCACAACATAAGAATAAAAGGCATGGTTTGCCCCAGAGACACACATCTGCTTTATATAAAAATAAATGCATTATAAGTGTGAGAAATTGCTTGAAGATGGCCATAATATTGAGAATATGCTGTGTATTTACTTTATAGCCATCTGAGGTTTTCTTTTCCAGTAAGGTTAAGAACCTCAAGAATTTTTATGAGTGGTGTAGAGAAAAGCATGTTCAAGTACTCTTGTTAAAGTTATATTTGCACAGAAAGGTGAAAAGAAGCTTTTTACCTCATACACCTGCCAAATATATTCACACAAATGCAGCTTTTTCTTGTAGGCATGAGAGGAGGCAATGTTCCTCAATTTTTCACCACAGTTGTTGGTTTGAGATGCATACTGAATAGAGTATAAGTTAATAAGAATGTATGTGTGTGTGTGTTCTGAATTTGTAGGATAATATACTGGTTTACTGTACAATGTTGATTTTTCTTTTTAATAAATCAGCTCTACATATATCTATGCCAAATTCACTGTGTATCTAAGAAAAACATATCAAAGAGCCATTTAAAATCATTTGGAGTGACAGGATTCCTACCAGAACCATAAATCATCTTTTAAAATGAAAAAATATAGTAATCATTTGACCCTTGGTTCTTACTTTATATAAAACCCAGTTTTTTTTTTTCCCATGCTTCTCTTGCTTTAAGAAAATGTGACATTTCTTAATCTGTTTTCTTCTTTAATAGACAAATAAATATAAAGGAGACGTGAAGTGCAGAGGTTGCTGAGGCCCAGGATGACCGCGGTTTGGCGCCTGGGAGGGTTCTCACAGTCCGCTCCCAGCTCCATCCTTTGAGTGGTGCAGCTGTGGTCCACGCACAGGGATGCAGGTGGTAGGGGCACTTGCAGTAAGCTCCTCCCACAGTCACCCAGCAGCCATGGGCCAGTCTTCTTTCATGTGAGTCTCTTCCCCTTTTTCTTGCTGCAGTTTTACCCCAGCCCCAAGTCAAAACCAAAAATACAGTGAAATATAGTTAAGTCAGAAAATAAGGAGAATTCATAGTTCAGCTATTACTGTTAAAATTAGGTAAACCATGAGGCAAATTAACCTGTGATCTTCCTCTCTTGCCCCATGCTTTGGGCAATAGCACTTCTGGGTTGTATAGGTTTGCATTCTTAAACTGCCTTGTGACTTTTCCTCACCTTGGCCCCTCCTGACATGACATACCATTCTGCAGCAATATCTAGCAAAAGTTCTTTTCCACTCTCAGATGCTTCTTGGAACAGCCTCAGGGCAAGTGATCCTGACCTCTGTTTGCTTCCGCTTTAGCATTCTCACATGAGTAGCTGGCATATCTCTCTAACTTCATCTTCATCGTGTCAGTGGCCCTGATCAAGAAATCACTGTGCTTCAGTTCAGTTCAGTTCAGTCGCTCAGTCGTGTCCGACTCTTTGTGACCCCATGAATTGCAGCACGCCAGGCCTCCCTGTCCATCACCAACTCCCAGAGTTCACTCAGAGTCGCGTCCATTGAGTCAGTGATGCCATCCAGCCATCTCATCCTCGGTCGTCCCCTTCTCCTCCTGCCCCTAATCCCTCCCAGCATCAAAGTCTTCTCCAGTGTCAACTCTTCTCATGAGGTGGCCAAAGTACTGGAGTTTCAGCTTCAGCATCATTCCTTCCAAAGAAATGCCCAGGTTGATCTCCTTCAGAATGGACTGGTTGGATCTCCTTGCAGTCCAAGGGACTCTCAAGAGTCTTCTCCAACACCACAGTTCAAAAGCATCAATTCTTTGGCGCTCAGCCTTCTTCACAGTCCAACTCTCACATCCATACATGACCACAGGAAAAACCGTAGCCTGCTTAACAATCACTTAATGAACCAAGTTTAAATGTGTAGCATTCAATTTCTCTATCTACTCATTCAATAATCTTTGTAGGACTATAGGTAAAAAGACCAAAAATGAAAACAAAAAATATATTCTGTGATCTTAATGGGGATTACATTCTAGTGGGAGAGACAGATAAATCAATAAGCAAGCAAATTAATTAATGCAATTTCGGGTTTTTCTGAGATAGTGATCATGATAGTAGAATTAAAACAAGAGGATGGGTTCTGGTGCTATTTTATATAAAGGTAGATAAGAAAGGTCTCCCTGAGGAGGTGGCATTTGAGTATAGACTGTAATGAAATGAGTGAGCAAACCCATGGAAGATCTGGTGAGAAACTAGTACAGAATCAAGGTGAAAATGATTTTGTTTGTTAGAGAACAGCAAAAAGATAGTGTGGCTAGAGCCTGAAGAATCAATGGGATCATCAAAGGAGATGTGATCTGAGAACTAGAACCCTGAAGGTCTTGAACCATGGTAAGTAAATAGCTTAATTTCATTCTAAGGATGATGGAAAGCCCTTGGCAGGTTTTATCTTTGGAATGATGTGATCTGATTTATGCTTTAACCAGCTCTCTGAATATTGGGTAAATAATGGATGGTGGAGGACAAGTCAGAGTCTCTACCAGCTAGTAGACTCTTTCAACAGTCTAGGCAAGAGATGATAGTGTCTGGGGCTAGAATAGTTCTGGTAGAGATGATGAGATGTGGTTGGAGGACTTGGAATATATATGGAACGTAGAGCTAGTTGACTTGATGATGGACGGGATGTAGGGGAAGGAACAGAGAGAAATAGGGAAGCATAAACAATTGATTATTCCTAAGTTTGATATTGGTGAGTGGAGGTACCTTTCACTGAGACTGGAAGACAGAGAGAAGAGTAATCTTGGGAGGAGAAATTCTATTCTATTTTGGATTGTTAAGATGGAGATTTCCATAAAACATCCAAATAAAGACGTCAAGTAGGTTGCTGGTTATAGAGATCTAAAATTGGGCATTCTCAGCGTATAGATAATTATTTAAATCTAAGCATTAGATGCTTCAGCTGAACCCTAGTTCACTCCACCTCTTGAAGGAGGAAGATGAGAATTCAACAAAGACTGGCCATTTAAGCAGTGGCCAGTGAGAGAGGATGGAAACAAGAGTGTGTAGTGCTTATAAATTAAATGAAGGATTTTCTCAAGAAGGACGATTGTGTCAAGTGCTGCTCAGAGATAAATATGATGAGAATAAAGAATTGCTGACTCATTTGACAAGATGGAAGCCACTAGTGAACATGGCGATTTCAAGTGCAATTCTGGGAGTGAAAACTTGATTGCAGTGGATTGGAGAGAAATTAGGATGAAAGAAAGTAGAGCTGGAAGACATAGACACCTCTTGGGTCCTGGAGTTTGGGGTAAGCATGACAGAAGTGGGACTATGTAATTGCAAACAATATGCAAGGGAGACTAGATCATAGACTCAAAGTTGGGTAACAAGGGAAGTCAGAACAGGAGGCAAATATCAGACAGTGAAAAAGTAGGGCGTCTTGTCGTTGGACTAAAAGATCTGATGTGATCCGAGACATTTCCAGAGTCAGGACAGTAAAGTGAATGTGCTTGGAAGACCAGAGAAAAGGAGATTGAGACAGAGGCTTAGAGGAAGGATGTTGCATGGTGCTTCATGATGTGATGTATTAAGTGGACTGGGAATGGTTGATTGGGGTAGAGTGAAGGGGAGAAAAGATCAGGGGGTCAACCAGGAGGGTCTGTGAGTGATGGCAGCAAGCAGAGGTATGGCATATGCCTGTGGTGTCCTTCAAAAGGAGGAACTGAGGGTGAGGAGAAATGGTCTAGAAGCAGTCACAAGAAGCAAAAAAAATCTTAACCTCAGTGCCAGGCAACCCGCCGCCCCACCCCATTCGTCTTGTTTGTTTGTTTTTCAGCCATTGTCTAGAGATTTAGCCAGAATAGTTAACTGGTTCCACTAACTCGGACAAAATGCCTTCCAGCAATTCATATCCTGTCCTTTAACACCTGGCTCAAGTGTTACCACCCCAGCCAGATGTCTGAATTCATCTGCCTTGGTCATGATAATTGTGTCCCTCAGGTCAGTGTTATTTCAAATCTATTTCCTACTATGCAGTTAGATTCTGAGTTCCTCTACTTCATTTCAGCCATCTCTAGCAACAAGCACTGTGGTATAAAGATACACTATTTCTTGTTTGAGTTGAGGGTCTTTAATAAGGAAATTGAGACTCAGAGACATTGAGTGATGGGCCTGAAGCTTTCAGCTAATTAGGGGCAGAGGTCTTCATACATTTCAGAGGCATTGGGAGACTTTAATGCTATCTAACAGGGAAATTCAGCCCTGGTCCATCCATGATCAGTTTCTAGGTTTTAGAGAATGGATTTAGAGTATACATCTGTCGAAGAAGAAGTGACGTGGACAGGTTTTAAAGCACATTTACAACATGTAGTCCAGAGAGGATCCATCCTGATGGACAACTAACCCATCCCATGTCATTTTGCTTATCGGACAGGCAAAGACGATTGCTGAAAAATGCCAATATAGGTAAGGGCAAGGGAAAAATAGTGATTGGTGAAGGTATAAATGCATTCATCAGTATTGTAGAGTAAGTGGGACATATATATTATAATAATAATAATTTGGCTCCATGTCTACATATCTTGTTTTATAACTCGGGATGTATATAAAGAGATTCTTGATCATTTCAAATTTGGACCTAGCTATAGCATCTTAAAAATACATTTTTGCTTCATCTATTGGAACATACTTCTGAAATGCAGTGTTACATTTTATTCTTAAGATCTAAGTATTGAGTAATTTTGCATGTATTTTTTCTTATAGCATTCATTTTCAATCTATTTTTCTTGTCAAAGGAAAGGAAAACATGTAACCCCTTCTTCCATGAGGTTAATCCGTAACACAAAAGTTTGAATCTTAAAAGTGATTTTTCCATGAATTTATACTGCGAAACAGTTTGAGATGTATTTCCAGTGCTCCGTACATCACTGCCAACACAGTTAATGTTGGAAGTACAAACAGCAGAATCTCATCAAAGTACTTGCAGTGTGATATGTACAAAAAACTGTTGGCTACATCTGGCCATTTCTAAGAGTGGACTAGTTTTTATATGGAGATATTCTAACAGAAGTTATTCCTGACAGAAAAAAGTTAGGAAGAGCTTCTCAAACCTTTTATACCTCCCAACCCCCAACATACATAGCTCCTCTAATTATGGGTTTTGACTAAGTTGTGACTTGCTGTGGTTAATAGGATGGCTGCTAATGTGTGGGGCCATGTTGATTCTTTCCCAGTTGCCCTACAAGGGTTTGGTGGGGGGCACTGGATGGAAATGAATAATCACTGCTGGCTTCTGTTTTTCAAAGCCAAAGGAAATGGCAGGCCCCCTCCTTCCACCATCCCCCTCCTAGAAAGCCTAATGAAGATGGATGGATTCCCTCCCTCCCAAAGGGCACAGAGGATGCCCTCCGTCTGCAATAAGAACGGTGGGGTGATTCTTGGGTCCCCGCAAATGCAGCCCTTTCCTTGTGCTGTTTTCCTGGGGTTTCCTGACTATGGCTGCTGCTCAGCTCTTAAAACCTCTACCTCCAGGTCAGGCTGAGGTTAATGTAAACTAACTCAACACCTCCGTTCCAGATCATTCTTCAAGTGGCAAAAAAAAAAAAAAAAAAAAAAATTCCAGGGGAAGTAAAGTGCTTGGATTCTCAAAAACTGCCTTGTACACCAAGGATTTCACCTCTTGGTTACAGACCAGGTAGTCTTGGCACCAACTAGAATGACCTAAAGTTGGTAGTGGTTACCTGATCTTAATCTATATTCTGCCTATAAATGTCCCGCAACCCTACCCCTGAGAAATGAGCAGTCACATTTTAAAACAAGGACATTAATTGCATCTACCGTGAGTTTTCTCCTCATTTTTGGGTATTTAGGTATAAAGTTTGATTGCCTGCTTTGTGTGATATTTTTGAGGTTTATTATAAAGGTAATAAACCAATTTAGTAATTCCTGGTTCCCTGAAAAATAATTTCTAAAAAATATGAAAATCGGCAATATGATCAACCCCCAAAAAATGTTTTTTGGTCAGTTCTGGACATTTCATTTTAAGTGTACTGCATGTTGAATCAAGTTCTTGATCAAATCATTTGTTAGCCTGAGATTTTAAAAAATGGAGTGAGGATAGTGGTTGAGAAGGGTAGAAGGCAGAAATATGTCAAGAAGCTTTTGTTGTTGTGTTGGTTAATTTCCCCCTTGTGTGCTAGTCTTATTTAAAGTAAATGACCTTCATTATTGTATCAAGAGTGTAGCTTGTAGGGATTTAGCCTATACTCTGTTGACTTTCACAGTTTAAAAGAGTTCAGTACAGAGGGTGTAGCTTTGAATTGAAAACTGAGAAAATTCTAAGCTCATTGACTTTGCAAAGGGTAATAAATGCCCTCATAATAAAATTTTACCCCAAATCCAGCATCTGGGAAGGACCTGAATGTAAGAGGATGTACATGTCTCAAAGATGAAAGGGAGAATTCACTGTCCTGTCTAAAAATAGCATTGTGTCTTCCACCAGTTACTATCAGTTAGAGGAAGGGTTAAAGAGTAGTTGTCTAGGAGAAAAAGACAATAATTGAGTGTGACTGATTCTTCTGCAAGGCGGGTGCAGGTGGTGAAAGTTAAGTATTGTCATTCAGATAAGGCTCAAAAAAGTGCCTCCACATCTCTTTGGCTCTTCTGCAAAATGTCTTCTCTGGGTGTTGAGCCGTAGACAGACACAATCCAGATCCATTCAAAGGGGTCCCATGGCGATCAATCGCTCTCCTGGGTTCTCAGTGAGGGGCTGAGCTGGAAGGGAACTGTGGGACTGTTAAAACACACAGACAGATGTTTTTGTGATGGATCCAAGTCCAGAGACTCAAAGAATATTTGCCAGGTGACTTAAATCTGATATTCTGAGGGACATCTGAGTAATTTGACTCCTGAGTGAAGTTGGAGCAGGGAAGCTGTGCAAGAACCAGGGACTTGTTTTCTGAGAGCAGACAGGCAGTGTCCATTTATCCTGACCTCTATGAGCAGGAAAATTCTCTCTAGTTTTCATGGCAGTGGAAGCTTAAGTTGGGTCCTGATGTTTCAGATGTTCCCAGAGCTGGTTCTCCTTAGTGAGAAGGAAAGAAAGCACATTTAGCCAGAGTTCTCACAAATGTGGGATTAAAGCTAGCACTGATCAGGGAACTTTCCACTGGGGTGGGGTGAGAGGGACAGCAGAGGGAACTGGGTACCTCACAAGTGCCAGTGGGTTCTCACTCACTGAGTTCAAATCGGCCTTTGAACTTAGGACAGTTGCTTCATTGAGTGAGTGTTTCCTCACCTGTGGAAGAGAGATGATGCTTCCTGCTATTGGCCTATCTGGTCCTCGGTAGGACATCAGCCAGCCACAGCTGCTGTTAATGTCACAGACCTTGCACAGACTGCAGGGATGGCTCAGGAAGCCCATTGAATTTATTCTCACTTCCACGTGCCTGGAGGATTTCTATGGTTTAAGGTTTCTGTCGCTCTTGTCTCTTATTTATTCAATAAGGATTTCTTGAGTCTCTATGGTGATTAGACCTATCCCTACACAGATCAGTCCACAAGAGCTAGACCCTAGAAGACAATACATTTTCAGAGAACATCCTATAACTCAGCTCCTTTTACAATGGCTTGTGTTGTTAATAAGCAGGAATGAACAGTGGCTAAAATTCTCAAAGGAGGTTATGGTAACCAACAGTTCGTTTCCTATGTGTATCATTAGTATCATGCATCATCCATAATGTTCAGGTTACTGTAATTATATACGAAGAGGGCTATACTTCTGCTATGCAAATAGTTTCAAAAGTCTGTTTTTAATTACTGCACAAATGTTCATTTGTGATTAGGCTGCCTGCCCAACAGTATCATGTCAGTATGTATGGTAGAAAATGACTATAATGTCATCTGTAGTTTATCAGTTTATTTTAAACAAAAATTGGGTCAACAGACCTTCAGATAAGAGGTTAGGATAAAAGAAGATTGAGACTTCATTGCTTCTATAGATTGAGTCTATGACTTCCAAAATCGGGGGCCGCCCAGTAATCCTAATGGATTGACTTCCAAAATTCCTTGGATTTGCCCTGCCGGACTTGTCTCTCTGGGGCTTAGCCAGATCCCTGCAGATAGATATTATGGTTTATATACAGTAATTCCACTTAGTCCAGCTGTAAATTTAAGTCTATTGTATTACTACAGCATTGAACGGCAACCTGGTTCATGCTTGTCTTGCAGACGTGTTGAACAGAAAATCAAGGATTTTCAATTAGTCGGTTGGGAGGCCCTTGGAGAAACAGCCGCTCTGCCTCACCACGCAATGGCTATGGTTTCTGCCTGCTCCTTCTAAATGGGACAAATGAAGAGATTCTGTGCGTGGTCATTAATAGGCAAGCTTTGGTGGGGGCTTTGTTCTTAAATGGGGGCTTTATTTTATCCCTGCTGGCTAAGCCCCTCTGCGCACTCCTCACCTGTCATATCTGTCATACATTTAATTCATCACGCTGGGGACAGGAACTAGCTGATCATGTCAAAAGGCAGGAGGGAGCTTGTGGAGAGTGGCTTGTTCAAGTGAGTCTTAAAACTTTACCATCAAATACGATTAACAGATTTTAATACAAAGTTGTAAATAGAATGTTAATCGTAGACAGTTTTGTAAAGGAGAATTTTCTGCTTCATGATTCTTCTTCAAAGAGGAATCTAGAATTTCTGAAGCTAGGACAGTAAAATCTGTTTAATTTTAGGAATCCAAATAAAAAATGTGGTGAATATTCAAAAAACAGCTCTCCTATCCAGTATTTTTAACTTTTTCCCCTAAATATAAAAGTAATATTCATTTTTAAAGATTTTTTAAAAATCTTGAAAAATGCAGGGAAAAACAAATTTTATTTCTACCACTTAGTTATAATTATCAATATTTTGTGTATATATTTCCAATTTTTTGGACATACATACACATTTCCACCCAAAATCATTATAGTAATGCCAGCTATAAATCCAAGTATTTCCTCCACTTTTACACATCTTCTGCAAAAGTTATTTATTATAAAATTAGGACAAGCTTATTGTAAAGTATTCTAACCATATGTATGGACATGTATTAAACACATTGTATATGCCAGGCTCTCTTCCGAATGTTCTATGTACATTAACTGGTTTAGTCTTTACAACCTCTCAGTAAATATAGTACAGTTATTATTTCCACGTTGCATATGAAGAATATGAGAAGTAGAGAAGGTCATTAATGTGACTAGAGTCAGATATCATGTAAATAGTGGAGACAAGATCTTAACCCAGCCGGGATGCCCTCATAATCAATTCTGTTAATCACCTAAACAACCTCATGGACTTTGCTCTTATAAATAATACATTTAATCTATCCTATGTGCCTTAATCATTTGGCTTGTTTCTAACTTTTCAATTTTATAAACAGTGCTATATTCAATAACCTAGTGGGTAATTATCTGGGAGCATCACAATTAATTCCCTAGGATAAATTCCTACAATTATAATTTCTGTGCTAAAATGTACATGAGTTTGCTTCTTCAAATAGCTAAACAGATTTTCCATATGACACAGCAATTCTTCTCCTAGATATATACCCAAAAGAATTGAAAACAGGCACTCAGATACTTGTATGTTGATGTTCAGTGTTATTCACAATAGTCCAAAGACAGAAACAACAGGTATCAATCAACAAATGAATAGGCAAAATGGTATATACAGATGGATAAACAAAATATGGTAATATCATACGATAGAATATTACTCAGTCATGAACAGGAATGAAGTTCCAACAGACGCTACACATGGATAAACCCTGAAAACATCACAGCAAGTGAAATAGGGAAAGAAGCTAGACACAGGAGGGCAAATACTATTGCTTTTTACTTATATGAGAAATTAGAACAGGCACATTCATAGAGACAGAAAGTAGGATAGAGGTTATCAGAGGCTGGGAAGGGGAAGAGTGGGATGGGGGGTGGGGATTAGGAGTTATTGTCTAATAGATACAGAGTGTCTGTTTCAGGTGATGAAAATTTTTGGAAATAGGTAGTGGTGATGATTGTACAACCGTGTGAATGTAGTCAATGTCACTGAATTATACACTTAAATAATTAAATTGTTTTATATACTTTATTGTAATTTTAAAAATGTGTAAGTTTGTCAGATTGCCCAGAATCAAGATTTAGCATATCTTCAGCAACATTATTTTTAAATATAAAGCTATATATGCATATATATATTTGATCTATTTCACACGAGTAAATACAGTCCCATGGTTCAGAATTCAAAAGGTGCCAAACATGTACAATGAAAACTCGGCACAGTCAGCCACCCAGTTCTCTCCAGAGGTAGCGCCTCTTGTGTAGCCTTCCCTATGTATGTCTGTGTGCAGTGTGTATATTCTTCTCCCTTCCTTTTCTTATAAATTGTATTTCATAAAGCATTCGTGTAAATTTGTATTTATGGAAACCTCGACCACTTCATTTACTTTTTAAAATCCTGATTATGTTTCCTCACTCCCATCCATAGTCAAGCAATTGAATATTGTTATTTCCCAGATATGCTGAGTTGGGGGTTTGGGTCAAGAGATGGACCCCCATGCAGTCTTGGGATAATCTTTCCAACTCTAGATGCAATGATAGCCTCATGGCACCTCCTGCAAAGAGAAGATAAGCAGCCATTTTCTTTCCCTACAAAAAGATGAACATTATGCTCTCTAGCTTATTTCCTGATGAGAACAGACAGGTTCTTGAGGAATTGGTGCTTGACATATGTTCTCTCTTTGAGAACTGTGGGATGTCCCCCGCTTTTGGCCATTATTATGTCAACACGGACAGAGCCTTCTTCAACTGCACGGGAATTCCCGTCACTCACTGGTCTCTGTGCCTTGTGGCACGGGGTTGCAAAGAGTGCACAAGGACACGGGAGGAAATACTTCAGCTCTGGCACTGGCTCTTCTGCCACTGCCACCTCTGGCAGGTCACCTAGCCTTCCTCCTACAATGAGGGAGATAACAGTAGACTCACTTCTGGCAGCTAGAGTCTACTAAGTGTTGACTTGCTTGGCACAGGATCCAACCAATTAAAAAAAAGACCTTAAATCAGTAACTTGATTCTATCTAACTCCTGATAATGTCTATATTTAAAAGAAATAAAATCACAGTTCTTCAGAATGTATATAAAGTGAAAGTCGCTCAGTCGTGTCCAACTCACTGTGATCCCATGGACTATACAGTCCATGGAATTCTCTAGGCCAGAATACTGGAGTGGGTAGCCGTTCCCTTCTCCAGGGGATCTTCCCAACCCAGGGATCGAACCCAGGTCTCCCGCATTGCAGGCAGATTCTTCACCAGCTGAGCCACAAGGGAAGTAAACTATAATTCAACAAAATAAAGAGAGAGATTTAGAAGCAATTAAATTTGAGGCCCTGAGCAAGAAACAAATCTATCAATAACCAGAATCCTGCCCCTGTGAGCCTAGAGTGTCCTTTTTCTCTTTAGAGTAGAAAGATGGATGCAGAAAGTATTAAAAAACATACAATATAATAAATGTAATGCAATTCTAGGAGACAAAAATACAAATAATAAATAGAAATCCATGTTATTAGCAATTCTGTAACCATTTTGGCCCTAAGTATAGCAGTCGGTTTTGGGATTTAAGGTTTGATGTCTACTTCTTAAGGCATTTAAAACACTGAGAAGGTGATAACAAGACTGTTAACGTTAATTAAATCTGAATGTATATATGAAGGTGCTAAAACTGCCTTATGATGCAGAGCTTTTTTTGAAATCATGGTTATCAAAAATTGTTTATAGACTCATACAACTCTAAAGTGATGTTCAGAGGAAAGAAATGGAAGCACCTTTATAATTCAGGGAAACTATTACAGGGTTATTCTTACAATGGTGATAGATAGCTATCTATCACAATAATAAAAGACTAGCCTTTTATTATTTTATCAGTCACAGAAAGAAAAGCAAACTGGAAGCAGAGTAAAGTGCTCCACTTATGAATTCAGATGACACGCTATCTTACTCCGTATGAGTGACATTACTCTTCCGATGGTTTGGCAGCCCTCTCTACTGCTTGGATGCCACGGAGAAAGAGCGACCAGCTTCTCAGATATTCCAAATGACGCGTGCCAAACACGTGGAAGGTAAATCCCCTAATTCAGTCCGTTCTTCCAGCATTCTCTGGCAGACAGCCAAGCTAAATATTTCTGCTGGATAAAAAATACACTCTTGTGAGCTACACTCTTAACTGGTTGCCTGATCCAGTGGAAGGAGTTGCCTTAGTGAGGAGAGCAGGAAATAAGCAATTGGCTTCCAATGCCTGTGTATGTTTTTTCACCTTAAAAAATTTCTCTAAGCTATTTATGGGCTGTGATTGGATTAGCTTATGCTTGCAGGAGGGAGGAAAATTGGAAAACAGATTTAATGCAATTCTTCCTCTTTCCCTCCCTCCACCTCCCCCTCAATTTGCTTTTAACGATTATCTTTTCAGATTTCCTAGGTGGCTGTCATTTTGTGTCTGTTGCCTATATTTTAGCTAAATCAATTTTCAAAGGCTGTTACATTTGGTTGACTAAGAGGCCCAACATATGGACCAGCGAGTGCGTGTCAGATGGGGATTATAGTTAATTGTAATTTATGACAACACTACTGACTTCATTAAGACTAATTAGAGGAATAGAATTGGAAATCCACTTTCATATATACCCTTCTAATTGTTTGGATGTTTTTGTTTTACATAAAAGACAGGACACTTTTAGTAGTTGTAAAAAAGAATACAAACGGAATCATATCATAATACAGTTTTGTAGCCTCCTGTTTTCGTCCCTTGGTATATCACGAGCATTCTCTCATGCAACATTTATTTAAAATCTGTTTCAATAGCTGTATAACACTCATCATGTGGCCATATTATAACGTATTTGGCAATTTCTATAAATCTGACTATTCAGGCTGTTTTCACTTTGTCATTATTCTAAATAATATTTCAACTAATATGTCTACATGAATCTGACTCTTCAAATTATTTTCTTGTCAGTATATCTCCATGAGTATAATCATTTGACCAAAGGTTATAAATCTTTAAACCTCTTCACATATATTGCTAAATTTCATTCCAGAAAAGTTATACCATTGAAATATGGTTTGCAAATAATTGGACATTTAGATTCAACTTAAAATGTCAAGAATCTCCTTTTTTTAAAATCTACGTAAATATTGATGGCATTACTGATACTTGAAAATTTGCCCTAAGGCATGCATGTTTACTGTTGGTTTATGTCACAAACACATTGGACTCTGTGTATGTTCTAGGCACCAGGCATATCCCAAGGAGTAAGTTTGGCTACTTTCAAGTATTTATTCTGAAAACAATTTTCCAGACTGTTTCTTTGAACAATCATGATTTACACTGATAGGTTTGAACCTTCTACATTAAGAATGTGTCTTTCTATGACCATATAGTCATCTTTTAATTCAGACTATGACCAGAATATAGTTTGATAAGAGCAATAATATAAAGATAAAAAATTAATACAAGAAGATTACAGTACTGACCCACTTTCAGTAGAATGCAGAATTCTGAGTTGATTTTCTGGTATTGGGTATTGCACTGAAATTTGCTTATCCACACTCTTGATGGTAGTTTCCTTTTCCAGCCACAATATTCCTCCATAACTGGGATTAGGGACACAGTCTGTGGCCACAGACCCAAGCCAGCCTAAAGGACCCCTGTGAGTACAGAACTTATGTCCTTGGCCTCATTGCCCCAGTTCTTTGCTAATCTCAGCAGCAGACTGTCTGTTACCCGTGGTCACCTCAAGCCATACATTCAGATGCCATTCCTGTGAATATTCCACAACCGTGGTACATTTCCTTTGCCAGAGGAGGGTTGAAGAAGACAAGATTTTGAATGCAGGTTTAATCTAAAAGGTGGGCATCTGATTAAGTAAAGCATTTGGTCCCCAAACTTGGCAGCATATTGGAACCACCTGTGTATGTGTGTGTATGTCTATGTGTGAGCGCGCTCACTCCTGTCTGACTCTTTGCGACCCCATGGACTGTAGCCTGCTGGGCTCCTCTGTCCATGGAACTGTCCAGGCAAGAATACTGGAGCAAGTGTCCATTTCCTTCTCCAGGGGATCTTCCTGACCCAGGGATCAAACCTGCATATCTTACCTCTTCTGCATTGGGAGGTGGGTTCTTTAACCAGCTGAGCCATCAGGGAAGCGCTAAGGATCTTTAAAAACTAGTGCCAGCTCCAATGCCTCTGATTTAATTGGTGTGAGCTGTGACCTGGTCATCAGAATTTTTTATTGTGCCCAACACCATTCTAATATGTGGAAAACTTTGAGTACCACTGAGAGAAGGCTTTTGTGGGGCATTATTTTGCGGGGGGTGGGGGTGGGGTGGGTGGGGGTCGTTGCTCCAGGTCCTAACGCCAGCATGTGGGGTCTTTGATCTTTGTTGGGGCAAGAAGGATCTTTAGTCGCAGTATGGGGACTCTTAGTTGCAGCGTGTGGGATCTAGTTCCCTGACAAGAGGTCGAACCTGGGGCCCCTGCATTGGGAGTTCAGAGTCTGAGTCACTGGGCCACCAGGAAGTCCTTGTAGAGCATATTTTAATGACCTGCTATCAGTATGTTCCAGTCACTGATTCCCTGGCCTGGGCCTTTTGCCTTTATGTCCACACCAAGTCATAGGCATCCATCTTCTTCACCTACCGTGATTAAAAGCTCTCCATCATACTTCTTAGTTATTTCTTCGGGTTCAGGAAAAGAAGAGAGAAGTGAGGAGTAAATTTGTCGTCTAAAAGGAAGCAAAATACTGCAGGCATATTTAGGGGACTAATTGAGTCTAAAGCAAGGTTTCAGATTCCAAAGGAGGCAGTTCTGGGAAATGTGGCCTTTGCTCTCTCTGCACTCAAATACAGCACATAATTGGGTGCCTCATCTGCAACTAAGGTATTTCATATTCCCCATGCTCAACTCTCCTATGCCTTGTTGTAGAGTCTGAGTATTGCTCCAATGCAGAGGGGAAGCAGAGAGAAGGAACAGTTCCCTCTTCTGTCCCACAAAGTTAGTCCCACAGTGAATCTTTTCTCTGTAACCCAGTTCTAATAAAACTCAAGACCGGATAACCAGATTTCAGAGTGTTCTATTTGGGAGCCTTTACCCAGATGTGTGAGTAGCTTCTCCCGCCGTCTGCGGTGCCGTCTGCGTGGGGGAGCTCCGGGACATCCTTCTAACCATTTGTGTCAGGAGCCCTGAGTAAATGAGAACAGAAACACGATGGGGTGGATTTAGCCCTTCCCTGGAAAGGGGATGGTTTCAATACTCTCATCCCACACAGACTTCCAGGGGATGCTTTGAAGGGAGCCTTATGCCAGCAGGCCTTTGAGCTTCCCCGGAAGACGAGGATTGTGTTGTGTGCAGATTTGATTCCAGTGGGCCGAAGAAGGGGAAGTGGAGATGACATGAGGGTGAGGAAGAAGGATGAGAAGTGGCTGCTGGCTGTTCTCTTCACCACAAGGCAGCCAGGAGCAGGCATCTTCATTCCCGGTGGTCAATGAATTTGTGGGCCTGTGTGCAGTGTATCATTCTAAACCCACCATATCTCTCTTTGAATTGCATATATTAAGAGCAATATTATATCCTAGCATATCAGGATCTTTTTCAATCCAGAAAAAAAAAAAATGACAAAGCCATTTTGTCCCTGTCTTCAAATCAGTATTAATGAAGCAGTATTAATGAGCAGTATTAATGAAGTATTATTTTCATTTATTGTTCTGCCTAGATAATGTGTGGTTAAGTATCTTACTGTTTAAAAATTATTTGTGATTTTTAAGTTTGCATAAGAAGAGAAAAGATCAAACTTTGTAACTGACTTCAATTAGTATCTTTGTTGAGCCATGGTCAGTCATTTTATTAATACACATCTGTCTAGTCAAAGCTATGGTTTTTCCAGTACTTACGTATGGATATGAGAGTTGGACTATAAAGAAAGCTGAGCGCCAAAGAATTGATGCTTTTGAACTGTGATATTGGAGAAGACTCTTGAGAGTCCCTTGGACTGCAAGGAGATCCAACCAGTCCATCCTAAAGGAAATCAGCCCTGAATATTCATTGGAAGGACTGATGCTCAAGCTGAAACTCCAATACTTTGGTCACCTGATGTGAAGAACTGACTCATTTGAAAAGACCCTGATGCTGGGAGGGATTGGGGGCAGGAGGAGAAGGGGACTACAGAGGATGAGATGGTTGGATGGCATCACCGACTCAATGGACATGAGTTTGAGTGAACTCCGGGAGTTGGTGATGGACAGGGAGGCCTGCCGTGATGCAGTCCCTGGGGTTGCAAAGAGTCGGACATGACTGAGTGACTGAATTGACTGACTGATAGAGTCACAGGCCCAGGGACCAACTGAGGAAGGTGATCTGGCTCTGGAATGTAGGTCCCACCCCTTTATCTGCATCCCTCAGGGCCAGGTGTGATTTGAACTTTGGAACTTCTGAGAATTTAGAGGGGTAATATTGATGCATATTCACTCAGTGAATTTTTCTGATTCAAACATTAGTGTTTCTGCAGCAGAAAACAGCATGATGTTTCAGTAATGAGGCAAAAATAAAAGACAGTCTTAGGTCTGCAGCAGTGGGGGCTGTGCAAGGATCTGGGCCAGGGAAGGGCCTCAGAGCACTAAGTCCAGTGGCAGTGATGTTGACGAAAATTCTAGTGAAACTAGAAATGGAGAAAGCAATTAGAAGACCATTGTAGTATCTTGGTGATGAGAGTAGATACATGGTAATAGGAATAAAAAAGTGAAACAACTTTCAATTTTCAGAGCTTTTTGGATTGAAGACTGGCAGATAAGATATTATGGACCTGGCACTGGTAACTAGGATCAAAAGAAAATTACTTGCTGTCTGTGTCAGCTTTTTTCCCCTATAAAATTGGTAAGTTAGATAAGATTTCTAGGGATTATAACTTTCCATGAACTGAATGCTCCTGAACTTTAGACTCAAATTGCTAATTGCCCACAGCATTTGGTATAATAGTTTTAAAATATTGTAAGTTTGATGATTAATAAAGCATAGTATGATATACTTTATGCTCTACACTTTAGAATACTCTATCCCAGGTGGCTCAATAGAATATTCTAAAGTGCATATTCATGGTTTATTAATCATTAAATTTATATCATTATTGTATTTTTTAACTATTATAAGAATGCTATGGACAGTTAGCAATTTGAATCTGAAGTTCAGGAAATTCCACGGACAGAGGTACAATCATGGTGTCGCAAAGAGTCAGACACAGTTGAGTGACTGAGCATCCATCCCAGGTGGCTCAGGGGTAAAGAATCCGCCTACCAAGGCAGAGGATAAAAGAGACGTGGGTTCGATCCCTGAGTCGGGATGATCCCCTGGAGGAGGAAATGGCAACCCACTCTAGTATTCTTGCCTGGAGAATCCCATGAACAGAGGAGCCTGGTGGGCCACAGTCCAAAGGGTCACAAAGAGTCGGACACACTGAGTGACTGTACATACACAGAGCAATTAAAGATGACACAGACATGGGAAGATGTTTCCAGTAATAGTTGAAAAAAGTAGATTATGAGACTATTTACAATAGGATGTCATTTAAAAATACTTGGATAGACTCAAGAATCTACAGAGTAATGGTTAACAGTGATTGTTTTGTTGGGGTTTACTTGGTAGCTAGGAATAATATACCCACCTAAACTGTCTCAGGTATAAACCCTTTTGTTGAAGATTTACGAATGGGGCACACCAGATAATCTCACGGCCATCTATCTGAAAAGCAGTGCAGCAAAGCTGCTGTGATACTGTAAGCAATATTCATTTCTTTTTAATTTAACCATGAGCATTGATTCCTTGTGTATTAAAAGGGTAATTTATTTTTAAGTTTTTAAAAACTACTGTTTCCTTTATCAGCATCACTGTTGATTCAATTCTCAGCTAGCACTTTAAGAAACATCCTGCTTCTGCTTTGAGTTCTGCTAGTAACTATTTGTTGTTAAAGCCAATGAAGGCATCTCATGACTCTACCTCTACCAGTGAAAACAAAGACATATTTTTTGCGTGATAACTCTCTTAGCTAAGCATAGGCTTTATAGTTTAGTATTACATATACTCTTTTGCTTTTTAGAGCAGAATGTTTATTTTATAGAGTCAATATTTCCAGTTTGCTAGTTATTAAAAATCATGTTTCATAGTTGAGAAGAAATGTGGGCAATATGAAAAATGAATAATATTTTAAAATCACAGCATCTTCTTGGTTGTACTTTACATTATCGGTTGCTTCAAAACAATTTATTATCTATCCCAAGTGGAGTGATTTAGAAAAATTCAATTATTGGCTGACCACCTACAAATGCTATTAACTAACCTCACTCAGTCAGCTTGCTGTGTGTCTTCATATTCTTCTTGTCCTCTGTAAACACATTGACTTTTTAATTCAAGAATAAAAGTCCAAAGATGTTTATTGCATTGTTTATAATAACTCCAAATTAGAAACTCATTATTCATCAAAAGGAGACTGCTTGAATAAACCATGGTTTATCCATAGCATTCTTTTTTAGAAATTTTTATTGGAGTATAGTTGCTGTAAACACACATTTTACTCCCATGCTTCTCTATTTGACCCTTCTCTGACATCCTTGAGACTTTCTGCTTTTTATTTTTTGATTTTATGCTTACCAAGAGATGTTTGTATATGTTCCCAAAGTTGATGGTGCTAGTTGGAATCATGTAATTTAATTAAATATTATATAAACCAATGAAATATAAGTATTAAGATTTGGTTCCATTAAAACCAAGTAGAAATCTTTGGCAAGACTTGATAAATACTAGTTGAAAAAAAATCCTGTAATTGAAATAGATGTGGGTGAAACAATTAAAAAATATTGGGGAAAATGTAAGTCTAGGAGGATTTTCCCTTCACCTTTCTTGGACTGAAAAGCACTGCAATATGGGAGGATGTATGCGGGAAAGACACTGGAAACTCCAGAAGGAAGAGGTTCATTTTGAGACAAGAGGCCTTGGCCCTGTATCAAAAGCAGAGAAATTGTCATTCATTGACATGTCATGAAATACAATGTATAAGGTTAGCATTTGTTGTTTTTGTTTGTGAGCCTCTGATTTAACTCTTTATATAATTTTAAAAATTGGGGAGGGACAAGATGGGGTAAGAGGTTAAGAAGAACAAGCTATAATCCATGTTTTATAGTAACTATAAGTGGAGTATAATCTTTAAAAATTGTGAATCACTGTGTTACACACCTGAAACCTACATAATACTGTAAATGAGCCATGTCTGTGCTCGCGCTCAGTCCTGTCCCACTCTGCAACCCTTTGGACTGTAGCCCATTAGACTCTTCAGTCCAAGGGATTTTCCAGGCAAGAATACTGGAGTGAGTTGCCATTTCTTCCTCCAGGGGATATTCCTGACCCAGGGATCCTCCTGTGTCTCCTGCACTGCAGGCAGATTCTTTACCTGCTGAGCCAATGGGGAATATTGTAAATCAATCATACCTTGATTTAAAAAATTTATAGAAAAAAACTTGATCCCAGGTGCCCTGAATATGAAAACACCAACTGTATTGATGGTCAACTAAATGGGGAAAAAAAAAAAAAATTTTGACCGTAACAGAACTTGATTTGCATTATCAGTTTCCCTTAATATATCAACAGATCTCATTTTAATTTTTTTTATAACACCAAAGTCTTACAAAGTGAGCCATAGTTTAAAAGCAGGGAAAATTTGCTATTTAGAAGAATCCTTCAGTGACTTCATTTCTCAAGCAAACTAATTTAAAAAAAAATCATGATTTCCTATATTAGATTTCTAGAAGCCAAAATAATATTTCAGTTATTTTTTTAAAATCTCTAGCTCTTCACCAATTCTATATAATTTGAGGCAATTGGATTTTTATTTCCAGTAATCTGTGTCATTCAAAATAAAGACCTGCTACTTAGCTACAATGGCTTCTTGGGAAATCCAAGAGATAAAAAAGCTTTACATAGCCTTATATTAACCGTTAAATGTCTCTGGTTCTGATAAGTCTCTTCCCTGGCCCTCAGAAGGTATTGTGTTTGTTTTCCTGTAGGGTTATCCGAATTTTAACACACTGAGAATTCTACTACTGTCAGATGCTCATCCAAACTTCTAGTGGAAGGAGAGTTTACTTTTAATTAAATGTAGACTTTTCCTTTTCAGGTGTAGTTGCAGAACGCTTCCTTCATCGTTATGCTCTTATTCTAAAAGTCAAGGGAGTTGCTATAAGACTGTCATAAAGATCACTGCAGGTAACATCGAATTAAAGTACACAGAACTCCAAAGGTATGCTTGAAATCTTATGTGGCACTAGTATTGAATAATAGGCAAAATGTTGGAATTATGCCACATTTTGGGGGTATAGGGAAAAGATTTTACAGTGATAATGACTGGGGAAAAAAAATAGACTTGAAAGCATAGTATTTTGTGTAATTTGAAAGTAATATGGATAGGACGTGGTGAGGCTGAACAGTGACAGAATGAAAAGTCCTAGGTGATAGTGTTGTTTCATGGACCTAGCTTGGGTGACTAGGTCAAAGCAAAATCATAACCACACTTGAATAGTGTGATCCCCTCACTGATCCCTTTTAAATTAATATGGCACACAAGTAAAGTATTTTGTATAGAAACATTCAGGAGATTGTATCATGTTTATAATCAATCTTCCATTTAAAAAACACACAAGAGCTATTTAGTAGAAAAAATGAGGCGTTTGTCTCAGAATCATTTAAAACTCTGTAACACTGAAAAAAATAATTTGATCTGAATATTAATTGAAGAAGCCGTAATGCTTAGTAAAATGTAGCTAAAATGTAATGGTAATTTTAGACTTCATATTTAAAATATGGAATTGTGTTTCCTACACACAATGGATTATATGCAAAATGATTGCATAACTTATTTATCTTTGTTTTAAACTGCTTTGTACATCTTAAAACAATCTTGCAATCAGAATTATCAGCCCACTAAGCAGCAAGGAGTTTGTTTTGTTAATTGCTCTTGTTAAACCTAATTACCATGGGGTGGAGTGGCTACAAAGGGGAGGAATGCCCAAAGACCAGCAAGGGAAAATTTTAGGGAGAGGTCCAGTATGGCATGAGTGGACAAAAGCAGACCTCAGAGGACTTGGTAAATCACTTAGGCTTGGGAAACTGTTACATTTGTTTTTAGCCAGTGAAGTTATTTTCAAGTGCTGTTGTCAGAGGTAGGTTCCTCCCTTCTTCCATAAATATGCACATTTTTATGTCTGTGGCTTCTGTCCAGGAGCATTTTTTAATGTCCCATGAACTAGGGCTGAGCAACTTTCTCTAGACAAAGAGCCTATGGCAGTGCTTCATTCACAGGTAGGATCCGAGAACCATTTTTTATCCATTCATGAAATGCACATTAATCAGCCATGTATACCCAGCACTGTGCTGAGTGGTGGATGTTCTAAGATGCCTGGGATTGCTTGCAGGCCAGTAGGTAGCAGATCTTAGAGACAGGTCCTCCCTCAGTTCATGGGTAGAGCATGAGCCAAAAAGTGGTACACATGAAGAAATGGAGCCCAAGGACACAGCCTGGCCTGGAAGCCAGATGTCCTAGCCACGCCTGACACTACCATCCTCCAGCAGCTCTTTAGCAAGAAGTATACTTCAGTAACCCAATATCCTGTATGAACTGTCGTGTTAGTCTTAGTTGGTCGGGGATTCTGAAATTTAAAATGTTTTGAAGAATGCCTGGAATCATATGAATGAATGTGTATATTTCATATGCATCACAATTTGAAGCATAATGTATCACACTGTGTTTTTATTTCTATTTTGTAAAAACTCCTCTCCTAAGGAAGAGAGGGACATTATCACGGGAGAAAACTAATCTGGCAGAACCTTTTTATATTAGAGTAAACTAGATGTTCATGAAGTAGAGGTCAATAAGGAGATAAATCTTTGATTTATTTAAATATATTCTGAGTAGGACATCAAGACGAATTGGTGTCACTTGTCTGATGAGTGAAAAGCTTTGGGAGAACATTGAACTAAGCAGTGAAGTAGTTGCGATTAGTTCTTTCTTGCTGGGTAAATGTGTTTATGTTTTTCCACTGGTATTTATACTAGTTAATGTGTTGTACCAGATAAATCTACTTCCTGAGTCCATCTCTCAGCTTGTTCTCCTCTCTTTAGAGCTGACAAATGATTTGACTTTGACACAGTTTATCAGTTGAGACCCTGTGGGGTGCTTCCAGCCGCTGGCTCAGAAGAAAAAGTGAGGTTTCTGCAATATTTTGTTCCCGGTTCCTCTACCTAGAAGTGCATGACTCAGGGACTGAATTTGAGGGCTGTGAGCTGTTTTATCTCCTGTCACATATTTATGTTTTCAGCTCAAGATGTGCTCTTGATCATTTCCTGGTGGGGTCACCGTAAAACTGCATCCAATGAGGCACAACTTTCAGTTTTATCATAAGGGTGAAATTAAATCAATTTGGTGACTGTTATACCTCTGATGCTGAAGGGCACCAAAGATGCCTTACACATGCCAAACGATTAAAAACAAAAACAAAACCTCGTCCCCCAGAACAACTGCAATCCCAGAGGCTGCATCTCTTGACAGGGCCAGGAGGGCAAGCTGGTGTCTTTTTCATTTTGTGTCAATGTTTCTTAATGTGCATTCACATGAACAAAAGGCAATAGACTTGAGTTCAACACCTTGGGTCAGTCAGGCAGAACTTTAAAAGTGTAATTTTTTAAGCTTTTTATTATAAAATTTTGTTTACACTACTAAAGAACATATTATAATGCACCCTTGTGACCCAGTTCAATTCAATACCTGGGTTGTTTCATCTGTACCCCAACATGAGGGGTTTTGAAGCAAATCCCAGAAAGCACAATTGCACACATCTGTATTTTAGTGTGTATATCTGAAATGCAAGCATTTCTTTCAAAAACCAAAAAAATTTGTGTATTTTTAAAAGACCGATTACTATATATACTCTTTAGGATAATGAGTAAGGCAAGAATACATGGTTCTAATAAAGATTTTCGGCATTCAAAATAGAACCTAAGGGCCAAACTGTACTGCAAAGATATCCCTGCTTCCTTCCTAAGATTCTGAAAGGAGAGCATGCACACGCAGGCGGGCACTAAACTGGCATTTAAAGCTCTGTTGTTGAGATAGAATTATATGCTTTGTGGTGCTGGGTGAGAATGAACACTTTCCTCTAAGTAGTTGGTGGTGGCAGCATAATTAGTGAGATGTCAGCCACAAATAGAATCACCCAGGCAGATACTCCGCACGCATGAGCACATGCAGAGTTGGCAGCCAGCAGTGATCTAACAGTTGGATCCTCTGTGCCCCGTGCCACTTGCGGAGTCTAATGCCAAATGCAGTTTACTCACTGGTGTGTCCGAAGGCAAGATTAGCTGTTACTGATTAATAAACTGTCTGAGGCCCCAGAGGTATTGATTTGGAGTTAGCCTTCTGTTCCAACACCCTGCTTCCCGCCAACACCCTTCCTTCTCATCTACTTGAGTTATGAGGAAGAGGGGGGAATTAGAAGAGAAAAAGAGGTCCAGATGGGAAGAAAAGAATGCTGGAAAGATCCTGTAGGAAGTAGGTCAGGTACTTTGGAGATTAGAGTAGCGTGCTTCATCCTGAATGCTGGAGCCGGGGACAAGTAGCATACAATTAGAAGGAATTAGAACAGCAACAAGTAGCTTGGGTTTATCAGCTTTAATTGTCTATTGTCAGGACAGAGCTCTCCTCCCGAGGATCACGGTGGCGGGCTACATCCTAATACTTCTAATGGACCTCCATTGTGGGATTATCTCTCCTAAAGACCAGTGCCTGTTCTTTTAAAAGGAGCCGTTGGGAAGCCAGCCTGAAAAACGCGAAGCCCTGGCTCTCCTTGTGATTGGTCCCATTCTAGGGTAATGCTGGGCTGCCCTTCTGTCCCCAGGGGAGCACCTTAAGGGGGAAGATGCCTAGTGAACATTAACCCCTCAGCCCCTGCTTCCCCTGCATATTTGCAGGAAACAATGGGCTGTAGATGGAGATCAGATAAGCCTGGACTGCAGGCTGCGACCTCCAGGATCTCCACGCTGTCTTCTTGTTAAAAGGTTTCCTTAGTCAATAACAGAGAGTTTTTCAAAAGATAAGATGTCTGCTAAATTAGGTTTGTCATTGTATTGCCTTCCCTTTCCTCCATCACCTCTCAACCCCTCAGGTGAAGAAAGCATTGGAGGGAGGGGTCACCTGTCTCCAAATCCAGGCACTGAAGTAGGCTGGTTTACTTTCATTCCTGTCATCACCAGTTTAGAATGTAAAAGGGTCTACACTAGGTGAGTCTCCTCCCTCCCCCTTTCCCAGCCCATCTGTACTTGGTGTGTTGGTCCCTCAGTCACGTTTCACTCTCTGTGACCCCATGCACTGTAGCCTACCAGGTTCCTCAGTCCTTGGAATTCTCCAGGCGTGAATACTGGAGTGGGTTGCCATTCCCTTCTCCCAGGAATTGAAACCAGGTCTCCCACATTTCGGGCAGATTCTTTGCCATCTGAGCCACCAGGGAAGCCCTGTACTTTGGGCCCCACAGGTGCTTAAGAATCTGAGGATTTTACACTAAATGGAGAGCGTAGATCTGGTTTTGCTCATTGTCTGAGCAGAGGCTTGTCTGCTGGCTGGCATGAGCCAGCTCCACAGCTTATGGAAGAGCCAAGTATGGAAGGAGAGCCAGAAGAGATGAGCTTTCTGCTTCCTGACCTCTGCCCCTCAGCTTCCTCGGCAGGAAAATAAAGTGTTGGGCTAGGTCTGGGGTCCTCAAGGTTGAAGGATTATGAAATCCCCTTTGGAGCAGAACGGGGGTGGGGACATCTTTCTGTCTTTAAACAAATTACAAGGGTCCTATCCTCCCCCCCACCCCCACTCTCTGTTTGGCAGGGTGTTCAAAAGATTTCACTATTCTGTCTCTTCCTAACTCACACTAGCACATAAAAGTCAAGCCTCCGCAACCTCAAATCCTCGTTTAGAAAGGATGAGAAGAAATGTCAATCCCGTTTTTCATTAGAAATCATTCTTCCCTGATCTTTTGCTGAACACTCTGGGGCTTCAGAGAAGTAGAGTGTGGCAGGCCCAGCCATGGGGCACATCTTTCCATTCCTTGGAGATGGTTCGTGCTTGCGTGGGCTCTCCTGGGCTCAGGGCTGCTCTTCCAGCTCCTGTGCTTCTCATCAGCCCTCCTTTGTTTTTAAGACAACTTGCCCCTCTTTCATCTCACTCTGCTGAAACATCCACTCTGCTGAAACATCCCCTCTGCAACCCTTCTCTGTATGTAAGTCCGCCTTGGATCGCCACTCCCCGCCTTCGGTGTGATTTCTCCTCCCACTGGAAGGTGCCAGAAGCAAGCTTCCGCCCCAGGCCTTCCTCCCCCTCTGTGACTGCTGCTCTTCCTCCTCCGTAAATGAAGAGAAGAGGTAAGAGGAAGCTGAGTTTCAGGATGGACACCTTTCCGGTTGCGCTCTTACTCCCTTATTTACAGTTCCTAGTTTGTCTTCTGTTTGTTTGTTTTATGTCTTTGTCCCATCAAATGCAAGATTAGGAAATGTTTTCCGGTTTCAGAAATGATCTTCCTTCCTGTGTCCTTCCCTACAGCCTTTTCAGACATTTAAATCCCCCTCTTGTCTGACTATTGGGAAAAATAGACACATAATTAGGAAGAAACACCAATATTGGAAACCCACCTTGTTTGCCCCATGAATCTCATAGGAACGATTTTAATTGCTGTTGTTGTTTATTAAGTGGCTGGATGTCAAACTCATGAATAATTTAAACATATGTAAATGATTCAATAAGAACACAACTATATGTCTGAAGGCTGAAAGGACACTTAGGTAGGATGAGACACAAGTGATTCTGTCAATCCTGAAACCTCAGACATTGTGTGGGTTTTATAAAGTCCTCTGGATGGCACTTACCGGTTCTTTATTCCTAAGAAGGGGAGGGACCTCAGCTTTAGTTCTTCAATTTTCTTAATTTCTGTTTCCCTTATTTAAGAAGTCAAAACACTGATCTCATTTCAAAACACCCACGGTCCCCTAGGATTACCATCCCAAGGTTTAGGCACTGAATAGGTTTGTCCAGAGTCTTGGAGTTGTGAGCTGTGTCACCAGAAGGAAGCCTGGTGCTGTTTTTAAACTGATGCAACCCATCACTGAAACATACCATACACATATCATGCCAATGACACATGCATTGTTACACTGCATTGTAACATAGCGTGTGTCATACATACATTCTCTCTCACTCACAGCACATCCTTGCCCTTCTTGTCCGGCTTTAAAAAAGGAAGGCAGCCAATACGCCGAGCCCAGTGATTTGAGTTGAAAGGCTGTTAACGTGTAAAAACCAAGTGCCCCTTAGTGCTCAGCTTGGCTTTGAGACATGTGGGAGGGCTTCAAAGCTGCGGTGCCCCTCTTTTAGAGCTAAGACTTGCAGTTGGTCCCCAAATGTTTACCAGCAGGAAGATGCCTGACTTACAGGAAGTGGGAAGTGGGTGTGGGGGGTAAGGGTGGGTGGGTGGGTAGGGAGTGGGGAGAGGAGGGTGGGGGGTGTTCTCTTGATGTGGTTAGTCTTTCATTGACCTTGTTTGGGTAGAGCAGGAGTTGAATTAGAAAATGAAAACACGTTTCATCTTAGGCACATTTCATCCCATTTTTTACTTTCCTTAGGAAAAAGAAAAAATTTTTTTTTCCCCCAAGTGGAGTCAGGTCTCCAAATTTGGTACTCAGTTTCCTTTCATTCTACAAGAGTCTTCACTCACACTCATCTGGCCACCTACATTGCAACTCCCAAACCACCGAGGATGGGCCAGGCCCAGTAGCTGAGACCGAAGAGCATAGACTTGTCAAGCCGTTGTGATGACACCACCAAAGGGAATAGATAGGGGTTTCTGAGAGCCCAGCTGTTTGGATCATTTATGATTTTGCTGCCATTGTGAACACTCTTAAGGAGAGAACTCTGCCTGAGAAATGCTGATTAATAAAGGTAACTGAGGTTGGTTTTTTTTTTTTTTTTTTTTTTTTGGTGTTCTAACAGGGAGGGAAATAATATAGTGACTAAAAATGCACCAAGGTATTACTTAGAAATGAACATTTTGAGACTTAATATTCCAGATAG
The DNA here is from genome assembly GCF_016772045.2 of Ovis aries. Taxonomy (NCBI): domain Eukaryota; kingdom Metazoa; phylum Chordata; class Mammalia; order Artiodactyla; family Bovidae; genus Ovis; species Ovis aries. Next base: position 31,147,772 of record NC_056061.1, on the reverse strand, counting down.
TGGCAGCCTCTGATAGCTCTCTCTGCACAGCAGTACCAGTGCTGACATCTGCCTGCTTGTCAGCTTTCTAAATGTTATGCTCGGGCCTTCTAGAAGAGCAGGGGAGTGAAGTTCAGAAGGCCACCCCCTCTTCTTCTCCTCCAGCACTTTTGTGCTGGACATATCTAGGTGTGACTATATGAACCTACTTTTTCTTGTGAGTGGGCTTGCTTCTTTCCTTTGTCCTTTCTTCCTTTTTTGTTTTTTTTTTTTTTTTTTTGCAGCTTTCATTTTAAATTATATTATGGCCGACCTTTGACTGCTATGATTACAATAAAAATGGTTAGGTTTGTGCTTTTGGTATTATTGGAAGGATTTTCTAGTTCAACACTCTGTGTGTCTTTTTTCTTGAAAGCTCCAGTCGTGCCTGCTCCAGCTCAGCTGGAGCACCTGGAACTAATTTTAGGGTTGCCTGGCTTAAGCCCCGCACTGGTATTTGAAGTTTGCGTCCTCCCTAGACTCAAGCCCATTTCACCACCTCTGAAGGTGAGTGCAGGCTGATATTAATTAACAGTGAGTTGATTCACTGGCATCTTCAAGTCATTAAAGTAAATATTTGGTTTAAAATAGCCTCTTCCCATCTAAACTATCCAACTTTTTGCCCCTTTCCTTCCTCCACTGTGGTTGACTCACCAGCCCTTGGAGGGTGTATATGGCCTAAGAACAGTTTGATTCTAAAAGGGAAGTGAAATACTCTAACATCTGCAGGCGAGACTGACTGAACAGCAGGCCGGCCTTCAGTGTGACTACGTCGGGGTTTTTTTGCCCATTGTGGCGCTGACTCAGCATCAGTTAATAAACCCTCTCGAGAAGGCTGGATTTCTCTTGTTTAATTATCATCTTGGAGCTTTCTGAGAACTCTTTAACAAACTGTCCATTCAGTTTTACACCCCCTAGCACATTTGCCAATTCAAAGTCCTGTTTCCTCTGGGTGCTAGCGTCCCCTCTGGCCTAACATATAATCACAGGTCATCAGGCAGTGATGGGGACTGTGTTACTTATGTCCCCTAGTGGGAATTTAATTGTTCTCTATACAGAGATTGAGGAAGGATTTTAGACACAAATACCATTTCCTGCCAGATAATCTTTTACCGCCCCTCTACCTGCCCACCCCCCCCCACCAAAAAAATTCTAGAAATGTTTCCTAAAAGAGAGAAAAGAAATTTTAAAGATAAATATTTTTATAGTTGAGTTGGGCTTTGTTTGGCTTTGTTTCTTCCTGTAAACAAATACTCACATGTCCACTTCATCGTATGACTAAGTTGGTATCATTAAGCTGGGACTGGGTGTGTGTACGTGGGGGTGTGCATGTCTGTTGGGACGTGGGTGTGTATCACATGTGTACTTAAATGTTAGAAAAGACACTGCAGCCTCAGGTTGAAGGAGAGATGATTTTAAAAATCACCACGTATAGAAAAGCAGCAGGAATAGTGGGGGACTTGTGCTACAAAGATCTAAACAGTCCTTGTAATAGGGTGTCTGCTCTAAATGGACCCTTTGCATGATTGTTTCCCTGAATTAGAGGATTCCTTGCTGAAGGCACAAGACCACTGAAGGAAGTAAAGCATCTGGTTTGTTTTGTAATGAGAAGCAGGAATGCAAGGTCCACGCTCTTAATAATAAACAAACAGGACATTGTATGCCATCATCACAGGATGTCCTTCCTTCAACAGAGGACTGACTGGGGCTGGAGGAAAAGCCGGACAGGGCTCCCAACGAAGAGCTCCACTAATTACTGCCTCTGTCTGCTTTCCACTTGCAGTGATCAGTTCCACATTCTCTTTAAGAAACAGATTAATGCTCTACATTTTGCAAACACACTCCTCTGCCTGTGGGTTTGGGGGAGGGGAGAAAAGGCAAAGAAATTTCAATCTGTAGGATTATAACTTTTTCGTATTTCCCTATTTACTAAATAATTGAAAGAGGGAAGTCAGTTTTACTAAGTATGAACTGTAATGATCAGGGGAAATGGACGCTTACAAATTTGGGGGCGGGACGGGCGGGGGGTTGGGGGGAAGGAGTCCTTTATTTTCCAAGCAATAGCTTGAGGACTAGACAGCTCTATCTTATTTCATAACATGCAAATTAATTGCTCTTTTTCACGTGCTCTTTTCAAGTAAGTTTTGTAAACTCTCTAACTGGACCTGGGCCGAGGAACTCCAACAAGTTTAGATCCTTTTTAGGTTTCCCTGAATTTAAGGAATGTGCGCCCCCTCACAAAGCCGCAGCAGGAAGGAGGGCGGTCTGGAGTCTTTAGAATACAATACAGTCCGAGTCTACGCGGAGGTTAAGTGCCTTCAAAGGGAAGTCACGATTCCAAGTAAATGTTGAAATTCAGATACGGAGAGAGGAAGCTCTGGGCGCTCGCGGGCTGGGGGGAAAGCCCTAGGCTGAGCTCGACGCGGCTTGGCCAGGTGCGGCCACGCCCCCTCTTCAGGCGACTGGTAGGAGTGAATCACGAATGGGAAATCTGCAAGCTGGGAGGGGGTAAGGGCCGAGCCGCCGGCCGGGTTAACCCAGACTGTAAGCGCAGCCGTGACACTCGGCCCTCCAGTGTTGCGGAGAGGCAGAGCAGCGCGGCACCTGTCCGCGCCGGGAGCCGGGACGCGGGCGCGGGCGGCCGAGCAGAAGGGCACCGCCGCGGTGCGCGCCAGCCTTCGGCCCGGAGGGGACGCGGAGCACTGCGGACTGTTTAGGCATGAGCGACATTTATCTCAGATGTTGGATATTTGCTTGGAAAAACGTGTGGGTACGACCTTGGTAAGGAACTTGATCTTGTTTTTCATTCTGAAATTGATCTGAAAACTCTCCCCACCCCTTTTCGGCTAACGTAGTCGCAGTATAAACCAGAAATGCTTCTGCTTTGGGGCACTTAGCACTGTCAAACGTTTATAAGACTTTTTCCTTATGAATCATTAACCCTTTCAGTTCTAGGCATAATTGTCAGTTCATTGAAATTTCAATAGTGACTCCGGCCCACCCCCGTCCAACAAAGTAACTATTCCGCGTTGTCTTAATTTTAAATTTTGGTTTTATTTTAACACTTATGTGGCATCGTGACTGTACGTGTCGCAACTACGTAGACTTAAGCACGTTTGTTTCAATCGTGACTGAGGGAAGGACAACTTCGCATCTGATTTTTAAAAAAGGGGGGGTCATCATATTTAGAGAAGAAACAGAATGGGAAAGCCACCCTGAAGGACTTGGACAGTGTTGTGTTTACATTCTAACGAGGACACGTTCTTACAGGGAAATAATACCCTACTCCTTTTTAATACGTTCCTACTTTTCCCCCCGCACGTCTGTATGGGAAAACACTGCAGGCGTTGTTTACCTTTTTACCCCCTCTCTCTCTCTTTGGAAAGCACTTTTCCTGCGTGTGAGGGGGGGATTTGCGGGAATACCCTTATCACTTTACAAGTGGAAGCAGAGCTTGTCTTCTGAGTCTTCTATATTTGTTATAACTTTAGTTACAGTAAACTGTAGCCCATCAGTGACTTCTGGGAATTCGTACACTTTCAGATTTAAATGGAAAGTGCTATTTGTAGCTGAGGGCTCCCTAAAGGAATTCTCTTTAGGGAATTCTATTGAACAGTTTTATGTTTTGTTTTTGCTTTTTCAATCTGGCGTGAGATACCCACAGTCAAAAGAAACTGTGGGGAGTTTGCCCCCTGTCCCCCACCCCCATCTTTCCTCCTCTTTTCCTATGGTCCAAATGGTTTCTGAAAAGCTGCAGCTCAGTGATGCTGGCAGGATGCAGTCCTTTTCAGCCTTCCATGTGAGAGGATGAAAGAGATCGCGCTGCAGAGGGGGTGTGGGGGGGGGGGGCAAGTTGTTTTGAAAGTTGTTTTGAGTTGGGAGCTGGTGGGAAAGTTCAGTCTTCCCCATTTGGAAAAGGCAGGCTGGGTTCCGCTCCTGCACCACACGCGCTTTCCATTTTTAGCTTCATTCAGAGGCAGACAGAGCTCCTTCCTCTTCCTCTCCTTGTTTGTGACACTTTTCTGAGGCAGCTTTTCCACAGCGTTGAGGGTCTGGCGGCCATGACCCCAGGCGTCCTGGGACAGAGGACTGGGCGCCCACAACATTTTTCTGCTGTGAGAGGTAAAGCCAGGGATTGTTCGGAGGTGGTTCTTTTCTTTTTTAAACTTTGTCTCCCAATGAGGTTGCCACATTCTTTGTTGTTGTTGTTAAAGGATAGCATTTAAAAACCTTGCTTCTCCAAGGCAATCTTTATACGGCTTTTTGGCTCTTACTCAACTGTACCAAGCACTCTGCATCTGCTTTTAAAGTCTTCAGACGACTGTATTAGTCATAGCCTCTCAGAGGAGCCACGGGACAATGGGGATTAAAGGCCTTTCCCTTCTCTTCCAGGCTGCCCCCAAGTGTAGCTCCAGTGCTGTGAAGGTTCCAGGGTTGGCAGAAGGGACCGAAGGGACCATGAAAATGGACATGGAGGACGCGGATATGACTCTGTGGACAGAGGCTGAGTTTGAGGAGAAGTGTACATACATTGTGAATGACCACCCCTGGGATTCTGGTGTGGAAGGAGGCACTGCGGTTCAGGCGGAGGCTTCCTTACCGAGGAATCTGCTTTTCAAATGTGCCACAAACACCAAAGAGGTAAGCCTCTGGTTTCTTGCTGAAGAAGATTGGCACCTGATGCCAAATCTCCCTACTTGCCTTTGAGGCCTTGTATATCTGTGAGAATCTGTAAGTATCAGTAAATAATTGATCACTTAATTCACTTCTTTCATTGCCTTCTCTTCCCCTAAGTCTGTCCCTGCTTATTTTCTCCAGCTCTTGACTATTCCATATTAATTAGTAAACAGTTAAATCTTTTGGCAAGTTGACATGTCTTAGAAAAGCCGAATTGCAGCATGGGGTGGGTGAAATTGTCAGCAGCTTCGAGAAAGTTTCCTGGCCGCTCTGGACTCACTGGCCCTCATCACCCAGTACAGTTGCTTTGGAGGGAGAAAACTTTTTCTTTGAAAAAAAGTGTTTTCCACGTTTCTTTTGTCTCCTTTTGGTCACGAGATGGCTTTAGTCTCTTTTTAACGAGCCAGCTTTATTAGCTGGGTTTCTAAAATTATTCTCAAAACCTTGACGTGTTTATGAACTAAAGTGATGGTGTAAACTGAGAAGAGGTTCATGTAAAAGTGTCCTCTGTCCGGATGACTTCAGAGCTAACCAGTGTTTATCTGCAGCAGCTCCCTTGCTCTGGCAGGGCTGGCAGGCCGATTCCTTCTTAGCCTCTGAAGTGGGTACACTCTTTGTTGTTTCAAAGGGGTTGAAAACCCAAACTTGGAATGAGCGAAGGATTTGTGTTTACCCTTTTATATAATGATTATAGCAAGGCGTGATGTTTAGCTGTGAAAAACCTTGCAGAACCACTTCTTGTTTTGAGACTTCAGCTACTGCAGTTGCTCTCGTGGGTCGACTGCAGGGCTGAGTTGAAGGAATTGACCCCACCACAGACTTACCACCACCATTCCTGTGGCTCACTGTCAATCTGTCACTGCCTTTAGAAAGTCGTGACAGGGGGGTCTTGTGCTATAGGAGTCCAGAATTCCATCCTGAGACTGTTCATTACAACCATGTCAAATCACTTTCCTCCTTCCCGAAGGAACAGTATTTGAAGGCTTTGAGAGCTGATTTGGGAAATACTTTGTCTCTTTCCTGTTGGTGTGTCTGAGTTCAGTGTTGTTAGTGAGGGGTGACACAGCTGTCTAAAATTAAATAGAGCAACTCTGCTTTGGGTTTCATTAAAACTCAACTTCCCCCCCACCTCCCCGTTTTTCCTACTGGGAGAGAGGAGGCTAATTTCATGAAAAGCAAAATTTAAATGGTATTTGTATGTGAACATTACCAAAAACTTGACCCCAGAAGTCGGCCTTAATTACACCTTTTTTGTGAAAGTAACACCCTTTTCTATAGAAAGTCTCTTAGTTTGTGGCCCGTGGAATCAGTGTAGGATTTGTTTGGGTCTGTAAGGTTTGTCTGTGGCTTTAAAAAGTGTAGCATTTTTTCCCAGATCAAATTTGACCAAATACTGGTCTGTTCCCAGATTTTAATTGTGTTGTGTTGCCCTGTCCAGCCGCTTGGGATTAAAGTCAAGACCTCCACTCTGGTTCATCCTTGCCTTTTAGTTCTGTAGTATTGTCTTCATTTCAGCTCTTAGCCTGTCTTTTAGTTTTCATCATTCTATTTAAAATAATAGCTAAATAGAAAAAAAATGCCCTTAGATCATTAGTCCAAAGTTCAAAAGACTAGGCACGTACTTAAGGTGTATACTTGGAGGCAGAGCCAGACTGGGAGCAAAGTTCTTCAGACTTTCCAACTAATGCTTCGACACTGTGCTACACTGGCCCCTCTTGGTGTCACTGTGGTTTTATTTATCGTCTTAACATACTTCAGACCAATCCTTTATTAAGCTTGTTTGGCGTTTTTTCATTGCATGTTTAACTCCTTATTTCGTAGTTCAGCACTGAAAACGCATACAGTACCTATATTCCTAAGGAGGGTCCTTCAGAACAAACCTAGTAAGAAGTTAGGGTTCTCTTATTCTATTTTCTCCTATTTGATTTTACTGACATGCTTGAAGAGAACAGTATGTCTTTAGTCCTTCATCATAAAAGTAAGCAGGAAACCAGCTTAAGTGTAATACTGGCCTAAGCTCCCTCTGTAATGTGTACCTGCTTTCCTGTTTCTCCTTCCTTCCTTTTTGCATTTTGGAAAAGGACAGCTCCTTCAGGATGGTGAAAGAGAACTGTGAAATTGAGCCATTGAGAGTATGATAGCTACAAACCAGTTCTAGGACAGGAACCTTCAGAATGGATGAAATGTTTACATTATCATTATTCAGTTAGTTCTTTCAGTCCCACAAGCCGTGGAAAGAGGAAAAAAGCCTTTGTACATGTAGTTTTTATCTGACTGATGTATCTTGCCCTTCTTTAAATGTTTTCATTTAAGTAGCAGAAGATGTTACATTATGTACTGATGTGCTGACATCCTGGGGATTTTTTTTTTAACAAGACCATTTTTCATTATGAATTTGTGCTATGTGTCAGCACCTTTTTTTTTTTTCTGGTTTAAAAACAAAACATACAAACCATATTTCTGATCTTGACCCTCATTTTTAGATTTAGTTTAGAATCATTTTGCACCTTTAATGAGGCTGTTCTTACTTCCTATTTCCAAAACGCAAACCAAATATAGATGTTCTATTCAAAAAACTTTTAAAACTTTTTAAACTGCTGGGTTATTCTTTTAGGGGGATTTTCCCCTTGATCTCCTGAAATAATCTACTGTGAATATTTGAACACAGAAAGATTGATTTAAACACTTCTGTTCTAGAAGCCATAGCCTGAACTGAGCTTGCTTGTGTTGAATTCAGAGGCTCTGTGGCTCTGAGCCTGAACTCCAGCGTCGTGTGGCAATTAAACATCAGGCCAATGATGGGGACTCAGTGTCCATTTTGATTGAAGTCCATTATTAAGTCATCTGTAAAAAGTATCTTGCCATAATATGCAATTCCCTCTTCATACTGCCTTTTATTGGGAGACCATGTAACCAGGCATTTCCTTTAATATAAAGATAATTAAGGAAACTTTCCAAAAACATCTCTTTCCACTCCACCCCCTTTTAAAAAGAATGGAGTAAAGTGCAGGCTGAAGTCTTGGTTCACTACAGAGCACTAACCATCTCAATGCAAATATCCTTGTATTCAAAATAGAATTTTAATCTAATGAGTCATTTTTTTGAGGGGGAGGGGAAGAGGTAGCTAGTAATTAAAATGATTTTAATATAATTTGGGGTGAGGATACTTAAACCATCGTTAGACCTGAATGATATTTCTGCTTGAAACTCAATGAGATTCATGTGTATTCATATATTCGTAAAGAGGGAATTTGTTTAAAAAAAAATTATTCTCCTTACTATCAAACTTTCATTCAGCACTCCTAGTCCACCCATACTAAGTTGTGACATCTTCATTTCGTAAAATGGAAAACAAGCCCTATTTTTTGTTTGCAGGTCTTGGACTTCAGGGTATGTTGTGTAACTGAGGCTGTTGATAGATCTGTAGGGGTCAGCCCAGCACAGAGCACACAGCTGGGAAGAGCAGGCCGGCAGGGAAGTGGGAAGGCCAGCATCCTCTCGCTGGTAGATTTATGGGAGGCACACAGGAGTCCCGGCCCAGCAATGATGCTTTAGGACCCTGGTCAGTTCCAGTGAAGTTTCCTTCCTGAGCTTAGGTGAACACATTCTTAATTAGTCCTTCTAGTTCTGGGAAATTCAAGGCACACACCAGGTTTCCCTACATTATGTGCTGGCTCCAAGGATAGAACGTTGTTGGTTGTTGGCTAAGATTCACATTCAAATCTTTCCAGGGCCAGAGGGAGAAGTAGGACTTAGTCACTTACTTCCCATTAAAAACTATCCTGGTTCTGATCCCCGCTCCGGTTACCTGGCTGAGCTCAGGAGTCTTAGAGCTGGAATCTTAGTTATAGTAGCTCTTATGTCCTCTTTGAATAATTTCTCAGATAAGGATCTGAGATGAAGGTGCTGATTGTGAGATAGGGTGCTGAACTGGGAATGGATAGAGATCGTATATGAGCTAAACAGTTCCTTCCAGCCTCAAAATTCTATGATTTGGTGTCTCTATTTATTCATGTGTGAGTATATAAGTACCCAAAGCTCTATGGATCTCAGAACTTAAAATATTAGTGTTCTGTCTCACTTGTAAAGATAATCTGGTATTGAGGCTCTTTTATTTGTTTGGGACTTGAGGATTTCCCTAGACCTCCCTTTGCGGACAAATTGCTCTCCTGTCTTACCTGGTGAGTTGTATTTGTATGGCTATTGATGGCGCCCTTTAATGCCCTCTCATATCTTCTCCAGTGACCCTCCTATGGCTGCCCTCAAAGATGTTTGGTGGCGTATGTCTTCTGCAAATTCTTTTGTAGGAACAAGTTGCTGGTTGACTTCTTTCGGACCATAAGAAAATGTTGTATATTTTCTTAGTGTAGGATTGAGAGCTGAATACGAAGCCCATTGGTTAAAAGAATGGCAATTCAGGAGAAAAACCCTGACCTCGATGTCATACTATTTGTTGGTAATCAAGCTCTGACTCCCAAGACATTGTATGCAAGAGACTATAATTTAAAACAAAGTTGATAAACCAGTTGAGTACCTTTTTAAAAATTACTGCTTTAAAGTGGATATGTTGAAAATATCAGCTGCTAATCATTGGCTCACCAGTGAATGACATTATTTGTTTTTCCTGTTTATCATTTTAATATTATGGAATAATCACTCAGATATGAATGCCAAGTGATTTCTGCCATAAAAGCCAATTCCATGAATTTTTCCAATTCATTTCAATAATATGTAATAAACAATAACCTCTGAATAAGTCTACCTAAGCTCTCGGATGTTTTTTTTTAACTCAAGAATTTTATAAAGTACTCCTCAGAGCTATACTGCCAACATATGCCAATAACGATGAACTGTTATTGAAAGGGCAGATAGATGTAAATGAGGCAGGGGAGGAGAATGAAATGAACATCTGCTTTTTTCAGCTCTTGCCAGAAATTCATAACGGACCAAAAATAACACTCGAGCTCACCAGCCTTGTTTCAACTTATGTTGGGTATAGGAAATTTTCTTTTTTTCTGTCTTTCCAGTCTGGGTATGCTCCATTGGCTTGTATATTTAATATTAAATTTTTAAAATTAATTTTTAAGTCATGTATATGAGAAAGACTGGTCTGTCACAAGCGTGTAGGTGTGTTCTGTATCCTTTTAAACAAAGATTTCAGTTGTTGATGCGATTTAATGAAGTATCAGTGTATATCAAAACCAAAATCTTAAATTCCACTGCAAACATTTATTGATTCATATATAAAGGCCTACCGTTTCAGGTGCACAATTAGAAAGGAGCCACCAGGGATAATAAAAACTGGAAATAAATGTGTTTTTACCTCTCCTCTTGGTCCATATCAATAAGGCATTCAGTAAGTGATTTGTAGGCTGTTTTGGGTGAAAAGAAAATCAAAATGGGAAAGTGAGTGAATAAAAAAACAAAACAAAATGTACTGCAAAATGTTGTAAGGGACTGTTACAGAGTTCTTTTGAATAATGATGAATTGCTTCCTGATTAGTGGTTGGTGACTTTTTTTTAAAACCCCAACCCCCACCCTAAGAAATTTACCATCAGGGAGGAACTGGTATAGTTAACATGTTTCTTTTTAGCAAGGCCCTCCAAAGTCAAATGTGTGATCCATCCAGTCTAAGAAAGTCATTTCCTCAGATCTTAGAACCCACAGCTCTCCTAGGTATAAATTCCATTTCAAAGGAAGACTTTTGACCACTGGTTGAGCAGAAGATGCTAGAGAAGAGCAAAGTTACTTGAAAGAATTTCCTTCTACCAAAGAGAACTTACAAGTTATAAATAAAGGGGAAAAAAAAAAAAACCTCATCTGGAATGAAAAAAATATATTATGTTTTGTTTCTGGTTCCTTAGGCCTTTGTGGAACAACCAAAGAACATTACTTTGGTTTCTGAGGTTAAAACTATTTTATTCCCCTTAAGTACACTGTATTTATGGTTTGAGGGAGAAGAAGAAATAGGAAACTAGGAACGGGCTAAAATGATCTAACCTTGACTGTCTAATTCTGCAGCATTCGAAACTCATTCTAAACCGGAATAGTTTTACCCACTCTGTTCTTCTAGCATAAAAAGTATTAATAAAAAATATTGGACCCTCAGTCACCAGAGAACTAGACTGTTATACTTGGCTGAATATTTGCTGATGATCTGTGAGTTTAACAGATAGTCTTCCCCAAAAGTCAAGCTCGTTAATTATATAGGCACCATTAATGTCTGCTCTCCATAGCACAGTTTTGTTATTGGTGGTATTACCATTTGACAATTCAGTTCATTGAAATGAAAAGATCGATTCATATTTTACTGTTGAACTCACTGTTTCATGTGTTTTACCCCCTTTAGATTACTGGAGTGGTGAGTAAAGAATACATACCAAAGGGAACACGTTTTGGACCTCTAATAGGTGAAATCTACACCAGTGATACAGTTCCCAAGAACGCCAACAGGAAATATTTTTGGCGGGTAAGTAGAGAAAATTTTCCCTACTCATTAAGTATTAGGGGGAAAAAATGAAACTAAAATTGCTGGGTCACTTCCTTTTTCAACTGTCCTGGAGCTCCCCACAATATTCAGGGTCCCCATGGACACAGGGAATTCTAAGCAATTGTGACGAAACTGGTTCAAAATTCAGCCTGGGAAACACAGCTTGAAGGTAGTTGGGGTGAAGGAGGTGGTCTGTGTGAATCTTAATTTTTTCGATTCATTAGAGTTTTGTGATGAAAGGAAACAGTTTGCTGCTTGCTTCAAGGGTAAGTTCATTTGCATTTCTGTGCAAGGAAGTAGTAATGAGTCACCTTAGATTTCACCCCTTCTTGATTTCTTGCTGACTTAACTTTAATTGAATGGACGAGTAATCACAAGTGAATTACCTTGAAAATAAATGCCATTTAGGAAGGATGAATAGAAGATGGTACTGGAGGAATGGAAATGGACTACAAGGCTCATCCTGTTTAACTGTATCTGTACCATGAAACTACTGGATTTGACAATACATAAGTTATTCCATAGTGTAAGGGAGATGCTTACAACATTCAAGATGATAAACTTTCCTTTAACATCCCATCTAGTCAATCCAGTTTCCTTTGGAATATCACAGTTAGAAAGAATCTCACAGGTGAGCTAATTAGATAGAATCTTTCGGTAAAAGACCCTGGATGAGAATGAATAGATGGATGAGAATGAATAGAAAAAAGTGGACGTTTTCCATTTTCCCATCCATGTCTTTGGATACTCCATTTCCTCAATTAGAAAATAAATTTAAAAGCAATTATATGTATGTATATAGACTTGCATAAAATGTACATGATTCCTGGGAAACCTTTATTGAAATTCTTTCAAGAAACAGTTGCATGGTAGCAACAAAACCTGTATTATACTTGTTTAGTCGCTAAGTTGTGTCCTGTTCTTTTGTGACCCCATGGGCTGTAGCCCACCAGGCCCCTCTGTCTATGGGATTTCCCAGGGAAGAATACTGGAGTGGGTTGCCATTCCCTTCTCCAGGGGATCTTCCCGACCCAGGGATTGAACCTGTGTCTTGTGCGTTGGTAGGCAGATTCTTGACCACTGAGCCACCGGGGAAGTCCATTATTATACTTATTCTGGTCAGATTTTCCTAGAATGCTTATATTTTTTGGACAAGTATTTTTATAAAAGACCTATATTTTGTGATCACCTAGAAGCTGTCCTAAGAAACAAGCTTTTTTTTTTTTTTTTTTAAACCCAGGAAGTTTTGTGTTTTAAGAAATCTATTTTACTATTTTCCGAACAAAAGAGATCACTGAGAATTTTCCACTATGAATTGCGTGCTCACAAATTTAATAATTACTCATACTTAAAATACATTTAATACCTGACTAATAATGGGTAAAATGTGAGTGCACTTTTGCCTTTATTGCCAATAAGGTCTTCTGAGAAGTGAGCCATAGATGTTTGTAATTCTTGAGTCTAAGGTCTGAATTAAAACAATCCAGCATTAGTCTGGTTAATGCATGGTTCTTTCAAAAAAAATGACAAGAAATATTTAAGAACCTCCCATCTCTGTCTCAGTTCCCTAGTTTATTGAAGATTCACTCTTAAGTAGCTGAAATGCTTTCCCTGAGAGGATTTATTTGAATTGGTCCTTCACATGCAAAGGATACTGTAGGAGATAACTCCCCACATGTTGTTAAAAGCATCCTGATTTTGTTGGCAGGAATATGAACATCTGTTGTGAGGAAAGAAAAAGTTTCATGCAAATTACACACAGAAGAGAAGGGATGTTCAAGTTGAGAAACCAGTGACATTTCTTGTAACTGTGCTATGAGTCAGCACGTTTTTAATCTTCTTGATAATATATGGAAATAAAGGGAGGGTGATAGGCAGCAGTGTTCATCTGACGTATCATTATTTTATTTTCTTGTGGGTGTGTGTGTGTGTGTGACTTCATGGCATCGACATTTCTGTTTTAAAATGAGGATACAGTAAATTGTAGTCTGTGGAAGACTGACTGGAATCAACATACCCGAAGCTTTAGAAAGCAGTTTCCGCCCAGCGAAGAGTGCAAGAGTGATGGAACCCCGTGTTCCTGGAAGTTTGCACATCAGAGTAAACAAACTTGAAAACCCCTCTTGATAGCAGAATTCACCCAGCCTTGTTCCATTTTCTCTTAACAAAACACACCGCAAAAGCTCTCACAAGCTGCTTTGATGAAGCCACATGTATTTCCCCCTTCACAATTTACAGGAAGTTACTCTTAAAAGAAAGTGATTCTGGTGTTTACTGCCTGTGTTAAAGGGACAGAGTTCCTTTTTGTCTCTGATAACGTTTGAGCGAAATACAGAAACACTTTAGAGATTAACATAGTCAGTATGTGACTAAGAACAAAGCAATGACCTGCTGTCCGGTTAGAGCAAAACTGCTGTGAATCATGCCCTATGACTTGGAGCCTCCAAGATGCAGAAAACCAGGTATTGCTTGTATATGTGTAAGGATCTTTCTTAAGTCTGAAGATGAGATTGCTATATCTTAAAAAGAGGGAAAGAGAAACTTTCTGGGGAAGGTAAAGGGTCTGTTTATAGTCGTTTCAGTAAGACTACCTTTTTACTGAGTGGCCTGAAGATATCTGCTAACCAGAAGTAGTATTACTTTAGGACAAACTTAGAATTTCTCATTTTGTATTGCTTTTAAAGAACAACATGGTTTTTACCTCTTCTTCCAAAAACACAAACCCTATGGCTCTGTGAGTGGTGTCTTAGCCAACCTCCTCACAGATAAGAGGGTTCCCTCTCCCTTCCTCAGCCTTGGAAGAAAAGCGCAAGGCCGAACACATTAATCAGGAGGAAAAGTGACTTCTCAGTAGACTGACTGTCAGATGCTGGCTTCTGTCCCAGTGTTCACTTTGTTATGGCAGGTGAAGTTCACCTTGGCCCCACCCAGCGTTTCCACAAAAAGGCAAAGTTCCAAGTATTCATATGAACAAGTGTTACTGCTGGACTATGAGGCTTGGGGGTGGAGGATGTTTGCAGAGTTTAAGCCCGGGGCGGGGGTGTAGGAAACGGCAAGTACAGAGGCCATAGAAAAAGCTGAGAGACTCAGTTTGACGTACTCAGTCGGGTTGGTCTAATACCTAGTGACTCAAAGCATTAAAAGTCAGAATGATCGGAACTCAAGCCAGTAGTGTTGCCTGTGTGCCATTCACTGCGCTACCAGATAGAGTACGAGGTGCGCCAGCTCCTTAAACCAAATCTTGTGTTTCATTTTCCTGTAGCTTTTCCCCAAACATGAAAAGACCCTAAAACTGAAATGGAAAAGGTAACTGACAAAGCGTGCCTCCCCTGTTTCCTCCCTTATTTCTGCTGATTCAAGATAACTCCGGCTAAACTGATTTCCTTTTCTAACGAGGCAGTCAGGGACCAGAAATCACACTTGCTGTGTATTCTCAGAGGTGCTGGCAAGCTTTCCGTTGCACTGGGGGCTTTCTTTTCCATGTCTCTCTTCTCTTTTGCGCAGATCTATTCCAGAGGGGAGCTTCACCACTTCATTGATGGCTTTAATGAGGAGAAGAGCAACTGGCTGCGCTACGTGAACCCAGCACACTCTGCCCGGGAGCAGAACCTGGCCGCCTGTCAGAACGGCATGAACATCTACTTCTACACCATTAAGCCCATCCCTGCCAACCAGGAGCTTCTTGTGTGGTACTGCCGGGACTTTGCAGAAAGGCTTCACTACCCTTATCCCGGAGAGCTGACAATGATGAATCTCAGTAAGTGGATTACAGAAAAAAAAAAATTTAAAAATGCTAGTAATGTCAGTTCTGCCCCCTTTGCACTAATAACATGTTGTTTAATTACATGGCTTCATTTGATGGGCCAAGTAGGTGGCTTAAACTCAGCACTGGGGAGAGAAAAACAATTTTTTTCAGTCTCTATTCCCTATAATGAAACTTGATCATTTAAAATCTACTAAGAACAACTCTGAATGTACAGGAAGAAATAAAGGTCCAATGCTAATCTGTCCAAAAGGGGACAGGTAGGATTATATTGTAATAGAGATTAGTTCTGACATGCCAAGGATGAAAGGTATAGTTCCTTGTTTGTGGTAATTTGTCAGTGCTTAAAATATGCTTTGAAATGTAGATGCGCATTTGGTTATCAAGTTATGGTCTGATGTGAAACATAAATTGTTTCTAAAAAAACTTGGAGCTATAATTTTTCAAATCTTATTCAAAATGGATAACCCTGAAGATTTTATATCTTCGCTTCCTTCCTTATGGTAAAAACCTAATTATCTGATCTCCTGATCGGTATTACAGTAACCACCTATCACTTTTATCTTAACAAATTTTCAGTTCCTTAGGTTTATAAGCTTTTACTTTTCTATTGGTTAAAGTTGCTGTCATGACCTCTCTGCAAAAGGCTACTTTGTTTTAGTCATTCTTAAGTGATCTCTAGGAATGATGTAAGATTTACCATAAAATTCCAACCTGTTGTAACTATAGTTGTATATTCTCAGACTGCTTTTAAAGCAGATTTTTAAAATCAGCTCCTTTTGATTACAGAGTTTGGCATCTAAATGCTGAAATTTTTGTAAGCTTTTGTTTTGATCTCATTTCCAACATAAGGAGAAGTTGGAAGAACAGTACAGAGAATTCCCAGAAACACTTTACCCAGATTCATCAATCATCCCTCTGCTGTCCCATTTGCTTTATCTGGAGTCTAAATTGTTTTAGTTCACATTTTGGCCTTTGAGACCTTTGGGATGGATGTTAATATTAACATAAATTAGAATTTGACTTAAATTTTTAGCCAATTAACAAACCAATTACTTATCCTAGTCAGGTATAATCCAACTCTATAGCTATTTGGTACTCACCCCACACTGTCTAGTTGACTGCTCTCCCAATGATCTCAAGACTATATTTGTAGTTTTCTGAAAAGCTGAGGGTATAAAAGCTTAAAGACCTCTACCATAATATCTTTAAATTTGTGTTTGTGGTCCTTATGTACACACATATAGTGCACCCTTGAGGTTTGGGAAAAAAACCTTGAAATGTTTGGAAACAAATTGGCCTCCAGCTTGAGCATAGTAGGTATAATCAGGTCCTGGCCAATGGTGGTGGGTCTTTTCCCTCATCTCTCGAGCACTCGCAAGAGTCCCCATTGTATCACTAGTGCCCAGCGTCCCAGGAGCCCTTCTGCTCTCTCCCCCTCTGAGGTGCCAGGCCCAGTGGTAAAAGGCAGCTTGCACTCCAGCAGGCCATCTCCCAGGAACATGCGCTGCTGCTTCCTGGCTTTCTCAGCATAGCCGCAGCTTCCTCTTGAGGGTCTCCTCCTATTCCTTGAGCTCCATCATTCGTGGATTCAGAAAAAAGACTGATTTTTTATTTTCTTTGAACTGTAACTCCATTTTAAAAGACCCACCTTGGTGGCTTTTGCAGTAACCACAAAGAAGTTTTTTCACATACATCCCTCACCTCCTTCCACACAAAGAAAGGTCCTAAAGGCCTTGCATTTTTATTCCCCAGCAAAAGGCTCAGCACAGAATTTTCCAGGTTCAAATGGTTATTCTTTGAGCTTTGAAGGAACTGTTACATTCTCTATGAAATGACACCTTTGTTCCCTCAAATATCTGTTGTTGTTTATGCAGAGTTTTTTCTAAATGGTGGTTGAACATTTTCAGGTACCCATTCACTGTCCAGTATTCGTAGTACAGAATGAAAATTCACAATAACCAGTCACAGTAAGCCAAGACTCCTGCTGCCTGTTGTGAAACCAGTTGTCTTAGGTGTGGTAACATGATTGAGATGCTGATCAGGAAAATTTCCACTATTTCATCAGGCCTAACAGGTAGATTGTGTCTTCAAATGAGTTGTGTTGGGTTCCATGTTTCATGCACAGTAGAGGCCTGTGTCAGAATCTCTGTGGGGGCTTTAAACTGGCAGTGATGGTTCAGTTGGTAGAGTTTTGAGGAGAAGAGATTTGAAAAAAACTGAGGTCAAGAAAAATAAGTAGCCAGAAATCACATATAGTTATTAAAAAAAAAAAGGAGTAGGAATTATTAGGTTTAAGTCTTATCCTCCCAAGGTTTTTTTTTTCTTTGGTATATATATTTTTTCAGTCTATCTAACTAGCCCATCTAGAAAACAGTTGACCAAATTATAGACTTCTAAATGTTAATCTGCTTTCTCAGTTTCAGTTGAAAACAGACTTTGTTTTGCCTACTGCAGAACTTCTAGGTTCTTTCTTATAGTCTTGGGGGTTCTTATTATAGATCGAAAATGTGAGTCGGCATAATTAAGCCATTCAGAGCCTTCAGAAGCAGTTCACTCTTGAAATGACTCCGTCCGCCTACAGCCATTAAAGAATTAAGAACAAAAACAGATCTTGATTTTCTTTTTCAAGTTAACTCAAGCTGCTGCTGAGTGGGAGAGTCAGAAATGACACCAGCTCCACTGATTACTCAGCTACTGAAGGATGGTTTTTTTTTAAATATACCTTCATGTAGGCTCCATGAGGGCTTCCCAGATGCCGCTGGTGGTAAAGAACCCATATGCCAGTGCTGGTAGATATAAAAGATGGGCTCGATCCCTGGATCAGGAAGATCCCCTGGAGGAGGGCACAGCAATCCATTCTAGTATTCTTGCCAGAAGAATCCCATGGACAGAGGAGCCTGGCAGGCTGCAGTCCACAGGGTCGCACAGAGTCGAACGCAACTGAAGTGACTTAGCAGACACATGCACAGATTCCGTGACTGACACATTAGAACGCCTGAGGGGGCTGATACTGCTCTCCGGATATTTTTTTTTTTTAATAGGAAACAAATGTGTTTTTGTGAAGGTGTAAGAGATACTGAACATTTATCATGGAGCTATGATACACTAGGCACACTCTGCTCAGTATTTTGCATAGAAAATAATAAATTCCAACTTTTTCTTGCTGTTGGCTTGATTGTTAGCTCTGCAGCAGTTCAATAATTGGATTATGGAGATACTCACCAATAACACCTGACTAAATAGGAGGGCAGTGCTATGGACAGATTAAAACTTCCTGCTTATAACTTTAATTTATTGAATTTTAGAACCCAGAGAGCATTGACGCTACTAGAAAAAATTAGGAGACTTAGATGTAATTTGCCACATAAAAATGGCAGAAAGTTGTGATGGTGAAGTTTCTGTGTTTTCTTTTTTTTTTAGGGTTATATCTTTTTTTTTTAAACCTGAGCCTATATGGTTGCCTCCAAATCATTCTTTTTTTGCCTCAAAATTCCCTCCTGTGGCTGTGAGATGCCTTGCCTATCAGCTTTCCAACTTAGTTGTCTCTCTTCTTTTACCATTTCAGCTTTAAAAAACAAAAGTGACAATTTGAACTTCCTGCCTGCTGAGCCTCACTGAAAGACTGATATTGGCCTGATAAGGGGGTATTTATTTTGGTTTCATGGCTTCAGAAATCCCTCTCCCTCAACAAGCTTTCCATCACTGCCCCCATCAGCATCTTCCCTGATAGTGTCTGGGCTGTGTTTATTCTGGGGCTTCGGGCTCACCCGGGAGTAACTGATAACAGCCAGCAGAGATAACATTCTGAGGGGGCTCTCAAACTGGAACCGAATCCCTCAAGCCTGTCAGCCTAGAGAATGGATTTGAAGAGTTCAGACTCTGGAGTCCACAGAGTTCATTTCTAGACCTATCAGGTATCAATCAAGCCTAGAGTTCTTCTCCATTAAATCAAGCAGGGACAACAAAATGATGCTTTTACGGAGGCTTAGCAAGGTCCCCCGAGCCTGCCTTCTTCTCAGGCTGAGGCCAAGAGCTCTCCTGCCTCTCATGGCATCTATACAAACCCACAGCTGATCCTTCATCTCTCCCTACACTGAGGGCAAGTGTGCAGGCTGGAGTGCCTACCAGCCAGTAACCAGAGCTCCAACCAAGCAGCTTGTATTTTACTTTTGGTTTCCAGGGAAGGCTGAGCAGGGAGTCGTCGGTTTTCCCAGCTCTGGCTGGTTGGTGTCTTCCCGAAAGCATCTTTCGTTCTGCGAGTTTGGAGGGAGCAGTGCTTGTGGCATGGCCTGGAGAACCTGTCGTAAACAGGCTCTGTTTAAGAACATTGCTGCTGTTCCTCAACAGTCTATTTACCGAGTAATAATATGCCATCTTTTGGAATAAGTGTGTTCATCTTCGCTGCCTGTTTTCTTTGGTGCTCTAAGTAATTGAACTGGCTCGGAAAGTGCCATTTGTGGTTTGGCAGCGATGACTAGCTAACACCTTGTGATTCCGGGGGACAGCATTACTGGGAGCCTGGTGAGACCCGGAGCCTCAGTGAAATTCTGGTGTTGTCAGCAAATCCAGAGGAAGGGTTCACATCACCTTGCTAATCGGTTTGACAGAGGCAGTTTGAAAAGGATTTTATCAAATTCGTATTAAACAAGAATGGAGGTGAAAATTGATGACTGCTTATTACTTGAAATGAGTCTTCATCTTTCACATCTGGTTCACAGGGTGTGCTGATTTCCTTTAGGTAAACTGTGACTTTTATTAACCTGTGACACCCCACACCCAGTATTTCATGGAGATACGCTCCTATTCTAGATTGAACAGGACTGTTCTATCATGAGGTTCCTACCAGTGGAAACAGTCATCCAAACGATGTTATTCATTCAACTGATGCCACCGGTGACCCGGTTTTGCTGAGGAGGAACTGGAGTGGCATGAGCCTTTGAGAATGAGTGGGTGTTGAGAAGCCAGGTGGCCCTCTTGGGGAAGCTGGGGCTCAGGTTTGCTCAAGGAGAGAGAAACCTGGGCAATGTCGCTTCAATTTTCTGTCTCCCTCTGCGTAATCATCACCCTTTCTTTATTTCAGCACAAACCCAGGGCCGTCCAAAGCAGCAGAGCACTGAGAAGCATGAACTGTGCCCCAAGAGTGTCCCGAAGAGAGAGTACAGCGTCAAAGAGATCCTGAAACTGGACTCCCGCCCTTCCAAAGGGAAGGACCTGCACCGCTCCAACATTTCACCCCTCACTTCCGAGAAGGACGCGGATGACTTCAGGAAAGACGGGAGCCCGGAGATGCCCTTCTACCCGCGCGTGGTGTACCCGATTCGCGCCCCGCTCCCGGAAGACTTTCTGAAAGCACCCCTGGGATGCTACGGGATGGAGCGGCCGCCCTACGTCACTCACTCCCCCATACCGTCCTCCGCGACGCCCAGCCCCTCGGCGCGCAGCAGCCCGGACCGGAGCCTGCAGAGCTGCAGCCCGCACAGCAGCCCCGGGAACACGGTGTCGCCGCTGGCCCCCGGCCCCCAGGAGGCCCGCGACTCCTACGCCTACTTGAATGCCCCCTACGGGGCCGCCTCCGAGGGGCTGGGCTCCTTCGCCGGCTACGGGCCGCCCACCCACCTGCCGCCCGCCTTCATCCCCTCCTACAATGCGCACTATCCCAAGTTCCTGCTGCCCCCTTACGGCATGAACTGCAACGGCCTGGGCGCTGCCGTGGGCAACATCAACAGCCTCAACAGCTTCGGCCTCTTCCCGAGGCTGTACCCGGTGTACAGCAGCCTCTTGGGCGGGGGCGGCCTGCCTCCCCCGATGCTGGCGCCCGCCTCGCTCCCCAGCTCGCTGCCCTCAGAGGGGGCGCGCCGCCTGCTGCAGCCCGAGCACCCCCGGGAGGTGCTGGTGCCCGCGCCGCACAGTGCCTTCTCCCTCCCCGGGGCGGCCGCCAGCCTGAAGGACAAGGCCTGCACCCCCACCAGCGGCTCCCCGACGGCCGGGACCGCCGCCACGGCCGAGCACGTGGTGCAGCCCAAAGCTACCTCAGCGGCCGCTGCGGCCCCCGGAGGCGAGGAGGCCGTGAATCTCATCAAGAACAAAAGAAACATGACTGGCTACAAGACGCTCCCCTACCCGCTGAAGAAGCAGAACGGCAAGATCAAGTATGAGTGCAACGTCTGCGCCAAGACTTTCGGGCAGCTCTCAAATCTGAAGGTAGGCCTGGCGTGGTCACCCCCTACCCCCACCCCCCACAACGCGCGGTCTGTCCCCGGGAGGACACACAGCGCGCCTGAGTACTTAAACCTTCTGCGGGTTGTAGATTGCGGTTTCTTCCCTGTAAGACCCAGGCATGGCATCGTCGGCCACGCAGCTTGGGACCCGTTACTTCCCCTCCCCCAAGTGTCTTCTGATTAATAAACATCTGAGGTTTGGGCTAGAGGATCAGTGTGGAGTCCCTGCCTAGCCTGTGACTTTTCTTTAGCTCAGACACGACAGAGTGTTCTGAAACTCACATTGGGGTTTGATTTGTTCTAAGACTTCACCTTGATGCTTAAGAGGTTTGCATCCTAAATGCCCTGAGTCTTTGAGCCGGGACATTCACTCTCACAGCCTGCAGAGTGGGAGCCAAGCTAAGGTGTTGTGGCTTCTTTCCAGGTCCACCTCAGAGTGCACAGTGGAGAACGACCTTTCAAATGCCAGACGTGCAACAAGGGCTTCACTCAGCTTGCCCATCTGCAGAAACACTACCTGGTACACACAGGAGAGAAGCCACATGAATGCCAGGTGGGCAGTGTTTTCTGGGTAGAACTTTCGATCTTTGCAGACAGTGTCTCAGCAGTCACCCTCCTGGTGTCCTAAACCAGCACAAGAATTCTGCCTTCCTTAGGCTGCTGATGAGATGAGACAGCCAGCTTCCACTGGGTGGACAATGGTCGGGGAGGGAAACACCACCCTGTGGGAGCGTCCCCACGTTGCCCGATTTGCCTAACGCTGCGGTGAGGGGCCACAGGGAGTTTTCTTTCCCCTCCCAGGTTGTCCTGTGTGGGTGGGCAGCTGGCACCTCCCCTTGGCAGCTCTTAACCTTCTGGTCTCCATCCTCCCTTCTCTGCCTCCCTCCCCACACTGCAGGTTTGCCACAAGCGATTTAGCAGCACCAGCAATCTCAAGACCCACCTGCGACTCCACTCCGGAGAGAAACCTTACCAGTGCAAGGTGTGTCCTGCCAAGTTCACCCAGTTTGTGCACCTGAAACTCCACAAGCGCCTACACACCCGGGAGCGGCCCCACAAGTGTGCCCACTGCCACAAGAGCTACATCCATTTCTGCAGCCTCAGGGTCCACCTGAAGGGGCACTGTCCTGTGGCCCCAGCCACTGTGCTGCCTCTGGAGGACCTGACCAGAATCAACGAAGAAATTGAGAAGTTTGACATCAGCGACAATGCCGACCGGCTGGAGGACATGGAGGACAACATCGACGTGACCTCTGTGGTGGAAAACGAGATTCTGGCCGTGGTCAGAAAAGAGAAGGAAGAAACTGGCCTGAAAGTGTCTTTGCAAAGAAACATGGGAAATGGACTGCTCTCAGGGTGTAGCCTCTATGAGTCAACAGAGCCGCCCCTCCTGAAGTTGCCTCACAGCAACCCACTACCTCTGGGACCTGTAAAGGTCAAACAAGAAACAGTTGAACCTATGGATCCTTAAGATTTTCAGAAAACAAAAGGTGTTTTGTCTTGTTTCTTAACTTACGACTTGGCGAGTCAGGGTGCCCGTCGCAAGCGCTTGTACATAATTCCAGTTCTGCAAAGCTCTCCCTGACAGCAGATGGTTTCCCTCACTTCTCTGGAATTAAAGAAGGAACCCCAAAGTTACTGAAATCTCAGGGCATAAATGAGGCAAAGACAATATATATACCTATTATATATACTTACTTACACCCCATCTATATATTTGAACCTGTTGTATTTTGAATATTTGTGTGAATATGTTTGCATAGCCTCCCCATTGCTAAGACTATTGCCTAGCCATAATTATTTTTTCAATGATAATCCTTCATAATTTATTATACAATTTATCATTCAAAAAGCAATAATTAAAAAAAGTTTACAATGACTGGAAGAATTCCTTGTAATTTGAGTTAAGTGTTATATTTTTGTCTGGTGGCCATTCTTTGTAGATAATTTCTGCACATCTGTTTTAAGTATCTAAGATTTAGTAAACAGATAACATTACTTCAGTCAACCTCCCTCTATAATAATGATTTGAAAATGAGGTTTGAGTATTGCCAAAGTTAGGCAGTTGATGTGTTCATTCACAGGATTATATTATTTGAACAGCCTTGTATCATTTGAACATAATTTGGGGGTATGTTTGCAGAATTACCCAGTAATAGGTAGAAGAAATAAAAATCTTGTATGTTTCTGTAGAGAGTTCAGCATTCCTGCCCCCAGTCACGGATTTACCAGAAAGGTGGTAAGAAGGCTTTGCCAGTCTGTCTCCCTCTTCAAAAAAACAGCGTCGTCCCACCCCCAAAGTCATGTGACCATTTGGAGTGGCCATGAGACTTTAGCATCCCAATGTATTATCTGAAAATGTGAAGAAGACAAAATGCCATGTTTAAAACCACTGCAAAATGTTTCCAAAGCACAGGTGGTTTTTTATGGGTGAGGTCTGGGGGCACGAGTCCAGGTGTTTTTGTTGTTGGTCTTTTTTGTTATCACGTCAAAATTGCACAAGCATGGTGCTCCACCAGGAAGGATTTGAGTTAGATAGGTTCGGGCCACACTTTAAAAACCAAAAACCGGAAAACGGGTATTCTCGTTGTCTTAGGGTCAAAGCGGGTAATGAACATTCCTGTCCCCAATACATCAGTTGTATTTGTTTTTTCTGTGCAACTCAGACTTTCCTCAGTATTTGTGTTTTTACGTTTTATGGTTAATTTAATTGAAGAAGAAAGGGCATTGCAAAGTTGTTCAACAACAGTTACCTCATTGAGTGTGTCCAGTAGTGCAGGAAGTGATGGCATCTTTAATGATTTGCTACTCAAGAGGAGAGAGCATGCGTGCGCCAGAAAGATGGAATGCGTCCCATTCTGCCTCGTCCTCTGCTAAGCCCAAAGATGACACGTTGGCATTCAAGGTGTAGCGGACAATGATGTATATTTATAAATCTATTTATACCACTATACCATGTATATATAATATATTTATAACCACTTAAAATTGTGAGCCAAAACATGTAAAAGATCCTTCTTTCCTAATGGCAAAAAAAAAAAAAAAAAACAAAAAAAAACCCTTTCTGACTCTCTGCTTAATTAACAATGACCTCACAACTACATTGGTGAGCTTGGGCACCCCCTTGGTATTATAAGAGATCCTAAAATCTTGGTGCGAAGGTGGGGACCGCATAACAACCAGGGAGAAAGAGACATACCTTTTTAAACTATTAAGGACAATCTAAGATAGCTTTTTTTTTTTTTTTTGTCACATTCTGATGTGATCACACCCAAGTCCCAGAAATAGAAATCCCATCAACCACTGTAACTTTTCTCTCTCTTCCTCTCCTTCCTTCTTAAATAACTGATGGATCACTAATCAACCTGGTTAATTCTATATTCAGCATTTTGGTCTGTGGCAACTAATGTCAGCCTACAGAAGAGAACAACAAATTTAGGATAATCCAGGGAAACCTAAGAGCCTTACTGATCTGTTCCTTTAAATAATGAAACTGACTATGATATTTTTTTTTGAACAGTGTTTGACAAACAGTCCTTGATTATAAGTAAACAAAAGAATCATACTCTGACATTGACATCAAATACATTCTATTCCCCATCACTCATTTGTTCTCTTTTTTCCCTCTCGTGCTTTCTTGTTAGTGGAAATTTTTACTGAGACCTGCACAGTGGCTTGAGACTTCGTAATTCTCTGTACCATCTGACTTTCCCTCTGAGGCCTCTTACATGTGAATGTTGAGCCCACAATCAACAGTGGTTTTTTGTTTTTTTTTTCTTTCTTCTACTCAAAGTTAAAACTGACCAAAGTTATTGGCTTTTTACTTTGCTAGAACAAACTATCATGTTTACGTACTGGTTTACATTGTTATTTATGTGCAAATTGTCAAAATGTAAATTAAATATAAATGTTGATGCTTTACCAGTGCTTGTCCAGCGTCTTGAATGAAGGGTGAGGGAGCAACACCTTAACCGTACTGTAAGGGTGGCCTTAGGGCAAATTCTGAACGTGACAGTTTACCTCCCTCCTGTTCATGTCCCCACCCCCATCCTCCATCCCCCACAGAGACGATTCCCTAGTTCTCCCACCTCCATTGGTGACTGCATTTGTCAGTGATCTGACACAGTTGATCACCTGCCTCTCATAAATCGACAGTGTAAGAATTTAGTCTTTAATTATGGGCCATAAAAATGTCTTCTAAGAAAAGCATTTCAAGCATGAGCCAGCTATTGTTTGCTTTTGTTGGACTTTTTTGTTTGTTTTACTTAGTTGATGGGCAGTGGGGTGGTAGCGAGGTGAGGAAGACTTGGATTAAGTCCAGAAATGCCATCCTAGCCTTGATCCAGGATGTGTGTGTGGACCCAGCCAGTTCATGGGTAAGGGGCTCTGGGGAGCGCTGGGAGCCTGAGGAGCATGTTGCCCATTGGTGGCGTTATTTTTGCTTCAGCAGTCAACACCCCACAGGGAACCATAGGGAATCTTCTGCGTAGGTTTTCTGCCCTATATGCTACAGTATTTTTTTTTCCCTTCACATTTTAACTCAGGAAGTAGATTTGCCACTTGTGCAATTTAAAACAAATTTCAAGAAAGCTGTTTGACAGGCCTCTGGGCACTTTTAGTATGAAGCTCAGGGATCACAGTAGCCTGGCCATGTGGTCCCAAGGGTTATGTGTTGGGAATGGATCTACTTCTTGTCCACTGACACTTCCAGACACTAACCTTTGTCCAGTCACAAACAAAAAGCAAAAATTGAGTTTCACTTGGTAGACATGAATAGGAGAGATACTTATAGAAAAGTGTTAGTGCCCTCAAAGAAAAAAAAAACCTAAAAGCCCTTCACAAATGGTTTTCATGTTTGCTGCTTCACCCATTACCAAGTTCATGGTACCATGCACGTTAAGAAAATAATGTTGCTTATATTTAGACACTCAAAACTGCCCAGTGTTTTTTTTTAATGTTTCTTCTTTATATTCACTTAAACATCTGTGCCAAGAATTTGAAATGCTGCCAGCATTTTACTGTGGAGTTAAGAAAACCAGACCCTATTGTCATAAATGTGCCAAATGGTGCTGGTTGCACTACTAAATTCTACAGAACCATTGTGGTAATAATTTTTCAAAACAAAGCCCAATCAGATCCAGAGTATAACAGTACTACCATTAATCATTGTTCTTTACTTGGCAAAACATACCTTTTTTTCTTGAGAGTTACGTATCTTGAGAGCACACTTGTGGATTTAGCTGTTTAATGAAACTTTACGTCAGAAGGTAATATTCACTAGGAGCTCAAGTCTCCCCGGCCGTCGTCTACCCCGCTGAACAGAGACTTCAGGCAGCTGTTTTGTATGGCAAGGCAAAACCAAAGAAGCCACCTTTTTAAATCTTTCCTTAAAAGCCCTGTTCAGAAATGACACATTTAATTCTCTACCATAAGAAAACATATAGAATATAGAGTTCCATGGGAGCTTATAAGGACACTTCTAAATTTTCTTCCCTTGGGGGACAGAAAACCACTTTAAAACCTTTAAGTTTGTGTAAGTGAACTTATTCCTGTGTGTGTGTGTGTGGGGGGGGGGGGGTGTGGGTGTGTGTAGCCTTCTTTAAAAGAAGATAATGGGAAAAGGCCAGAGCAGAGAAATGAAAGTAATTAGAGGCACATGCTGGAGGATTTCTAATGTTTCTGGGATAATCTGGTCCACAAAGGAAGGCTGCACCACAGAGGGTGGCAGCTAAAAACATTAATGAATAGAAGAGAAGGTACATAGAATGGGATCAGTGAACCAACTGAAAAGACACTTCTATTTCTTTTATGAGACCATAGAGTTCTTTGTCCATAACATGTCTGTTTCATTATCAGTGTCTGGCCAGAAGAAATCAGACCATTCTGAGCACTTCTGGGTATCCAGCAGCTGCAAGAAATGTTTCAGTACACAGAAGCCTCCCATCACATCCATTTCTAAGTTTCATGTCCTTAGGACTCCCAAGTCCATTTGCTTAAAGTGCTGCTGACAGCTGCTCCTTCAATAAGTGAGAAGTGATTTTAATCTCAATATAGCTTTAATCATGTAATTTAGGCCCAAAACACAGCAAGATTCCAAAAAGTTATTTTTAAGCTGATTTACACAAATACTCCTCATGCTCAGTTTCACAGAATACTATAACAAACCCTCTCCTGGTTTGTTCTTCCTTCTAGGTTTGATAAGTAATGAACCACAGTTAGTCATGTACACATTTCCTCCTCTGAATTTGAGACAGAAGCTTTTGTTCAGCATAAACATGAGCACAACTACCTTGCAGTTTTCTCCTACTCCCATCAAGAAAGAGGAAGTGACAGGTAAATGCCAGTGGGTGGTTTGAGTAGGAAATTCTTCAGTGTGTTAACAAAAGGAAATTGTCCTCAAGGAAATGTGGCACAGCTTCCCATCTTTAGGTAATCTGAAGGATTTGTATGTAGGTTATGGCAACCAGTGTTCCTCCCTGGATGAGGGGCAGAGCAAAAGAAATGAAATTAAACTTAACAGAAGGGACTTTGGTTTATATGATGAAGGTGAACAGCCACCTTTAGGGATGGTAACACTGGGTCCTTTTGGGGGGAGGGAGGAAGTAGTCTCCTTCCTGGGATGGCCTAGAGACAAAGAGCCAGCTTGTCTAAAAGCACAGGATAGGCAAGATGCCTGGCAAGCCCTTCCCATGCTTATAATTCAAAGGCTT
This sequence comes from Ovis aries, assembly GCF_016772045.2. NCBI lineage: Eukaryota > Metazoa > Chordata > Mammalia > Artiodactyla > Bovidae > Ovis > Ovis aries. Next base: position 31,119,892 of record NC_056061.1, on the reverse strand, counting down.
CCATAACCGTGTAAGTGATGGTGCACCTGGGGACGAGACAGAGCTAAGGCTCTGGTGGAGAACTTCAGTTTCCTTAATGTTCCTGAGGCCTCCAAGGAAACTGTACATGTCAATATGTAAAACCCTGTATAGAAGGCAGATCTGGAGAGCTTGTCTCATCCAGAGGAAGAGTCCATGATACCAAGAAATGAACTGTGCTGTTATGTTTGTAAAATAGTTGCAAATGTTTTTCCCATTTGAGTCCTTCCCAGGGATTCTGCGAGGGGGTGGAAAATGAGACAGTGCCACTATGACCCGACACCCGGCGCTCTGCAGAGGAGCATCCAGGCTCGCAGCCCGTCAGTGCAGTCCTGTCTTGGGAAGGGAGGGACTGTCTCCATCCTCCCTTCTCCCACAACAAGGCAGCCCTGGTACTATTTCCCATCCATGCAGGCAAAGGAAGTAGGATGAAACCCTCATCCCTTTCCATGGAACACTTTCTTGCCGCCTCAGTTTTACAATGATTAACCTGACAGTGATCTGCAGTGAGACTCACCATCTAAAGATCACGAACTGGGTGACTTAAGTCGTTCTTCGGTGCTACCCAGGGCCAGAGAGATTATGAGCTCCTAGTCTGCTGGAAAGAGTGAACCAGAGATTTTCCTAGTTCTAGGCCTGGTTCAGCTGCTAGTACCTGGATGCTCTCAAGAAAGTCCTAGAATTTCCCTGGGCCTCAGTTTCCCGATCCATAAAATGAAGGAGTCATTCCTGGGCTTTCTTTGTGCTCTTTCGGAGGTATTACATCTCTTAATATGCTAAGATTCCATCATTGTCTCTTTTTTCCTTTCAGTTTGTTTCCCTTGGAAGTCTGATTGTTGCTATAGGCAGATATTTGTAATTTAGAGAGCAGATGTCAGAGGAAAATGGAAATGAGGGACAGGCTTGTATGGAAAAAACTATTGTGGCTTCTTCTGGCAAAAGAGATTCGGCTCACAAAGGTCCTGCTAATTTGTGAGAATCATGAACTTTCCCCAGGAATTAATATGCTCATCTGAAAGGAATCAAGAGTCTTTTAATGGAAATAATGGCTTGTGCTTAAATCAAACCTCTGCTCAAGTGAAGTACCATGAATTCTAGGATGTTTAGTTTAGTGGCTTTTTGTTTTTTCTTCCACATCTTTTTTTTTTTTAATGCCAAGCTTTACTTGCATGAAGAGTAAGAAAGACTTAAGTTTGTTGCTGCAAAAAGGAAAGAAGGTAAAAAATATGGAAGCTAAAGAAGAGAAGACAAAGCCAACCAAGAGAATCCAAAAAGATGTTGAAAGGAAACATTCTGTTAGCAAAGCAATAGAGGCCTCGATACTGTTCTAACGGTTCAAGGTTTAAAAAAGGGAATAAAGACAGATGAAGCAGTCAGAGGGAGGAGAGGGAAAGGTTAAGCCAAGACAGAAACTGTGAGTAGATAGATGTGAAAGGGGCTGAAAATAAGTGAAAAGTGAAAAATTGCTTTATGAATAAACCGTTAAAAAATAGTGAGTGAAAAAGCAATCGTGCTTCCAGTTATTACTGAATCACCCGCTGGTGGCAGCCAGAGGCTGACCTGAGCTGCGACTCCACGCTTAACCTACATGCAGCAGTTGGTGCTGGGCTGCTCCTGTGGGCGGACACCGTTTTCTACTTGAGTGTCAGTTTCATTGTGATTACTTGCCGTCAAGATGCATGTGGCCCATTTTACCGCCTTGAAAACCAAAAAACATGACTTGGTCATCTCTCCAACCTGCTGACATTACAAGGCAGGAGATACAGCCTCTTGGTACATTCAGGACACCAGCTAGGCCAGGAGCTAGGACCGAGGGATGTGAGGGCAAGCAGATCTTCTACGGGAAGTTGATGGGGTGTGAAGGCTCAGCCTGCTTCTGTGTTTTTCTGAAAATGAGGCCATGAGTTTATACTCAGTGATCCTTGTCATTCCTGATGGTGTGTCTGTCAGGGCAGGGACACAGCAACCATCCCACAATCTCTTCTGGGCTCGGAGTCCACAGAATACTCTCCTCCCGAGCACATTCAGGCCAGCAAACAAAATGCCAATCATAGCAGACCCGCCCCCGCTCCTGCCTACTTGAGGAAGCACTGGAGCCCTAGGAAGTGAACCGGTTCCACCAGTTGACTCCGCCCTCCGAGCCTCTGGGAAGAGCGAAGACCGGAAGTGCTCGCACCCACCAGAAGACTGGTCAAGCATCACAAGGAAGGGCTAGTGCAGATGGTACAAGCAATTTTCCAAGCTGCAGGATCGCCCTCCTGCTCATTCCAAGTGTAGCGCACACTTCTCTTTCCGAGCTGCCTGCATGCAGAGCTAACTTTTGATTCTCTGTTTCAACAGAAAGGAGGTGGGAGATGGGTGGTCACAAATTCCAAGATAATTTTGCATGGCAGGGCTTCACTGGCTGTCTCTGGTGGACTGCAGGGAGGCAAGTGGCCCTCAAGTGTTCTAGAGCCCTGGGGAAATTAGTCCTGGGGATCATTTGACCCAAGTGACCCATGGAGCAGCGAGCCCATGCACGCAGATGGCATGGCTGTGAAATCAAAGAATGAGGCCCAATTTTAATGAAACCGTTTCATTTTTAAGAACCAGGATAAGACTGTAGTTCTGTACATCCGGCCAGTTGGGGCTAAGATTTCCTTCAAAGCCTCACACAGTTCTTGGTATCTGTTCTTGCTGTTGCTGCAAGAAGTACCTAGCCTTGTGCTGGTGGAAGGTTTAAGGTTTTCATCCTTGAGTGTTTTCATGGAGACAGGTAAGGATGGGCTTTCAGCATCTCCATCTTATAAATGGGACTGTCAAAGCATGGAAGGTGAGAAGAGAGGCTCAAGCCACCTGACAAGTTCCTGCTGGACCTGGAAACTGAATCCCAGCTTCCTGACTCTACTTCCACTTCTCACTTCCCAAGTCAGCACTTTAGAAGATGCTGCTATTGCCCAGCAGGCAAGGCCCACAGAAGTCACTGATGCTGCTTGTATTTAGGGCAGGCTTGCCAAAATGGCAGGGTTTCACAGCATTAAATTGCTGTCTTTTGCCTTGTCAGGAACTTGACTGTTAACAAGTTCCGCAGACATTTCAGGAAAGCAAGCTGGGGATGGCTAGCCTTGGAGAACCGTGGCCTGCTGCAGCCCAGTATTATTCTGAATTCATCCCAGTTCAACACAATCATTTATATCTCTGAAACCAAGCTTCTTCCAGATATCCCTTTACTGAAAGGCTTTCATCACTCTAGGGTGGCCAGTTCCCCTTCAAAGCGCCAGACTGAGCTGGCATTTCTGCGTGCATTCACAGAGGCAGGGGGTGTGCGTCAGGCTTCAGTGGTTCTGGGTCAGCCTCAGGTCAGCAGTGCTCCAAAGAGGAAACTGAGGCAGAGAGCTCCCAGCTCCCCATCAGGACAGGCCTTGGGGGCCTGGCAACTGTAGCTGAAGAGCACATAGATGCTCAGACAGAAGGCACTGGGCACTTGCAAACATTCAGATGCTATTTTGGATAAAGTGGATAAGTTCATTCCACTTTAAAAGCATGGGGGCGGGGAGGCGTGTGTTTTCTACAAAGGAGAGGAACCACATAAATGGACATCTTTTCTGCTTCAAGTGCACATAAAATTTTTTTGTTGCTTCTGAGTTTAAGGAGGTATGTTCTCTGTTTTAAATATTGCCCATACATAGTTAACCAGCATACCTGGACACAGAGATGAAAGTTGAGAAAAAGCAGTCTGTTGTGCCTTTTTGTTCCCAGGCAGTGTAATCCCAAAAGGCACGATTCCTCTAAGAATTATCTGAAGACTTGCAGTTTACCCACCTGTTAGACAGCTTTTGCAACCAACAGAAACCTTACAGATTTATAGTCATATTGCTTCAAATTGGTAGTTTTTGTCTTCTCTAGTTCTGACCTGCACGTGGATTCCAGACTGAAAATTACATTTATCTGAAGCAAACCATTCAGCCCATCTTAGATAGGTTACAGCTGTTTCATCCATCCTTCCAACTTTAGTGTAATAACCTCATATATTATGGTTCATCTATAGCCCAAAGAATTATATGTTCTTAAGAGGATTGGCTGGGGAAAAAATAAGAAAGAAAAGGAAGGAAGAAAGGAATATTTTAAGACTAGCTATATAACTCAGACATGAGAGAAGCATCTCTTCAATTCAAGTCCCAATCTTGCTCCCATCAGAGTAAGGAGTTAGAATGTGATTAGGTGGAGATGAACACCGGCTGGCAGGGATGCTGAATCCCAGCTCTCCGTGAGTTCTGCTGAGGGCCGCTGGGCACCTGGTGGACTGCTCCAAAAGAGAGGCATATATTTCTTATAAACAAACAAAAAAAAAGGCAGGGCAAAGTCTGTGCTGAAGGTGCACAGACTTCCTTCCTTCCGTACTTGGGTTTTTCTCCCTTCTAAGGGGTGTTTGAAAGTTTTTCCTGTGCTTCTAACTGAGCAGAAACCACATCACGTCTTTTGTCATCGTCTCTGCTCACCACTGGAGACCCTGGTGGTTAGAGAGGGAAAGTCCCTTTCGATGGGGGTAGAAGGTGTTGGGGGCCTGGGAAGGGGGATGGTGGGGAGAGGGGAGAGGAGAGGTCACTTGGGTTTCCTCCTGGCCTAGACAGTATACCCACCCTGACTGGACCCTCCAATCCTCCAAGCAGCAAAGCATGTCTTTTAATGCCCTAATCACCTTAGAGTGATAGAGGAAGAGACCGTTTAGTGCAGGAAAGAATATCTACTTCCAGAGCTCTGTGGTTATGGGAAGTCAGAAGAGTGGCCACGGGGACCTGTGTGTAGCCTGAGGATAGCTTCCACCTGACTCCTTAGCACCAGTCCTGGCAGACGGGTGATGGACTGGGAGGACAAGGAGGGGTGCTGGGAGGCTGGTGCAGAGCTGTATATTTGATTTGAGTTGTTACAGGGCTGTCTTTGTAGTAACCATTCTTCTTTTTATAAATCATGGTAAAAAAAAAAATACACATAACATGAAATTCACCATCTTGACTGTTTTTAAGTGTACAGTTCAGTGGTGTTCACTCTACTCACGTTGTTGTGCACAGATCTCTAAACATTTCATCTTGCAAAGCTGAAACTCTAAGCCCATGAAACAACAGCTCTCTTTTGGTCTCCCCCAAGTCCCTGCACAACAACATTTCTTGATCACAAGCGCTTTTCTTTGGTTAAATCTATAAACTTGATTTCCGTACCAAAACCAGTGCCAGGTTCACGCACCAGCTACCCTGTCTGGGGAGCAGTTCAAATTCACTTGGCCATGAATATTCATCACTCTCTGGGGATCAGGTTCCCAAATGCCTGTCCTCAGCACTTTGGGCTTTAGCAGCTTACAGAGTTGTTATTGGCACCACCAAACTGGTCAGGAATGAAAATAACAATCAACTCCTTAAATGTTCACAAGCCTGTTGGGCTATTGCTCATGTAATTTTGAGCCGCCATCTTGTCTCCTCTCGCTCAGGGGAATGGAATGTCTTCTCCAGCAGTTTGATACTGCCGGACCGTGGGGGAGGACAGGACCACTCGCCTCTCTGATGGCAGGTTGTTTGGGCTCTTGTTGCTGGGCACCACTTCCTCATACAAGTCACTTCTAAACAAATCCTCCCAGGAGGTTGTCCTCCAAGCCAGAGCAGGAGGCAGCTAAGTACTCTCACCCAATCAGCACAATCAATTTGTCATTCCCTGAAAATAGAGTCGTCTCTCCAGTCGGTCCAGTTTCCCACCCCCAGCGCTTGGTGGTGGGGATGGGGAGGAGGGGATGGGAGGAGGGGATGGGGAGGAGGGCTGGCCTTGGAGCAAAGCCACATTCCAGGGGGGAGGGCTCCTCCCAGCCACCACACTGGGCGGGCGTGTTGTGCCTCGTGCTTGCAGCCACCCTTGAAGTGTTGTTGTTACACAACAGTCATGAACTCTGGAATGTCTCTGGTCGTTTACAGCATGACTGTGTCACTCCATAAATGACATGGTCAAGCTTCAAGGCCCAGAATGAGGTTGGCTTGTTTTTCAATAGGTCATTTTCTCCCGCCCAGAACAAAGCTTCCAGGCTTTTACGATGTCCTTCTTACCCTGAGACTCCTGAGAGTGGAAATTCAGGGGAAAGAAAATACAGGAATAGATTACAAGTCACACGCCAATAGTCCGACAGATGTTTTAAAAACATACTGAACAATTTGACCATACTATCTGCAGATAAGAAGCTTTCTAGAAATTAGCTGGGCACTTCTTAGAGAAACTTTTCATCTTCTCTCACTATTGCCTTGACTTTTTCCTTCTTTGGTTCATTTCCTTCATGAGATAAATGAAGATAGCAACAGATTAAGGTTCCAAAGAACATATGATTCATGAGTCACATCTATTTTTTCTCTACTGTATTCACTTTAAATGGCATTGGTCCAGTAGAAGAAACAGAAAGTAAAATACGACTTTGGTGCTTCTGTAGTGCAATAATCATTATGAAAATAATGCCTCAATTTGATTTATACTGTATAAGTTACTGGGGTCTGTAGCCACCATTTTCTCATTTTATCTTTTAAGATGGGTTCTGTTATTATACATACAAGGAAACAGAGGCCCAGAGAGATCAATTTGATATTGAAATATAAATTGGATAATGCAGGAAAAAAACCTCTTAATCCAGTGTGCATAGAAAGTACTCTGAAACAGTAATTGTTCTTAAGTAACTTGCTTAATATCACCCAACTAATAACTATGATCAGAACCTTCCTAAACCGTGGCCACTAACTTCTCTCTCCACCTCAGCATAGTAATCTTAGTCCATAGAATATAAGAGATTTAGTTTTAAACATTTTCTGGAATCTCCACTTTGTTATACAGAATTACAGAGTTTGTTGAAGACTCACTAAATGTAATTCACACAGCCTTGTGGTTTTTGGACCCATTTCCCCCAAGGAAAAAAATGCTTAGAAAATCCTCTCTACTGTTCCTCTTATGTTTAAATCATTTTATCAGAATGATGGCGCTTTGGGCGGGGTGGGGGGGGAGAGGTTGTTTTAAACTGTGAGGCTTTCAACACAATAATGAAAGGTAAATCCAGCATTTTGACTCATGCATTCAATCATTTGTTCACTCAACAATATTTATTGCCTGCCTATTATACTTTAAATATTGGGCCAGGCTAAAGTAGCACAGCTGGCCAAACCAGGAATAAACCCAGGATCAGGTATAAATAAGACCAGGCCCTGAGACCCCTCCAGAGATAGAGAGTGCATGCTATGTACAATTTGATTAATGCTATTGACCTCTTTCAAATAAATTAGTTCTATTAATAACTGTTAAGAGGGATCAGATTGAATTAGAAACATGAATTCCTAGGTTTCCTTTGAAGCATTTAGTTTTATAGGTATTTTGGGTATCTTCTGCATATAATTCATCTTTGGCTCAAAACGATACTTTAAGTAAGAACAGTACATGTCCTGACTATATTTGAGATTGGATGAATAACAGAGAATTCCCCGTTCCACTTGTTATATTTGTACTAGCCTCCATGGGGCAATACCAGAACTGAATTTCAACATAACACATCGTTAAACCTGGCTATGCCTGTAAGGAATTTTTTAATTTCAAAATTTTTGTTATAAGTCAGTGATAATTTATGAGTAGGTGGTCATAGGACTACAGTATCATTTCTACATTAGACCTTCAGAAACATGAGTTTCTGGATGAGACCATAAACAAAAAGAGCTCTAAGTTATTTGTTTTTAATATTATATAAAACACACTATGCTGAGATGTCCTAGGTTTAACTTTTAAATATCCAAGCATCTCATAAGGATTCATACAATTATGTCAGGTCATTATTTCCTTTCAGAAAGATGTATTCCCATTATAGCAATAATGATGGGAGGTCCTGAAACAAAATGAGCACTATGGGGTGGGGGAGGGAGTTGTGGGAGGTGGGGCAGGTCATCAAGAGACCTGGGTTTATTCCTGGTGTGGCCAGCTGGGCTACTTTCACAAGAGGTATAGCCTCTCCAAGTCTGTTTCTACATCTGTAAAACGCAGTAGTAAAACCTCTAAGTCCATTTCTACAATTCGATGGATGTAAAGCTCGTTGCTCATTTTAATAAAGCTGTGTTAACATGAATAGTTCTCGGGAAACCTCAGCGGGTGGCCTCCATTCTAGCCACTCTGTGTTTAGCCAACACAGTGTTTTGGTCGGTCGGGTGGCAAAGGAAAACAGGGTGGCGTTGCCCTGCAGCTCTTGGCTCAGAGCCTTAGGAAGTATTGATGATTCAGCACGTGGCGCTCTGCCCTGTGGTCAGGACCGCAGGTGCCCAGGTGGGCCTCGTTAGGAGGAAGCTGCCAGCTCTTCGGGGTGAGGCAGGCACTTGAAATGTGGACCATTTATAAGCATTCAGATTCCAGGACACTTTACTCAAGCTTAGGAGTGTCAGCCTCCATCCCTTCATCAAACTGCCACCTCGGATAATTATGCTCCTCAAATGATTCTTGCATTTCAGTGCCATGTGGCATCCATACTTACTGTTCCCTGTTGTGCAGTTTTCTTGTCATCAAATCCATAAACGTGATGACAAGGCTTTTATATTGCTCGAGGGTGGGAATAAGGGTGAATTGCGATGTTCTTCCTAGACCCAGTGACTCTGCTCTTTCAGGTCACTAAAGAGAAAAGAGAAGAAGAACAAAGAAAACAAGCAACCCAGCACTTCCCAATCTGAGGGCAAAGGAAACTTACTTCCTCAAAAACATAGGTGTCGATACTAGAGTCACCCTCGGCAGGCAGGGGTCTTGGAAATCCTAGAAATGCTTTGTAAAAATGAATACAGCACTTATTTGTATGGAAAATTTTTTTAAGGGGGTAATAGGTTGTGAAACTACAAGGCTGTATATATAATCTTTAAGCTATGAGATGTCGACATGATTGTTTTGAGATCAACCAATCGGACCACACATTTTGTGCTACAAGGTTATAATGAGTGTTCATTAAATATCATGATAACAACACCCTCCTTGTTTGCTAACAAAGGGGCATTCTCTTCATGTGTCACTAATGACAGGTGATGTGGCGCAATTAAAGTCATCTACTCATTCCCTTTTTTCCTGATTTCTTCCAGAGCTGTCAGGTGGTCAGAGAGCATTTCTTGTTCCTCTTGATTTTTCTCCTTCCTCTCCCCTTCCTTCTTTTTTTTTTTTTTTTTTCAAACTTCCTCTGGACTGAACTAGAGCTCCTCATGTGAGGCAACATCTCCCTCCTGACCAGTCAGGCACTCTGGGGAATGCTTAACTTTTCCAGGTCACTGGGACACCGTTGGGTGGACTGGAGCCAACATTTATGGAGTGAAATTCTAGCAGCTGGAGACACCTGCCTGCCTCCCAGGATGACCAGAGGAGTTGTTTACTCCCCTTGTAGAGCTGGCCAATGGAGCGAACTCTTCCATGTGAGCATGTAAATCTGGAAAAATAGTCTGCTTTTGGAACACATTTTAAATAGCTGCAAATATTTGCATCTATCTTAATTTATTCATGTGTCCTATGCCTGACTGGTTCTCTGTGATGTTAGGCAAGTCACTGAACCTTTGATTTACCATTTACTTATCTCTGAAGTATCGCTGATACAAACAAGGAACTTTAATTCATTCTTCCAAAATTTATGAAACCCAACTGTGTGCATGGTGCTGCATTTTGAGTTTTCAGAGGCACAGGACAGCGCAATCTCTGTTGTAAATCCCTAGGATTTACGACCTAATTGAAAAGATGGGCATTTCCATGTAAAAATAGCACTAACCATATGTGATTATGTCCAGTAAGACAAATGTATGTACAAGGATATTCACTGCAGCACTGTTTATTATAAGAACATCTTGGGGGTTGTCTAAATGTCCATTAATATAGAAGACTGGTTAAATGAAGTATGATCATCTATACAACAGAATACCATGCCGCTAGTAAAAAAGAACGGGCTGGCTCTCCATGTACTAAAATGGAAGTACTATAAAACACAGCTTTAAGAGAAAAAAGGAAGAGTAATAGTGTGTCTTGTGCTATGATTTGTGAAAAGAAAAAATAGGCATTTAATGCAAAGCATTATGTATTCACTGGATATCTTTGAATAGATATACAGGAATCTGAAAAAAGCAAACAGCTTTTGGGAAGAGATGGGAGGTTAAGGAATGGGGAAGGAGGACAATCTACCTCACTTTTACAATCGTATTATCACTTGTGAGTTTTCCAACCAGGTACATATAATATCAAATTTTATACAATTTGTATAATATTATCAAATTAAAAATAATTAAAATGTGTACAATATTATCAATTTGTACAATATTATCAAATTCAGTTCAGTTCAGTCGCTCAGTCGTGTCTGACTCTTTGTGACCCATTGAACCACAGCATGCCAGGCCTCCCTGTCCATCACCAACTCCTGGAGTTCACCCAAACACATGTCCATCAAGTCAGTGATGCCATCCAACTATCTCATCCTCTGTTGTCCCCTTCTCCTCCTGCCCTAAATCTTTCCCAGTATCAGGGTCTTTTCAAATGAGTTAGCTCTTCACATGAGGTGGCCAAAGTATTGGAGTTTCAGTTTCAACATCAGTCCTTCCAATGAACACCCAGGATTGATCTCCTTTAGGATGGACTGGTTGGATCTCCTTGCAGTCCAAGGGACTCTCAAGAGTCTTCTCCAACACCACAGTTCAAAAGCATCAACTCTTCAGCGCTCAGCTTTCTTTATAGTCCAACTCTCACATCCATACATGACATTATCAAATTAAAAAATAATAATTAGAATGTGCCCTGGGACTTTCCTGGTGGTCCACTGGTTGGGACTTTCCCTTACAATGCAGGAGCTGCAGGCTCCATCCCTGGTCAGGAGTTAAGATCCCACATGACTCGTGGCCAAAAAACAAAAACATAAAACAGAAACAATATCGTAATAAATTCAATAAAGACTTTAAAAATGGTCCATATCACATCTTTGGCTTCCCTGATGTCTGAGTGGTAAAAAAAAAAAAAAAAACTGCCTGCAATGCAGGAGACACAGGAGATTCGGGTTCGATCCCTGGGTCAATAAGATCCCCTAGAGGAGGAAATGGTAACCCACTCCAGTATTCTTTCCTGAAAAAATCCCATGGACAGAGGAGCTTGGTGCGGTACACTCCAAAGGATTGCAAAGAGTCAAACATGACTGAGCACAGCACAGAAAATCTTAAAATTAGATAAAATTTGCCCTAATCCCTCCCTGGAAGATCTATTTCTCTGTCCTCCTCAAGTCAGTTCCCATCTGATGCTTCTAACATGTAGAGTGGGCTTGAAGGGATTTCTATAACCTAGGGCTTCCCTGGTGCCTCAGAGGTTAAAGCGTCCGCCTCTGATGTGGGAGACCCCGGTTCGATCCCTGGGTTGCGAAGATTCCCTGGAGAAGGAAACGGCAACCCACTCCAGTATTCTTGCCTAGAGAATCCCATGGACAGAGAAGCCTGGCGGGCTACATAGGGCCACGGGGTCGCAAAGAGTCGGACACGACTGAGCGAATACTCCATTAAACGTGGAGATAAAGGGAACTGATTCAACGCGTGATGCAAAAGGATGTGGGACAACGCTGAGGGCAGAGATTTGGAGGATGCAGGAGAGCCAGCCGGGTGTGCCCTGAGTGGAAGGTTCTTCTCTGAGAACCTCTGCTGACCCTGCCACACTCTTGGGTGTTCTTTGTCACACTTACGGGTGACACCTCTTGTCAAGGAGGGAACTGGCAGCCTGACTTCTGTCATAACGGGGGTCACGTCTTCTTGCTTCTAAGTTCTCCCTGGCACATCCTGGAGGGTATGGCAGTTTATCAGACCTTTGTTCCCATCGGCAATAACATCTCCTAGACCAGCAGAATCTCGGAGTCAGGAGAGACTCTAGAAACTCTCCCCATCTCCCTTGACTTTCCATCCATGGGGAAGACTGACCCGCCCATGGACACCTCAGGCCTCAGGGGCAGAGCTGGACTCTGCTCTAGCTCTTCTGAGTCCAGTGCTCTTTTTATGACACTACATAGAGTCTCACTCCCCTTGGATTTTCAGTTAAGGCAACGCTAAGCCATTGACAGATGTTCCTCCAAGTGCACTGAACACTATCAGGGCAAATTCAACAAGTCAGAGTCAGCGCTTCTCTTAGGCCAGGCTGCTCAGGCAAGTTTCCGGGTGGGAGTAAAGGGACCAGGGGATTCCCTCTTCCTGCTGAAGAGAAGGTGGGTGATCACACAGACTCCCAACCAATAGCCACAGGTACTCTTCAGAATATATACCACCCCTCACCCCCCAAGATCAAGTCCAACCTAGAAACTGCAGCATCAAAAATCTTCACTCCAAAGTGTAACATATCAATTTGCATCAGTGATTGGGTATATAACACCTCCTGTAGTCTCAGATCTAAAATGCATACTACAGGAGCGAAACAGTAAGAAAAATAGACGTTTGTCCTTTTTTTTTTTTCTATAGGAAAACAAAAATAAAGTCTCAGTCCTTGGATAACTTAAAAAAAAATCTAATATGGGCTGTTTGATACCAATTCTATTTTTGCTATTTGTGTGAGTCCCCTCTGTCTACGGGATGGAGCTGAGTCTCTGGGCATCAGAGCCCACAGGGTTAGGCTGGCAAATGCCTCATCAGCCCTGGACACTGACCTCTAACCCCACTCAGTCTCACCTGTGCTCTTCTGATGCCTTTTACTTTCTATTTACTAAAATAAATTTCCTCCTTTATGATGACTTCAGAAAATGGACTCCGTACTTGAGTTTATAAGGACAAGAACCAGCTTATCTCCATCCTGGCCATGAATCACTCCCTCTTCCCACCCATTTCCACAGACACCTGAGTTAATTTAGTCTCATCTAATTCCGCCTGCTGTTCTCAGAGGGATTTCCGCCACCTCGGCAGCATGAGTCAAAACGGCTCATCCGACTGCTTAACGAATGGAGCTATTTGTTTGGAGCTGAATGTTTACAACAAAAACCACCAACCATCTTGTTTTTTTTCACGTTGTGACAGCCTGGAAGCTGAGCCCCAGGGAAAGGGCCTCTCCTTTCCTGCTCAGAAGACGGGTCTTCTGATTTCTTGGCTTGTTTGGCTTTCACTGAAGCTTGGAAAGTTCTACCCAACATCCAGTGTCCCAGGTCTTGATGAATAAAAACGTGTCAGCACTAAGCTAATCTTCGGTCTTCCTTTCCAGCCACAGCTCAGGGGTTTTGGTGTCTGTCTTTGGATATGACTCAACTAACAGATTGGGGGGGTGGGGATGGACTGCACCACTGATTAATTATGTTGCAGCTTCAGGCTCTGTCCTTTCATTTACTGAATCGGTGTTTAACAACTCAAGACTGCACTTCCTCGAAGATGAGTTTGAGCTTCATGAGATCATAAAATTAAAGACAAAGTCTGCCATGCTCATTGCTCACCAGCCCTTGGCCCTGGTCTGACCCCAGCTGCTTTCATTCCCGAGTCCGCCTTGGCACTCCCCTGTCTAAAGAGGAAAGTCTCCCAGAAGGGGCAGTGGGCCACTTCAGAGCGACCTTCGGAGCACTGTCCTTGTCACTTCTGTTCCCGTGACTCTTCACTCTCACTGTTCCTTTGTCGTCTCTGCATCTTTATTTGCCAGATACTGGCGGATGGTTGGGCTGCCTTCAGTGTTTACATACAGTTCTGTTTTAGCTACTGGTCATTTTGCAAAGACACAGTCACAGAGGACCTCCATGGCTTCTCTCCATTGCTTCCTTTTCTACCATCCCCTTTTCTCTCTTTTTTTTTTTTCCTTTGCCTGAAACAAGAAGAATGTTAGTGTTGGGGGCAGAATTTACTCTTGTTCTGATCTAGAACCAGTCTTCAGCCTTGGCTCATTTTTCTCCCTGCCTAAAAATAAAAGCTCACGTTTACTAAATGCTTTACAAACACCTACTCATGTAACATCGAGCGACTGTAGGCTTGTCTCCATTTTACCACAGAGGTAGTCTGGCTCTTCACACTGCGCTGCCCCGTCACCTCTTGACCAATTATAGTCCACACACATACATACATACCCTTACATTTAGAAAGGGTGTAAAATCTGATGTAACATGGACCCAAATTTCAGTACGTTGACATCTTTGAGTTTGGGCGTTGCCTACAGAGATGAAGCCTGGAGTGGAAAACACATTAAAAATGTTGATAAAGGGGAGAAAGAAAGCAACATAATGCTCAAAATATGACAGAAATATTATATTTACCAAAACCATATAAGTTATTTTGATAATAAGACCTCATACCTTCAAATTACTGGCCTCAGATCCCCCAAAAAGGGTTTCAAAAAAGTTCATTGCTAAAATCCAGCCCTTGGCGTATTAGTTGAGCCCCCATTTAAGTCTCTTAGATTCTTCTTGCTCTGACTTTCTACGCAACTCTAAAGGGGCCAGGGATCTTCTTTCCAGTCCCTAGTAAAAGACTAGAGACCACAAATCAGAAGACAAAGCCACAGAGGAAGATGCTGGGAACCTGCCTCCTAGAGTGGGTAGAAGAGGTAGGAGGCTGATACTGTGAAGAGGAAGAGGAGCTTTACAAAAGATCATTTAGTGTAGGAGATGACAGCCCCGTCCACAGCCACTCTGACACTGAGAAACAGAGTAACTGTATTCATCATCACATCCCTAAATCACCAAGACAAGGCAGACCATGACTGACTGGAGCATGATGAAGTTCACAACTTTTTCAAGGAATTCCTATACATAATGACTAGAGTTTTACTGCCTGAAGGATATCAGTAACACCAAGAGAGAAAAAATGACTCACTCTCCAAGATTTCTGGTTGCCCAAGTTTTACTTGGTGTGTTTACATGCACGTTATCCCAGAGATAAGCCACACTGTCACTCTTAAACTAGTTTCTGATGACCATAATTTTATATCATCCAGTGACGAGTTCTCAGATTATGAAACAACCATTAGCCTGAACACTGTGTCTCTAAAGCAAGTCTGACTATTTCAAGAGACCCTGCATTTCTGCTAGTACAGGTTTCATGAATGATTCTGGAGTTAGCCCGGCACTGTGGTTATTTTGCATACGTGAAAAGTCAGGTCATTGCTTTGAAGGGCCTGGACTGTGTCCAAAGATCCCTTCCTTTTTGCATAATGGGGCTTTACTTCCTGGATTACAAAAATATTATTTTACTAAAGAGAACGGAACTGAACTTGTGGCATATTTTTGTGCAATGATTTAACTTAATTCCCTATGTTCAAAACACCTGTCAGTTACGAAGCGACTAAATGAAATCATGCATTTCAAAATCAACAGAATTTTTTATTCACTCTTCCACCTTACATAGGGTCAAAAGCTCAATATCATTGCTACCCCAGTTTCTGGTTAAAGAGCATTCTGAGCCTTTCTATTATGAAAATTTTCAAGCATCTGTAGGAATAGAGACAAAAGTATAACGAACGTCCATGTATCCATCATCTAGTTTTAACTTTTGTGCGTCTTAAATAGTACACCTTAGTGGGCTGATGTGAAACTCCCTCTATTTTAATTTTCTAGCAGGCTGGAAAGATTTGGGGTTGGCCTCCAGTGAAGCACAGCAGCCAGGCATCCGAGGACAAGGTGTGACTGGAAGCGTGTCAAAGGCTCTTTATCCCCCACCCCGCCCATGACGGCTGCTATCACTGGCACTAACCATTCCTGGTGCTAGCCACTGTGCACCCTCTCTCTCAAGTTCTGTTTTAAAATGCTCTCCTGCTAGGAAATTCCTAAAAATCTTAATAATTGGTTTTTATCAAAGTAAGTTGGGTTTTATCAAATGATTTTTTTTTTTTAAGAAGAGAAGACTTGGAAGAGAGAATCTATTATCCCTGTAGTCTGGAGACAGACAGGGCCCTGAAACAGAGAAAGGAAATAGAATGATGCAAGGTAAGAAAGCCAGATTCACAGTGCGGTACGAGATTAGTTCTGGTAGTATTTCCTTTAACAGAATGCCGTGGAAAAATTCATAACCTAAACATTAGTATGACCAATAATCAGGGTTTGGGAGTGGTAGAAAGGACAGTCATTTTATCACTTTAAAAATACCTTGAATCCACACTATTTAAAAACACTTTTTAGTTAATAGAAAATGATATTCAAAAATTTCCAATCACCTCTATTGTGAGCAGCAGGGATAACTGGCCTGTTCCCTTAGTAAGAATCACTTCGGTGGTCCTTTTTGCTGATGTACAGTGAGAAACGGTTAGTAGGACTGTTTGTGTGTGTGTACACGTGTGCATGCGTGTGTCTGTATAAAAGTGGTCCCTCTTTGGAAGCTGCCTGGCAGCCCAGTGGTTAGGACTCATCACTTTCACTGCTGAGGGCCTGGTTCAATCACTGATTAGGGAACTAAGATCCCACAAACCATGTGGGCTGGCCAAAGGAAAAAAAAAGTGGTCCCTCTTTATATATATTTTAGGATATCTCTGCAGCAGGGAGTGGACACACTGTCAGAATTGCCAGAGGAGAGAGACTAAGTTCTTTGCTGTTGATCTTTGGGGTTCAGTATTATAAGAACATTTCAGATGGACTGATGTAGCCCTGACTGAGGTCAGTTGGAGAAAGGGATGGAGCATCTGCCCTTGCCCACACTACCCCGGGCCATGAAAACTCAGCAGGTGTGAGGGGTCTGAACTGGTGACCCAGGCATGGGTCTGTCCTGTTCAGGAGAAAGTGGGTCTGGCAGCAGACATATGTCCCAACAACTCTGTATCCAGCAGCAACACCAGTAAGCCTCTTGGTTCTAGAAATTATCACAGGAAGAGACAGACTCACAGGCAAGAAGGAAACAGATTCATAGGCAGGACAGGGGCTCAAATCTATTAATTTTAAAAGAGCTGTGATTATTTTGTACTTAAACTGATAAAGCATAGCATAGGTTTCTAGGAAAAAGATTCTAGGGAAGTTTATTCATGGGTTAATTATTGTATCTATAGGGTGAGTTTGTGGTACATTTTTGTTTTCCTTATTCTTTTTTGGTTCTTTTAAAATCCACTTTTTTTTTTTTCTGTAACAAAAAGGCATTGTTTTCTATTTAGAAAATATAAGGACAATAAGAGTTTTAGTTTTTTAACCCAATTATCCTGCTAGAGTGTAATCTGCCTCTCCTATCAAGGCACCTGTTGGCTCCCTCCTCTCTCTGGGGTCTGCCACACTAGAAGCAAGCCCCTCTCTCCCCCCAGCTCACCAGAGGTGGGCACTCACTACAGCAAAAAACTCTAGAAAGTTCCAGAGGACAGCAGGATGGGCCGTTTTGGCGGCAGACAATAAGCGCCGAGGAATAGGGAAGCAGAGCACCATCTCGGGGCAGACCGAGGGCAGGACGGACAGCCTGGCACCCAGAGGCGGGGGTCGACTGGAGGGTTCGTGGATGTCCCCGGCCGCTCAGGCCGAGTGCAGATTTCTGGGTCTCATCCCTGACCTGGTTTGTAAAACTTGTGGCGAGGCCCAGGAGTCCCCAGATGATTCTCTCTTTAAAAAGTGCGACAAGGCTGAATCAGTGCATGAAGAGGAAAACGCAAGTTGGGATTTCGTAACACGATGTTCACTGTAACTCAGGAACCGTCTCCAGCAGCAAGCAAGAAAAAGCACTCCTCGTTCTGGTTCCACAGAAACTGCCCGTGGACTTGGATGACGTAATGCGGTGATGACGATGGTGTCGCACTGGTTCCTGCTCTACACGCTCCTGGCTCACAACCTGAGGGCCTGACGTGGTGACTTTGACCGGCCTCACCCACCAAACTCCCCTGGTGAGACCTCACTTTCCCGACGCCTTCTGGGTGGGGCTTGAGACACGCAAAGGGGAGGAGCCACCACGTTCCCTTCAGGGATCATCACCCTTCCCTTGGCAGGTGGGGAAGGTATTGCTGGAAGATCTAAAGTATGTATTCTTTAAGTGTAGCATCCCAATGTGCTCTAGTGAATACAATCACCTCTGCAGGATTGGGTGAACTCACAGGAGGGGTCCTGCCATTTATGCTTTGCCCAGAGCCTGGCAGGCGTCCCCTGACTCTCTCCTGCTGCTCTGCCAGGCATTTCTGAATCCTGAACCACTGAGGACAGATGCAGAGAACCACCAGGTCCCTGACTGGAAAGATAAGCTCTGCCTGGAATTCCCTGGGCACTCACTCCTGCTCAGCCACGCAGTTGGGGTGAAGGGGAGGTGTCCTTCTGGGGAGGTAACCAGCTGACTGTCCTCCAAGAGCAGTCCACTGGAGGTGGTGAACACAGGCTTAAGGAGAGCTGAGATATATGCTTCTCTAGCCTTTGTACTTGACCTTCATAGTTTCTGGGAAAATCATGATTTGTGTAATTATTTCCTCGCTAGACAGTAGACTCCAGGGGGTACAAATGGAGTCTGTAACTTCAAAGCCCAGTAGAATGCAAGGTACATCCTTGCCTTCAATCCTGGGCTGAGGAATGAATGAAATGACCCAGCAGCTGGCTGAACCCTGTGCAGAGTGCTGGGCAGGGAAGTGAGAGGCACAACCAGGGGCCAGAGGTGGGGACTTAGACAGCAGAAGCTCATGGAAAGTTTCTGAGCAAGGGGTCACATGGAGCCTTCCACTTTTTGGGAGATGAACATGGGGTGAGGCTTGATGGACAGGAGAAGGTAGGGTGTGCAGTGCAGGAGGCCACCCCAGGAGGAAAGCCTTGCCCCGGACCTCCTGCCTCCCCTTCCTTAGGAACTGTCACAGAGTCATGAGTCCCATAAGCGGGTTTCCAACCACTTCTGCATTAGAAGGGATAACACCACCGGAGCTGTTTCTGATACACCAAAGAAATGGGGTTGCATGGCCACATCTGTGGTGATTTTGATATCCGTACCAGTGTGTTCATGCCTGTCCACCCCGGAGTTAACAAACCATGGCTTGATGCTTCCTTCCTTCACCATGAACGCCGTCAGAACTTCAAGACTTCAAGTACGCTTTAGTTCCTAAAAGAGCTCATTTTCCAAACACACACTCTGGTGCCGAGTTAATGGGTGCACTTCTCACTCTCGTGGAATATTTTACTCACTCTGGCTGAACAGATGATTATTATGGTTATTATTAATATTGAGCCTAATAACAATCACAGTAATAAACATGTTTCTCAGGGGCCACTGCATGGATAGCAATTAAAGTCTAAAAGAACATAGTCCCCAGGGACCCACAATACAAGCTAATCAGGCAGTTAAGGAGGATTTCTTTTATTTTTTTTTTAACTTTCCCCCTTAATCCCATCTTCACTGTGTGGGTGGAAATCATCCCTTAAGGGATCAGCCTTAAGGCCACATTCTGGAGTTATTTCAAAAAGCCTGAGGAAAGAAAAAGGGAAAAAAAGGTTAAGGGGTGGCATTGTGGGCCCAGGAGCCCTGTGAAGTTAATGGCTGGTGCCTCACCCCAGATCAGTGCTGCCCAATAGAAATGCAATGTGAGCCACAAGTGTAATTTTAAATTTTCTAACAGTCATCTCAGAAAAGGTAAAAAAGAAACAGGTTAAGGAAGTTTAGTATTTTCTTTAACCTAAAGTATCCAAAATATCATTTCAACATATAATCCATCCATTAATGATACTTGAGTTTCTCTGTTGTTGTTGTTGCTCTAAGTCTTACAAGTCTGGTGTCTGTTTCACCCGTACAGCATATTTCTCTTCAAACCAGCCACACTGCCAGGGTAGCTACATGAGGAGGCCCCTCTAGGGCATTAACCACAAGAATTCAGTTCTGGGCACCCAAGCCAGGGAAAGCATCCAATGAGCAACCTGTCCAGCGCCAGCTGAGCAGGAAAAACACTCTTTTAGTAGAGAAGGGTCAGCGATGAAAGAAGTGTTGGGGCATAGAGAGGTGAAAGCCTCTCTGAGATTCTGAACTTTTGTGAATCCAAGTTGCGCTTTTAGGAGGCTGGGCGTTCAGAGACAGGCCCAGGCAGAACCAAGAGAAGAGGAAATGAGGGCGGCGGGAGGGGATTTGCTCCACCAGAATCTGGCCGGGAGGGATTACCGACTTTGGGGCTTCCTTACCGATGATCCCGTCTACCTTGGACTGGAGAGCTTGCCAAGGGAGGAAGGAGCCACCAACTGCACCAGAGAGACTTATCCTGAGAGATGAAAGGAATGTCACCCAACAACCAAGAGGAAGAGTGGACTCTTGGGCCTCCTTCAGCACAAAGACACAGCTTGGCCGAATGGACGGCGCCCTGTTTCTAGCCACGAGGCCTTGAGGGACAGCGGGGGGTGAGGAGGAAGGCATGTGCACTCTCCCCTCCAGCTTTCTCCCTAAATAGAATTTGAAGAAACATGCTGTAAAATGATCACCCGAATTATTATCAGATGATTCTAAGTCATTAAATGCGATGTGACAGAGAGGTGCGTAACAGGCAGTGGCTGCCAGGCTCCCCCACTGCCTGTATCACTGAAATGAATCAACCTCCAGGCTGAGTAATGCAGGGCAGGGCTGCCCCATTTGGGCTGCTGCTTCCTAAAGAGAACTGGGATCTTTCCCAAATTCCAAAGGTTCAGCCCAGGGATCTTGTCACAGGTAGAAGGGCTACTTCATGCCCAGCAGCCATAGGATTTGCCTTCTGAGGCTTGGGATGAATTTTCTGGTCAAAGGCTACATGTGTGAAGTGATGCTTTAGAGAGGCCTTTTCAAAGAAGAGTTCTGGGGTCACAATGGACCATGGGGACAGAGAGACTTCAGGCCAAATGTCAGCTTATAAGCTGTGAAGTCGGCACACTGTGTGGGCCTGGCAGGGCATGACCCACTGGGTTCTTCCAGAGCCAGGGGTCCATTAGCACATTTGGACAGCTGGAATGTTTAGGCGGCCATTGGGTTTCCAGGTGATTTCTAAAGAAATAATACATTTTTAAGGTTTGGGATTGGAAAATGACCACAAGACTGACTTCCTGCAACCCCAAGGGAGACTGCAGTCTTGCAGCATGGGGGGTCCTATCCAGAGGCCCACCCTGGCCGTGCGAGCGCTGCACCCATTCCAGGCCGGCTTGCTTGAAAACCACACATCTGGCAAACAAACAGGAGGGAAGCATGTTTCTCCTGGGTCAGCCTTGCTCTCTTCTCTCCCACAGAGGAGGTAGCCTGCTCCCGGAGTTCAAAGCATCTGCCTGCTTGGAAACTGGGACAATGTGTACTGACTTCCTGGGTTCCTTCTGCCCCATTCTGAAAGTCTGGATGCCAGGGGACAGGTAGCTGCTCAGCGATGGTGAAGAAGAAAGTCTGAACTGACAACGAAGGAGCCAGGCAGAGGAAGGCTTGCTCCAGGGAGCCTGGCCGACCTGGCAATTATTTTTTATGACATGGCAGATATTATGTTGATGGTTTCATTTCTGGTTATTACCTTCTATTAAAAAGCATCTTGAGGAAGATGATTATGGGGGCATCTTCTTCCCGCCTCAGGAATCTACTCTCAAATTTTCAGTGAACTGTTGTTTTTCCTGGACATATTATTATGATTGTTCTTGTTATGGTTGTGATTATGAAAACTGCTAGTTGTCAAAGGGCTCTTTTTATTAGCCATTGCTCACAACCCTATTGCTTTGAGGTAAACAGATGTAGAGTGATGTCCACACAGGGCATGGAGAGGTCAAGCACCCCCAGGAAGTCATCTCCTGGTGAGGGCCTCCCTCCTAGAGTGCCAGCATTTCGCCAGGGGCCAGGGATGCCAGAGGGATCCTTCTCCTCCCCTCCTCAACCTCCCTGCCAGCAGCACTCTTGGGACCTGTAAATAAATGAAGAATATGCCCAGGGTGGTGTCAGCACTTCCCAGTTCTGGGTCCAGCTCTGGTCCCATCCACTGGGCCACGCTGGTGCTGGAGATCTCCTGTGGGTCTCCGGAGCTTTTGACTGGCTGCATCCCAAACAAAGAGTCAGATCTTGGAACCACAGATGCCCCTGAATCCCGAATTGGAACTAAAATGCCACTGTCACCTGGCTGCCCCACCAGTGACTCAACAGGTCTAAATCAGATGTATTATCTTACCCCGCCCAAGCCAAAACTTAGCACCTGCTGAATTCTGTCAGTGGCATCTCCCAGTTACCCGGGGGGGGGGGACCTTAGATTTTTAAATAATCTAATTTTTAAAATTCTACACTTATTGCAAAAAAAAAATGCAGAAGCTTATAAAACAACTAAAAATATGCCCCCACCCTCAACTCTCCATCCCCTCCTTCCAATTGGTGTGCATATTTCAAGACTTTGTTCTCTGCAACCAAGACATGTTTTCTTTTGTTGTGGTTATTATCTTTGACCCTACCCTTGCCTGCCTTCTAACAGCCATTAGTCATCAACTCCCACTAATTTTTCCTTTATGTTTCTTACATCTGTCCAATCTCCCCATCTAAATTCCTACTGCCTTATGTTCAGAATATCACTGTTCCACAGTGAAACAAGAGAAGGCTTTGGAACCGAATGACGTAGCTCTTGGTTTTTTCACTTGAGCAAGTGACGTCCCTTTTCTGAGTCTCAGTTTATCTGCTGAAAGGGAATAATTCTATCTGCCTTTTTAGGTTATCAAAATGAATAAAGTTGTTAAAATGCTAGGTGCTTAATAAATATCCACTATTAATATTCTCTTTTAAGTGGCCTCAAGAGCACACTCCAAGTTAGAATGCATACAGTGGTTAGATTAATCTTTCTTAAAAACCCTCCTTTTATTTTGAAAGTTACTTGCTCATAACCTTTAAAAGGCTTCCCACTGTTTATAGTGTGAGTGGCAAACAGTCTTTAACTCACACCTCAGTTCGAATTGATTGGTAGTGTCTGTTTACAAGGTTGCCCCGGGCTTGGTGGGAGAGTGCTGGGTTAGACTAGCAATGTCTGCTCTGAGAGCAGAGGTAGGGAGTAGCAGGCAGCCCCAACCTACAGAATAAAGTCCTACATTACTTCATTTCCTCTAACCCTTGGAGGGTTCCCAGCTTACAGGAGTCTTTCCTCCCTCTGGACTGGTCTCCTGATCTGCCATACATACCATAGACCCTCGGCCAATGGAAATCTTCCCCCAGATCTTGATGCAGCTGGCTGACTTCCCATCACCTGAGATCACATCTATCTCCCTAAAGAGGACAAGCACTCTTTATAACATTGCCATTGGTTTCCTTCTGAGCACTTCTGTGTCTGAAGCAGTTCGGTTGATTTCTTTTCATGTTTATTGTTTGTCTCCCCCACAAGAATCTGAACATCTGAAGGCAGGAACTTTCTCTTCTTCACTGTGTGTCCCAAAAGTCTAGACCTGGCCTGGCAGCAGCGGGAGCTCAGCATTGGATGATCATGGGGCCCAGGGCTCCTTTGATGAGTGAATCCTGTCTTCCCAAGCAGACTGTGACTTGAGGCCAAGGACTGGGTCTGATTTTTCTTGGTGCCCTCCACATGTAGTCCAGCCAGGCATATTAACTTGCCCAATAAATCCTGGATTAGCTGATTGCTATGGCCTTCAGGGGAATTTTACTAAGGCATATTTGCCCATGAATTGCATCAGATTCTATGCTCAAAAGCTGTAGGTCGCGCCTGTGTCCAGCCTGCCTTAAACAGGCCACTTTGCACATCTGCTGGTGATTTGTCGCTGGACTTTCTCCTTGGTAGTTTTCACAAAATCACTTGTTGCTGAGTTTCCTGTTTCCCAGAGACACCTGATAATGTGCTGGTTACTTGTGCCATGTATATTTTCAATATTCTGGTTTTCTTCTTTCTGTCTTAACATCATGTGTCTATAGGAATGAAACCATCTAAAGGGCTTAGAATATTAAAATCCATCCTGCAAAGACTAGCATGGCCCTTAGGGAATGCTGCAGAACAGAAACGATGGGTAACATGGAATGTGCAATCTTTTTTTTTCCAATGTGAGCAAACTTCCAAAGAACAAATGATGAAAGATTATTAAGTCCCCTGTGTTTAAATATATTTTCATTAGTCATTTTTCTACTCCCAGACATCTTGTTTTAATTGAAGTTTTTTTCTTCAGTTTATTTATGTCTGAGATCACATAACATCAACACTGAAGAGCACATTATGGAGGAAAACTGTTTTCACATTCTACCACTCTAACAATTGTTTTTATTTTTCTCTCCTCCCTATCTTTCTACATATGCATATTTTTTACATAGTTATAAGCAGACAAGGGCTTCCCAGGTTGCACTAGTGGTAAAGAACCTGCCTGCCAATGCAGGAGACATAAGAGACATGGGTTCAATCTCTGGGTCAGGAAGACCCCCTGGAGTTCTTGGCTGGGAAATCCCATGGACTGAGGAGCCTGGCAGGCTACAGTCCATAGGGTTGCAAAGAATTGGACACGACTGAAGTGACTGAGCATGCAGGCAATCAGACATGTTTGAGAAAGATAAATGTTTTCTGCTAAAGCCAATAATAATAAACGTAAGAAAGCACCAAATAGTTTTACTTTCTATAATAAAATGCTCGTTGTTTTAAAGTCTAGGTTTTTTAATTGTTGACCTTGAGCAAAGTCCAGAGGTATTAAAGATTAAGGAAGAAAATGATGGAAATGTCTAGTAAAGGGTGCCCAAACTTATACAGAAAGACATTTTACTTGTTCCTGTCCTAGACACATTCCTACAAGTTGCAAAAGATGCTTCACTCTGCCTCAGTTACCACAGAATTGGCTTCCTTGAGTTTTAAACGCTTGGAAACGATACAAGTCAACCCTTATTATTTGCAGATTCTGTAATTACAAATTCATCTACTTAATGTTTATTTGTAATCCCAGGATCAATGCTGCTGGTGCTTTTGTAGACATTTTCGGACACACACATGTGCAGAGCAACAAAAATTTTGAGTCACCTGATATTCGAATGTCAGCTGAAGTTGAACAAGGCAATGGTATCCTCTCATTTTGGCTCTGAGGCTGTAAACAAGTGACTTTTTGCAGTCTATCTCATTCCACATTATGCGCCTCTTTGTGCTTTTTGTTAGTAATTTCCCTGTTTAAAATGGCCCCATACACAGTGCTGAAGAGCTGCCTCGTGTTTCTAAGTGCAAGAGGGATGTGATGTTCCTTACAGAGGAAATACGTGTGTTAGAGAAGTTTCATTCAGGCATGAGTTATAGTGCTGTTGGCTGTGAGTTCAGTTTCAATGAATCAATTTCTATTAAGTTAGGTGTCTTTAAAAAGAACCACACATAACCCAAAGTTGTGTATTGATCAGTTGATGAAAAATGTTGTGACCAGAGGCTGCCAGGATCCCAACAGTCATGTCCGATACTTTGTGACCCTATGGACTGTAGTCCAGGCTCCTTTGTCCATGGGGATTCTCCAGGCAAGAATATGAGAGTGGGTTGCCATGCCCTCCTCTAGGGGATCTTCCCAACCCAGGGATCGAACCCAGGTCTTCTGCATTACAGGCAGATTCTTTACCATCCGAGGGAAGCCTATAAGAGAAGTAATGCTGATCCTCTTGAAAAATCATGGGAGTGTTTTCAGATGACTGCGTGGATCAGGTCTGGACAGTCCTGGCTGTCATTCTGGTCCACATTAGTCCTAAGGGAAAGAAAACCCAGGGGGTTCTAGGCCAAGCAAAATCAGTCATGGTTCGTAGACTTGGAATGTGGAAGCACTCCGAACCAGCTAAGAATGGTATGTTTCAGTAACCCTATAGAAACAGTGCTCTCGTTTGTTCCTGTCATGTACAGGAGGTGTCCTCTTAGTAAAGAAAAACCAATATGTATAATCTAAGAACATAACAGCTGCTGTTCATCGAATGTGTATTAGGAACTAGTATTGTTGTGGATAACTCTTCAAACCATCCCAGGAGGGAGGGCATGACTAGTCCCAATTAACAGATGAGAAAACTGAGGCTAAAGAGATCAGACCACTTACCTAGGTGACCCAGCTCTAGAGGGAGGTGGGGATGGGAATGGAGCTCAGCTCAGCAGGACTAAAATGCCCACATTCCTAACCACTGCTCAGGAGGGTCATGACTTGCTTGCCCTGATCCTTCCCACCAGGTTCTGTAACCACGAGGAGCCCCAGTGTGCTGGAGGTGCGATCACTTTGCTAACATCTGTTCTGATCACTTCTCAGAAGCCTATTAGCCACGGTGGAGAGAACTGTGACTCTGCACTCCAGAGCGGTGAACTGGAACTCTGGTTCTTCTCATGCTACACTGTGGTGGCAAATTCTAGGAGTTTCTAAAAATAGGCGGCAAATTCTAGGAGTTTCTAAAAATAGCATTGGGACTTCTGCTTTGCTAGAGAAGGGATTATTCTGACCTTTCGCCTAACAAGGCCCACCTCCTGAGGGTGACAATTTCACTGCTTCGCATGACATTTGGTTTCCCTCACATGTGGCCTGTCGGATTATACTTACAGGAAGTCAGAGAGAACCTCTAACCTCCTCCTGCACTATTCTTTGCTTTTCATTCTCTTTCTCTTCTACTCCTCAGCCCGCCTTTGGTTTCTTGAATCTCTGAGAATCTTCTTGAGACCCCCTCCCCCACCCCGCTCACAGCCACAGTAAGTGTGAGCTGGGGAACGTGTGTCCTGGGGAGGGAAAGGTGGCCAAGTGACAAGGGCCTGGCTTCCACTCACTCTCTCTGTCTCTCACCCACTTCAGAAGTAGGACTGCCCCCAACCCAGCCCCAGCTTCACCAGGGAGGTGCCGCCTGAAGAAAGGCCTTTAATGAACGTCACCATGTGCCTCCTGGCCCCAGTCTATAAAAACCGGGTGGCCATACCTGCCTTCCAAGTGCAGGTGTTGTGGGGATTAATTACTGTCTGTTGGTGCTTTGAGATGGTCGGATGAAAGTCTTTTCCATAGGTAAGCCTTGTGCTTCTGAGATTCCCTGCTAGCCACGCTCCACCAATGTGACTCTTCAGTGGGGCGGAATCATGTTGGTGAGGTACAGGTGAAATAGGACCCGTGTTCAGGGCAGAGGCCCAAATTCCTAACAGAAGTTATGCAGAGATGCCTTTTCTGGTGATAGAACATGTATGTTAAATATTGCTGGGGGTGGCATGGGGGTGTCAGCCAGGTCCAGCTGAGCATGACACAGCAGCCTGCACATAACCTTTCAAATGTGTGGTGGCATTACAGAAATCCCCTTTTCCCAGCATCTGTGCCTTAGTGCTTGTCAAAACCAACTGATTAAAAGAGAGGATTTTGATGGAAGTGGAAATGGTGTTCAAATCATGGGCAACTAACACCATTCTCCACTAGTCATCTTCCATGCTGAGCCAGCCTGGCTTGCTGTGACCTGGGGACAGGGGCTCCACACAGACACTCTGTTCTTCAGTAGTAAAGCTCCTCTGTGAACTTTCTCCTCTCACCAAGAGCACCATCCCTGCTAAGAAGCCCCCATCAGGCGACTCAACCAGCCCCTTGGCCTTTCTAACATCTCTTGGGCAATTCTTTTCGGCCAAGAGATCCCCAAATATTTTCTACTTCCATTGAAACTTCAGACTGAGAGGGCTGCCTTAATTACAGAGGAGTTGATGAGATTGTGGTCTGTAAACACCAAAGAGATGAAAAGTCTGGGCTTTAGAGACAGGAGGACACACTTCAAATCCCAGTTCTACCACATGTTATCTGGGCATCCTTGTGCGGGCCTCTTAACTCCTCTGTGCCTTAGCTTCCACATCTGTAAAAGTGTGCTCCTCACTCAATGTGAGGGTTAAATGGAAGACTATACATAATTGTGCCCGACACACTATAAGTGTGCCGAAAAGGGAAGAGAGGGGTGGTGCTGGGTGATGATTCTGGCTTTCAAAAGCTCAGTTTTCTTTTGTATCACTTGGCCATGTGAATTATGCTACAGCTCATTCCAGAAAACTCCAAGGGGCGGGTTGATTTTTCTGGGATGTGCTTGCCTTACTTTAACCCTCAGCAGTGGGTCTGATGCCTCTTCCTGAGACAGACTCACCTCTGGCAGTTCTTCTCTGGATGCTGTCTCTCCTCTGCTTCTTCCAGATGCTCCCAAATTCTTTGGGATAAAGCATCTGCTCAGAAGTGCAAGAGGAGAATGGAATCTGCCAACGGTGTCCACATCACCCACCCCTGTGCCCAGGGCTGTGGCCCCACTCATGAACTGAGATGGGGCAGAGAGGGTGGAACCTGAGGCTTTGCTGGCTTCTCTGCTTTCTAGCTTCACTCTAGGCCAGGCCTGCATTCGTGCACGTTTGACCTTCGATGTATCTTGAAGCTGCAGTTTTTAAAAACGGAGCTACGTAATAAACTTATTTAAAAAAAGAAATCCCACAGCACCTCAGGCCACAGCGCTAGGCCACAGATCTTGGTTAGAAGCATGCACAGCGTGTGGTGGTAGTTGGATCTCAGTCATCGAAGGGCCCTTCAAAAGCTTTCTGAGGCTGTCATCACAGCAGCAATGGCCCTGTCTGGAGAGGCTGTGCCCCGGCTGTAGGTTCAGATCAACTGTCCCTCCCACCCCCAGGGCACATGGCCCCACCTTTGAGGGTGTAGACCTAGAAACAAGTACTAGGTCTGTTGGGACGCCTCCTTCGGCGAACTAAGCTGGAAGAAGACAGCCAGTGCTATGGTTTGAAGGTGTGTGTGCCCTCAAATTTGTATGTTGAAACCCTAATGCCCAATGTGATGTGTTAGGATTAGGAGGTGCATAGGTTGTGAAGGTGGAGCCCTCATGAATGGGATCAGTGCTCTTTAAAAAGAGGTCTCCAAAACCAGAACTAAAAGAGACACGTGTACCCCAATGTTCACTGCAGCACTGTTTACCATAGCTAGGACATGGAAACAACCTAGACGTCCATCAGCAGACAAATGGATAAGGAAGTAGTGGTACATATACACAATGGAATATTACTCAGCTATAAAAAAGAACACATTTGAATCAGTTCTAATGAGGTGGATGAAACTGGAGCCTAATATATAGAGTGAAGGAAGTCAGAAAGAGAAACACCAAAACAGTATATCAATGCATATATATGGAATTTAGAAAGACCATAATGATGATACTATATGCAAGACAGCAGAGAGACACAGATGTTAAGAACAGACTTTTGGACTATGTGGGAGAAGGTAAGGGTGGGATGATTTGAGAGAATAGCATTGAAACATGTATATTACCATATGTAAAAAGATGACCAGTGCAAGTTCAATGCATGAAGTAGGGCACTCAAGTCGGTGCCCTCGGACAACCCAGAGGGAGGGGGGGGGGAGGGAGGTGGGAGGGAGGTTCAGGATGGGGGGCCACATGTGCACCTGTGGCTGATTTCATGCTGATGTATGGAAAAAAACCACCACAAGATTATAGAGTAATTATCTTCCAATTAAAATAAATAAACAAAAAAAATTTTTTAAAAGGGGGGCCTCCACAGCACCCCAGCCCCTTCTACCATGAGGCCACAAGTCTGCAGAATGGAGGACGCCCTCATCTGACCGTGGGGGCACCCTGATTGCAGACTTCCAACCTACAGAACTGGGAGCTGTACATTCCTGGTTTTATAAGCCACCTAGACTGTGGTGTTTTCTTATGGCAGTTCAAAGCACTAAGAAGACCGGCAATGCCTCGCCCCTCTGAGCCTCCACTGAAAGATCATCTGCTCACCCAAGAAGAGTTCTGTGCTCAGGGGAGAGGAAGGCAGCACTCCACACCCGTGGTTATCCACTCAGAGCAATCATTTGCTTTCAGATTGTGTCTATTGTTTCAGAAGGAAAATATGGAAAACACCGAAAAGTACAAAGAATATGAACCCAGCTGAAGCCTCACCACTCTGAATTACAAATGGCTACTGAAGAAGGAAGAAGCCTGGTCAAAGGCTGGCCTCAAGCCTCACTCCTTCACTGGCGCTGTCATCTTAGACCAGTAATTTGACTTCTGGGGACCTTGGTTTTGTCATCTTTGAAAGGAGGCCATTGCATGGATGAACCCTAAGGTCTTGTGTTGTGGAGGCTCTTCGCCGTCTCCTGGAACATCCTGCCAGATGTCTGGGGTCTGCTGGTGGTGGAGGGCACTGCTGAGTGTCGGATGCAAGAGAGCTGGGTGCACCTTGATCCCATCACCAGGATCCAGAGGCCCCTGGCTCTTATGTCTATCAAATGGAGAAACCACCACCTGTCTTCTCCAGCACACAGAGCTGCTCTGTCAAATGAGCACATGTACTTAGGGGCATCTAGAGAAGAGTGCAGCCCTCAAAACTATACCAAGAGAATGGTCAGATCATGTGAACAAGTGAGTCCAGCCGCTAATGGAAAGTAGGGCTTGACTCTGGTATCCATCCTGTGTGCACACAGAGATGCCCTAATCACCGTAATCAAGAACTCAAATGAACTTACCAAACAGGTGAATGGGAAACAAGAGAGGCAGTTTCAGAGCCTGGCTTTCGGTAAATGTTAGCATGACAGCCGCAAAGCAGGCAGTGCTTCGAGAGCAGGTGGGAGACGAGGAGAGGTTTCCTGGCCCCTGCCCTTCACCTTGGTCACTGACTCAGTGTGAAACAGCGCCTGCAGGGAGGAGGAGGGTTCTCATCCTAGTTCACAGATCAGCCTGCGGCCACAGTGGGGGCAGTGAGCTGAGTTCAAGGCCAAGGATGACTAAACAGCCTCCTCAGCATTAATAACAATAATACTTGGCATTTATCTAGTTCTTTATGCTTTCAAAGTGCTTTATAATCATTAATCAGTTAACTAGCACTCACCAGTACCCCTGCTGTCTGCCTGCTGTGCTGAGCAGACAAAAGAGCCGCGTGGGACCTGCTGGTTTGCAGGGGTATTGCAGAGGCAGGGAAAGTGAGGGCTGGGGCTTGTGGCGTAAATGGGGGCTGGTGGTATCAGCATCAAGAACTAAATTTGGAAGGAGATGGTTATGAATCAGTGCGGACAGATGTGGGCACGTTCCTTGACAAGGATGTCAAGCACACAGGCAGGGATGTGACCTGCATTTGGACAATAGGATTCAGTCCTCGTTAGATTAAGCACGGTGCTTTACTGGGGCCTTAGGATTTCCCTAAAATCAGATTGTTCCAGCCTCTGCCGAGTGAAATGACACCGGATATGGGATGCATCTGTGCCCCTCTGTTCTTCCGGACATTCAGGGACTGGGTCATTGCAATGCCCCAGTGGGTTCTAGGGTTCTGCATGTGGCCAAGATCCAAACTTAGAACTGTTTATCCAACTTGCCCTGGATATGAGGAGATTAGCCTTCCTGCAAAGGGTTAAAAGCAGGGTGCCTCCTGGAGGCTCAACAGTGATCCTGATGCTGATCACTGTTGGCAGAAGGTGGGGTGAGGTGAGCTTTCTCTCCTTCACCGGCATCCTGAACTTTAAATGGTGGCGGGGAAAATCACTACGAGGCGTCCAGGACTAGATAAAGCAGCAGAACCCGCAGGTGTAGTCAGGGGAGCTGTATGTACCAACTGTCAGCTCCCTACTGACATGGAGATCTGATAACTGTTGTACTTAGAGTAGAAACCAAAGTCATAAGCCAAATAAGTGACCAGAAGAAAGCGATTAGTCATCTTTCTTCCTGAGTGATCACAATACTTCTGAAGCTTCTCCACCTGCAACTTGCAATTTAGGGCCTTGTGTAATGACAGGGTAAGCATCTCTTATTGATCTCCAGACTCCTTAGTAAATTAAATGGCAGGTACACAAAGAGGTGAGGGACAGGAGTGTGGCACAGCCTCACAACACTTGCCCTGTTAGAACAATGTCCTGGTAAAGCCTGTTGGTCTCTGGGCTGCCCAGGAACCCCAGAACCGAAGCCTGTGGCTGGCAGAGCCTCCTGGGGCCAGTCCCTTGCGGTGAGATATGCATAAATCTGCCGATTAGCCTTGATTTATGGTCCTCCTCACTGCCTGGGGCTGTACCTTGTCAGATCTCAGGAACTAAAAGCGAGGCAAGGGCTTGGCTTCAACTTGGCTGGAAGACCCAGAAATGATAATAATAATTATCACAGCCCAACTTCCACTTGCACAATAAACAGTAATTAATGCATACAGCAGTCTAGGGAGGTATCTAGATTTGGATTATGAGCCTTAGTTGTCAGACAGGGAAACTGAGGCCACAAGGTTAAATGGCTTTTTCAAGGCCACACGAGGACTCTGTATCATACCTGAAATAAAATTTGGGCTTCCCTGTCTCCTAGTCTGAGGCCTGGATCATGCCTGTCTGTCAACAAAGGCTTAAGAAAATCAAACTTAGACACACACACTGCAAAAAAGGGCATTTTCCCAGAGGTTTAGGAAAAAATAATACGTGAAGTGTGGCACTGACAATATCTAAACCAGATGATTACTGGAGGTGCTGTGCTCACTGTGAGGAAAGGCAATATTTTCTATATTTAACTGCATGTGAATGCATTTAACTGCATTTAATGTAAGGTACCCTGGAGGAGGCCATGGCACCCACTCCAGT
This sequence comes from Ovis aries, assembly GCF_016772045.2. Taxonomy (NCBI): domain Eukaryota; kingdom Metazoa; phylum Chordata; class Mammalia; order Artiodactyla; family Bovidae; genus Ovis; species Ovis aries. The sequence continues at coordinate 31,087,536 of NC_056061.1, read as the reverse complement.
ATTCCTGCCTGGAGAATCCCATGGACAGAGGAGCCTGGTGGGCTACACTCCATAGGGATGCACAGAATCACAGACATGGCGGAAGCGACTTAGCACGCACGCGCACACGCTGTTGGTCTGATATACTTCCTTTCTTTTTGGTAGTGTGAACTAAGGAGTTGATACTCTCAGGTGATTCAGATACTCCCAGACACTGCCTCCCGAAGGCCCAAACCTCTGGATCTTCTCAATCAGTGTCTGTCTCCATTGTAGTGCTTGCACGATCAGTCATGTCCAGCTCTTTGAGACCCCATGGACTCTAAGCCACCAGGTTCCTCTGTCCATGGCATTTCCCAGGCAAGAATACTGGAGTGGGTTGCCACTTTCTTCTCCAGGGGATCTTTTCCACGCAGGGGTCGAACCTGCGGCTCCTGCATTGGCAGACAGTTTCTTTATCACTTAAGCTGCCTGGGAGATGACCGGGATAGTTAATATAATTGTCATAAACTAAAGAATTGAATGTTTTTCCAATAATTTGGACACTGCATGGGAATCACCTTTTCTCATGTTTAACTTGCCCTATTGTTGCCTGGGTATTATAAAATTTATATGAACTTAAAACCCCCAAATATCACTTGTACAATAATTCAAAATGGCCTCATTTGATCTCTCCTACTCATTATATCTAATAATTGATAAATTTAGCATAGAATAAACAAAATACAACTAGAAAGCCAGTTATTTTCTCAAGGAAGATATTTTTTAGTGCAGTTGTCAAAAGAATAACCTTCCTTATTCTAGCATCTTAGTTGTCAGTGACAGAAACTCCGTTCAAGTTGGTTTGGATGGAGAATTCCAGGGATGGCTTCAGGTATGGTGGGATTCCTATAAGCAAACAGTGTCACTGGCACCTAAGTTTCTCCATCTCAGCTTGGCCCAGGGCTCCTCTGTGGGGGCGAAGGTGGCCACTTGGATTCAGGCTGACTTCTCCTGGTGGAGCAGTCCTGCACATAATGTTCCTTCCTTACTGATAACACAGGCAAAAACCTGGGACTGACCCGCCTGACCCTCTCTGAGATCACTGTGATAGGAGGGCATGTTGCTGTTGTCTAGGTCTAGGTTACATGCTCACTCAAAGAGCCAGGGCATTGGGTGGCCTCTCACATACCACTGGGGTTAAGGATGTGGGAGAAGTGGTTCCCCAAAAGAGAACCGGGGCACTGTCTGCAAAAGAGGAAAGGATGTAAGGAAGTTGAAAGCAACAGGTCTCAGGAAGTCCCTGGCAGTCCAGTGGTTAGGACTCTGCTCTCACTGCCCAGGGCCCAAGTTCAATACCTGGTAGGAGAACTGAGATCCCACAAGCCATGCAGTGCAGCGCCCCCCACCCCCGCCACCCTCCACCCATCTCCAAAAAAGCAGCAGATCTCTACTACCTCCTGTGTAGAAATTTAAAAGTCTACATTTTCCCATACATAGTAACAGAATATTCTTCTAGATGCTATATCCATTCCCACTCATAAAACCCTGGCTGCGACCTCCAATACTATTGCTAAGGGACACCACCACCTGGAGGAACTTAAAAGCAAATGGGATTCGCCTACTAGTTCAAGTGTCTGCTCACATCCTGTTTATTCGGGATGCTTAAGGTCATGGACTTCAGGACCACACTCTAGAGTTGGGACAGGGAGCCAGTGCTGACAAGAAGGCAGATAGCCTGCCAAGCCAACAAGCGCCTCCTTGCCAAAGAGAGCTGGCAAATAACGTAGGCCTGGTGCATCTTGATTTTAATATAACATTGGATAAAATGTTTTCCAGTTGGCTTCTGGATCATTTGGATTTTCATGAGGAATACAGATAACTTTTGTGATCAAAAAGAAACCCCCAAATCTGTAGAATATAAAGATGAAGGCAAGTGGGTAGGATGTGAACAAGACAGCTAAAGTGGTGTGGGGCTAGTTGAATCCCCAAGGTCTGCACCCAGAACATGTTACTTACATGCTAATATTGAATGTTAAATTGACAGTGTCTGAAAGATGTCCTCCTGTGGCTGAGCTCCTGTAACCTGGACATCCCACATTCTCCTGCCCCTGTGGGCCACCCTCCTCTGAATAACTTGTCAGAAAACCCAGCTGTGTTCCCAGTCCACCTATTGCCTTCTGAGGACTCCCGAGGAGTATGTCCTGGTCCCCAGATTCATCTGGTCATTTCTTATTGTCTCTCACTCTTGGTCAGCACTAGCTGCCTCTGTTCCCCCTAAGGACCCTCAAGGTTCTCCAGAACACAGTGAAAATAACAGCTTAACAGCATCGACTGAGAACTCTGGGCTAACACGAAGGAATTACAGAGCAGAAGAAGAAAGTTCAAGTGGATATCAGCTGCCCCACACAGCACTGGCCTTCCTCATCATCACTACCTTTCCCAGGCTCCTCTCACTAAAGCACTGCTCCGCCACACCTGACCAGGATAGATCATCTCTCCTGGAAGGTTGTCCCATAACATCTAGCCCTATACTTGATATCTTTTTTAAAAAAGGAAATAATCATCAAAGTGTTCCTTCCAGAACAAAGGACAAATTGACTCCAAGAGCTACTTTCCTTCTTTCCTAGAAGGCAAAAGTCACTCACAAAACCAAAATGAAAATGTCTTTGTTTCAGCCATTTCAGGGTCCAGACTCAGCCTTCAATAACAGGAAAACAATGGCAAATTTGAAAACAGAAGTTTTGGTTCCTGTCATGTAGGGTTTAAGACCAAGAAAGCATACTTGTCAAATCTGTGGAGAGCCAAACATGGAAAGGACTGCCTCTGTCCCAGAGGACAGAATAAAGATCTTGACAGATCATGATGAACCAAGTCAAAGACGACACACTATGTCTCCAAGCTGAAGAGATGAATGGCTTGAGGAGAGACTGGGATAGACTGGGTTAATTTCAGCTTGAGTCGCTAAGTTGTGTCTGACTCTTTGCAATCCCATGGACTGTGGCCCTCCAGGCTCATCTGTCCATGGGGTTTCCCGGGCAAGAATACTGGAGTGGGTTGCCATTTCCTTCTCCAGGGGATCTTCCTGACCCAGGGATCAAACCTGCATCTCCTGCACAGGTAGGCAAATTCTTTACCACTGAGTCACCGGTGAAGCCTGCCAGTGAAGCCCAACTTCAGTGTGGGACAGAACAGAGAACCATGCAGCGTAAGGGATCCCAGGTTAGTGCACGCCAACTGTGTGGTCTATTACTAGTAAGTGGCACTAGCACAAGACTGACGCTGTGGCAGAAGGGACAGGTGTGATCAGATCAGGCCACATCTGAGGTGCATCAGTATCTGTCCAAAGGAGGGTGCTCAGCAGACGAGGGTTTATAGATCCTGCCACGAAAGGTCTCAGAGTGCTTAACCTGGAGCAGAGAACTTGGGTTGAGGGGTAGAGATGACACATGGGAGTTGCGTCAGATCTTTAAAGGACTTAAAACTTGCTCTGTGTTGACCCAGTTGAGTGCAGTTAGAAGCAGCTGCTGAAAATTACAGGGATGAAGGCTTTTGCTCAAGAGCTCAATATTAAGAACTTGCTTATACTTAGAGGGGCTGCTTGGATCCCATGGCTGGAGGCAGAGAATGCATGATCCCCCTGGAGGTTGCCTTAGCGGGACTTCTGCCTGCACGGGAGGTGGCACAGATGACCTCAAAGTCTCCTCCTACATCAGAAGAATAACCCCGAGAGGAAGAAAGACAAGAAGGCGTGCTCCAGGCCCTCTCAGGTCACGCACAGGGAGCACAGTGCTAGGGCAGAGATACTTCTGGGGGCCTATGAAACTTTAAATTTTTTTCTCACATTCAAAAAAAGAGAGAAAATTTTAGGGCCCACAGAAATCAATGAAATTTGCTCTAAAAGAGGAAAACATGTTGAATAATTTAAAGTTACATTTTAAGTATTTTAACATTGATATTATTATGATGGGAGGGGCTGACAAAGGCCCTGGTGCCCAGGGCCCTCGGAGGTCACAACGTGGCCTGGGCCCCTGGTATGAGGCCCCAGCTCCCTCCAGGGGTCCCCTTTTGGCACAGGCCTCTCCAGCTGTATGTTGTTACTTACAGCCCAACTCCTGACCTACCCACCATTCTGTGGATCTGGGGATGATCTCTGCTGTTTAAACAAAGAAGGACATTCTGTGTGTCAGAGGCAACCACTTGGTCCCAGAAAACTAAAAGCAAACAGAAGATGGGTCTTAACCACACACATCTTTCCTTCTCTTCCTCCAAAACACTGAACAACCACCAGCTGCCAAATGTCGTGTTGACGAATCGGGAACACAGAGCTGTGTTCAGTCCTCTCCCTGGCCCACCTCTACTGTCCAGGCAGGAGGAAGTTGGGGGCTTAGCACTGGCCCTATGGACTTGCTGCCCCCGCAGAGGGGACTCCATGATATCACATGCCCTGAGGCACACATATGTTCTCATTTTGCCACACTGAGAATATTGGAAATGATGGTCCCAGGCTGCAGGACTGGGCTGGAGGCAAAGTGATGTCTCAATACTCTGTGTGGAACTAGCACAGAAAAAAAAATGCCGTGCACTTATCTACCTTCCCCTGCCCTGTAGCATTTTCCCCTATCCAAATGTATGTCTTTCCCAGTGCTCTGTAACTGTGGTGTTTTTAAACTGTGGTAAAATACACATAATATTTAACAACAAAAGTCCATATGGTCAAAGCTAGGGTTTTTCCAGTAGTCATGTATAGATGTGAGAGTTGGACCATAAAGAAGGCTGAGTGCCAAAGAATGGATGCTTTGGAACTGCGGTGTTGGAGAAGACTCTTGAGAGTCCCGTGGACAGCAAGGCGATCAAACTAGTCAATCCTAAAGGAAATCAACTCTGAATATTCATTGGAAGGACTGATGCCGAAGCTGAAGCTCCAATACTTTGGCCACCTGCTGTGAAGAGCTGACTCACTGGAAAATAACCTGATGCTGGGAAAGATGGAGGGCAGGAGGAGATGGTTGGATGGCATCATCGACTCAATGGACATGAGTTTGAGCAAACTCCGGCAGATGGTGAAGGACAGGGAAGCCTGGCATGCTGCAGCCCACGGGGTCTCGAAGAGTTGGACATGACTGAGCCACTGAACAACAATTTATCATCTTAACGTTTGTTAAGTGTACAATTCAGTGGTACTAAAAGTATTTATGATGTGGTGTAACCACCATGCTATTTACACCCAAACCTTTTCATCATCCCTAACAAACATTCTGGATATTATTCTGTATCCATCGAATAATAACTTCCTCTTCCCCATTCTCCCAGCCCTTGGTAACCACCATTCTATTTTCTGTCTATGAATTTGCCCATGCCAGGTATCTTGCATAAATTGGCATCATACAATATTTATCCTTCTGTGTCTAACTCACTTTACTAAGCATAACGTTTTCAGGGTTCATCAACATGTAGCATGTGTCAGAATTTCATTCCTTTTCATGGCTGAATAATATTCCATTCTCTGGATGTACCATATCTCTTTATCCATTCATCTGTTCATGGACACTGGGGTTGTTTCCACTTTTTGGCTATTGTGGGTAATGATGCTGTGTGTACGGGTGTGCAAGTATCTGTTCAAGTCCCTGCTCTCAATTCTGTGGGATATATGCCAGGAATAGAATTGCTGGGCCATACGGTAGTTCTATGTCTAACCTTGCAAGAAACTGTCAGTTTGTCATAGTGGTTTTATTTTTTCAAAAGTAAGATCTTTTATCTGTCATCATTAAAGGACTGCATTTTAAACCTTCTTGGACTTGTTCAACTTTGGCACCTGTCTCATGCCCAGTCACTTTTTCAGAACTACTACCTTCACCATGTAACTCCATGAGTTTTCCCCAATTCAAACCTGGCATTCTTCAGCATTTTTACTTTTCTAAAGAAGACATCATGGAGTAGATAAATAGTCTGGCAAGTCTTTTCTAGGTCTTTTCCAATGCTGTTTGGAATCAATTTACTGACCACCTCTTTGAAGTCATTTGCATCTCTCAGGTCGTGATTTCCATCACCTTTGTGCACATCTGATGCACCGACTGGTGCTGGGCATAAGTGGTCTTCCCAATCTGACTGCTGCATGTTTTAGTAAAACCTACACAGAATAGATGAAGCAAGTAACCACTGGTAGGTAGTCTTGACATCAACGTGAGCTTCAATCATGGTCTGACATTTTTTTTGACCATGGAGCACATTTTGTCATGGGTAAGATCCATGTCATGGAAATTAATCAGGCAGTTTTTTTCCCCTGAACATCCTTAGTAATTGGCTTGAATTTCCTAAATGCAACTTCATCATTCTGCAGATCAGCAAGACTCACTTCAAAAATATAACCCTTGAGGCCATCAGATGGGATTTTAATTCCTTGAATTCCAGTGGCCAGTGTTTTACCAGTATTTCTTATATTGAACATAGCTGGTGCTTTCACATCATACTAATCTTTCTTAGAAAATGGGTCAACCATTTTCTTCTTGGCCCCCTTTTTGCCTCCTTTCGTATGGTGCTTGTTCTTGACAACTGCCATGGTGCCCCTGCTGCTGCTGCTGCTAAGTCACTTCAGTCGTGTCCAACTCTGTGTGACCCCACAGACGGCAGCCCACCAGGCTCCCCCATCCCTGGGATTCTCCAGGCAAGAACACTCCAGTGGGTTGCCATTTCCCTCTCCAATGCATGAAAGTGAAAAGTGAAAGTGAAGTCGCTCAGTCGTGTCCCTAAGAGAGCCAAAAGGGTGGAAGTACAACTCAAGTGGGAACTTAGGCCCTGTAATCATGTTTTGATGGGAATGCTCACAGGTAGGTCACTTTCTTGAGTAAAGATGGTTGGGACATTTGACCTGGGAATAGAGGTGAATAATTGCTTTGACATCCAGGACAAAGGACCCAAGAAAAGCCTGGCTATACCTTAGGCACTCTCTGGGCCACAGTGCTGACAGGCCACCCCAGATACTTTCCTTGTGAGGGTGGTTGTCACATGGATAGAAACTAGAAAACCATTTTACAAATGGAATTACTCACCATTGTCCCATGATCAGGCAAGCACAATACCACTGGCCATTACCCAGGACAGAGAAATGGCCTCCTTAGAACTTTGCATAAGGGCATTCATTTATATATATATATATATATATATATATATATATATATATATAATTATAAGCTATATGAACATACAAAGAGTAGATATGCACATATTAAATCATAACAAAATTATTCCATCACATCTACCAATCAGCTTAACAAATAACATTACTGACACGTTTGAAGTTCTGTGTTTATCTGTTCCCAAGCACATTTTCATTCTCCACCTCACAGGTGACCTGAATTTAGTCTACAACTTTCTTTTCTTTCTTTCTTTCTTTATAGTTTACCATAAACACATAGAAGGCTGCATTATAATACATTGTCCAATTCTGCATGTTTCTGAACCTCACATAAGTAAAAACATCTGGATTTATTTTTCTGTGACTTGCTTTTTTCATGCATCATTATACTTTCAAGACTCTTCCATACTGCAATGTGTAGCTGTAGCTCATTAATTTTCACCGCTGTGCTGTGGGCTCCATTTTATGCCCATCCTTAATGTATTTATCTATTCAACTGGAGATGGGCTGTTTTGGTTATTTCATGAGAGCTCACTCTAATCAGGGTTTTTATGCTCACAGTAATTAGCAATAAAAGATTTTAGGTGTCTTCCTACATGTGTAGGTTTTCCTCTAGATTGTTTAAGTATGAGGGAAACAGGTACAATGGCCCTTTTTTGTTGTTGCTGGATTAATAAATGTTGAGTGGTCCTACCCCATCACCCCACACTTTTTCTGAGCACTGGCTCTCTCTGAACCAGCGACCATATTTATAACCCCGACCCCATCAGAGCTGACTGGGCCAAAGGTAGATACTTCTCTCAGGCTGGGCCAATCAGATGCTCTTTCTTCTGTTACCAGAAGAGAGTGGTCTTTGTTTCTTTGCTGGTTAGCCCTGTGAAAGTGGAAATCTGGGAGCTTGGATCAGTTCTGCTTTCCCCTGCTCATGGAGGGAAAGGGGTAGGACAAGGGGAAGGGTTAAGGTATAAACGAGAGGACTGAAGAGGATGGACAGTGGTTTTAAGGAGAGACTGTGAGGTGGGCTGAGAGGCCTAAAGCCTGGTGGCCTCAGCCTCAGCACTTTGCAGAGACTTGGCTCTTGGGTCCCTTGAGGTCCTCTGCTGTGTCTTTACAATAAATTGATCTTTTTGACTTAGTCTCAGTTGTTTTCTATTACTTGTAATCAAAGACCTCTACTTTTCTATTCAATTTGCTTCTTCCTAGCCATTCAAAGGAACGGCAGGGCTGTCACGGACCCCTATTAACCCGAGTGAGTTAAATTCTTTCCTCGCCTAACAAGAGATAGGAAATTCTCCACTTTCAGAGTCAGCCAGCTTCAGGGAGCTAAACAATGGAGTGGATGGTTAGCTGCATGCTAGTTTTATGTCAACAAGGTATAAAGTAGCTATGATAGTTTTATCTCGAGTTATTTTGACCAGTTCTTAGAAATAACTGAAGAATCTTCCTCTTAACTTCCTAAAAACAGGTGCTTGATAAACATACCCCACCCTTCTCCCATTATCCTCAGGTGCTTAGAAGGGTAACCTCGAATAAATGAAATTCTACAGATAATCCCCAAACCTTATCTAAACTCTTATCTTGGCCAATAGCTCCCTCTTCTTCCTTTTAGCAGAGCTGTTGACAAGAAGCAAATGGACTGTGACAAGCTGGAGTTTTTATCTTTTTATTTCCCTCCAATGCCTCCAGTGGAGCTGTTGAAGAACAATGACAAGGACAAAGAGACCGATGGCAGGTGGTCAAGGAGAAGAAACAAAGCCTGGATGGTTTGCGCACTGGCAAGCCCAGGAGTTGTCTTAAATGGGCTGGGGGGGGGGGGGGGCGGGACACAGATCAGTGAGGAGGAGGAAGAGAAGCGGCGGGAAGGGGAGCAGGCTCATGCGGAGGGGAGGGGGCTCCACTCCGTGTTTCACAAAACACCTATCCCAAGTTGGTACAGCTGCACTTACAAGACAACGCGCTCCCAGCAGAGCCTTCAGTGAGATTTCGAAGGTGTGGGCCTCGCTGAATGGAAGGGAAGCTCACTTGCCTCCCAAGCTTGGTTTTGCTTAAAATCTTCTATCTTCTTCTGTAGATCTTCTTTTAGGTACAGCCCCTAAAAAGGCGCGGTAGTTTTCACTCTAGCCTCTGCCACGCGGTGAAGCCAAGGGCGCGCACCCCACGTCTCACTCTAGAGGTAGCCATTAGGCTTTGATGTGTAATTTGAGGCAAGCGATCTTCTGCCGCCCCTTTCTTTTTGCACTGAAAACCACTGTACGGCCACAAAGCTCAAATTCAGAGGGGGGAGGATGACTCCTCAGCAGCGCCATCTTAGAACCGAGGGGAAGAGACTGTCGCTTAAACCTCAGCCCATTGAATCAGATCAGCCTTTGCTGTGATGTTTCAACTGTAACATTTCAAACTTGCTCTCGGCAGCTGTTAGGTACTCCTTGCTGAGACCTTGAATTTGGAGGGCACTACCAGCACAGAAGCTCACCAGCAGAGGAGGACAATGGTGTTTCATTATTCATGGAAACATGCTGCTCGTGTGCTTCGGTCTGAGCTTTTGATGAACAGAAAATGCTCTGAACTTATTTTCCTTTTTGTGAAATCCTGACACAGCACTTCTGGTTTCAAAGGAAGCTGTATTAAAAAGACCAATAGAAAACCCCACAAAATGGGACCACCTTAAAATCAAGTTTACTGGCTAAATGGGATTAAACTAGAGTTATGTTTTAAAAAAGAATAAACCAGAAAAAAAAAACCCAAGTCTTTGCTGCATGGTGCCCACTTCTATCTAAACAGCTCTGAAGTGCAGATGCATGCTGTCACTGGAGCATCTCTGGAGAGAGCGTGGGAAGTTAAAAGTCAGTGTTTTTGATTAATTAATAATCATCCTCAGCTGTGTTGGCAAATGATAAAAACAAATTGTCTGCCTTTAAAGTAAGGGTGGAAGATGTGTGCTTACCCAGAACCGAGGGGGAAGGAGGAAGAGCCCTGTTGGCCTAGTCGTCCCTTGGCTGGTCTGGTGGTGGCTGAACAAAAGCGATGCTGTGTGTCTCTTAGCCGGTGTGCTCATGAAAACAATCACAGCTCGGGTGGTCAGTCAGGGAGGTGAGTGAAGGAAGCCAGTGTCTAAGGGCTCCCCAGTTGTCGTCTAGAAAAACCCAACCGAGCATTTGCAGGAATAACTATTTCTCCATGTTTGTCATTGTGGGGTTCAAGTCAGCTGGCTCCAGCTGACTGTGTGTATGTGTGTGCCTGTGTGTGTGGGTGGGTGGATGTGTGGGTGAGGGTGGGGGTGTGTATGTACTGGGATGAGATGAAGTTTCATTGGTAGTTAGAGGAGAGACGCAAAGACCCTCTCCTTTTAAATCTGTCACCTACAAGTTAAACAGTGACCCCACGTCATTTCTTCTCCAAGGCTCTGTGGCTGCAGCTGGGTGCCATCTTCCTCCCTCCTGAGCCTGTAGTTCTTCAGCCACGCTTCTCTTACAGGACTTAACATTTTCCTCTTGGTAACACAGTCATATTTCCTCAAATGTCGTGATGTTTGCCTTTGGGGCAGCACCTGGGACAGATTATTGGCTACAGGAGACATACAACACATCTTAAATATGGGAATGAGTGGAGGAAGGTGGGACTGATGGATGGACCCACGGGGATGCTATGTTTATTTTGTGGCTCCATTGGTGGAATTTCTATCTTCTCGCATGACTAGGACATTCTCTCCTTCCTCTGTCCCAACTGCCAGAGTCACGATGCAGGCTCTGATTAACTTTTACCTCTTCTTCTCCCACAGTCTGCGAACAATCCTCATTTCCTACCCGCCTCTACTTTAATCCATCCTACATACTCAGTTAGCCTTGATTCTACCTGCCCCAGCCTCTAAACTTTCTATGGCCCCCAATTTCTCACCAAGTTGCCCAAACACACTACTCCCAATGATTCAAGAGCCTTCACACACCATGGACCCAGAATACTGTTTCATTTCTAAATCACCTGATGTGTCAAATGTCGGACATACTATTTCTTTAAAAATCCACTCAATTTCCTACTTTCATCCGTAAAGTAAAAACCCCACTCAGCTTTCAGGGTTCAGCTCCAATGTCACTTCCTCTAAGAAGTTTTTGATTTCAAATACTGGATATAACTTCCCTTGTCTTGATCTACTTTGTATTATACTCTTTATCTGTTTGTTACTAGATTAGAAGCCCCCGAGGGCAGAAAGGCCAAGTTCATCGTTGTCTTGCAGCTGGCAGCAGAGTGCTGGAAACCAAGAATCCCTCTTGTTGCTGAATTATATTCAGGGAGAACCAGGCGGCCAGGCTCTTGTGCTGGGAGTCTGCAATCTAAGACTGACGGTCAACAAAGTGTGGCTGCAGCTGCTGACCTGAGATGCAGGTGCCAGGATAAAAGTGGAGAATCCACAGCTCCAACACAATTCAGTATTCACTTATATTGGTTTTCTACAGCATCACAAAAATAACTACCAGTTTACCTGCTTGGAACAATACCCATTTATGAGTCCACAGTTAAGTTCTATAAATCAGAAGGCTGGTACAGCATGCCTGGGCTCTAGGCATAGGGTGACACCATGTTGAAATCAAGGTGTTGACCCTGCTGAGCTCTTGCCTGGAGGTTCTGGGGAAACGGGGCACTTTTAGCGCTTTCTTGTTGGTGCTAGAATTTGGTCACAGGACTGAGGTCCCTGTTATGATTAAGTCAGGGCCACTGGGATAATAATCTCCCTTAAGGTCAGTGAAAGTTGCTCAGTCATATCCAACTCTTTGCGACCCCATAGACTATACAGTCCATGGAATTCTGCAGGCCAGAATACTGGAGTGGGTAGGCTTTCCCTTCTCCAGGGAATCTTCCCAACCCAGGGATTGAACCCAGGTCTCCTGCATTGCAGGCAGATTCTTTACCAGCTAAGCCACAAGGGAAGCTGCCCTTAAGGTCAACTGTGCTATAAAACATAACCTAATCACGAGAGTAAAATCCAATGTATTCAAATGGTGCACACACAAGAGGGGAGACAGGAAATCCTTGGGTAATTTTAGAATCTGGCCTATCACATTTTGAGCAATTAGTGAGAGCTGGGGCCAAACAAAGTTTGGAGGCAAATGGCAGCTGGAGAGACCACAGTGTATCTTCTGGGGGTACAAGAGGACATCGTAGAGAAGGGAACACAGGAGCTCTCCAAGAGCTGGGAGGGGCCTTGAACTCCTGAAAGAGCCCTGAAGATGCAGGAAGAGGAGGGCTCTCCAGGCAGAGAAGGAGACAAGGAAGAGGGCACAGGGAGTGCCCCAAGAAACCAGAGAGACCAGTGCGGGCGGCCAAAGCCGTCAGGGAAGGAAACGAGGCTGGGAATCCCTGGTCAGGGCTGCATTTCTGAGCCACTCTGTGTGGATAAGTTGCTGGCACAGCCAAGGCCAAGGGCACAGGGACCACCTGGTGGATGTGCTGGAGTGAGTGAGGAGGCCAACTGGGACGAGTGTGTAAGATGCCAGCTGGAGCTAGACACCCCACAAGACGGCCAAGGGGAGGCGGGAAGGGAGGCTAGGGAAGGCAGGACCTCCGGCTGTTGAGCAAACCTCAGGAGAACTGACGGTGTTAGGGCAGGAATCACAGAATGAGGGTCTCAAAGAACTCTTGCTATGGATGAAGCAGGAAACGTCTTGAGAGCACAGAAGCAGAGCCAAATGCTGGCCCAGGAGGCCAAGAGTCTGTGTCCTGGGCCCAGTCTTCTGCTGACTCAGCCCGTGCCAGTGGGTGTCTTACTTGCTCTTTCAATACCTTTGTTTCCTGATCTATAATGTGGAGACTAACAATAGCCCTGTGCTGTTCACTCTCATTAGTGCATAGGGATCACTTTCCTGGCACTGGCCACCAGGAATGTGCCTTTCCCACTACAGGGCTCTGCATTCAGCCTCTGCTCATGAATTGAGGGGACGATTCTGTGCTGGGAGAGCACAGCACAGGTGTAGCTTGGCTGGGTACATCCACACCTGGGTCAGGCTGGTTCAGGCCACCTCCAGACTGGGTCCTGAGCCCAAGGAGTTATTGCTGCGTAGTCTCTAGATGGTGTCTGACTCTTTTGTGACCCCATGGACTGTATCCCCCTAGGCTCCTCTGTCCATGGGATTTCACAGGCAAGAATACTGGAGTGGGGTGCCATTTCTTTCTCAGGGGGATCTTCCTGACCTGGGGATTGAAGCCGCATCACCTGCACTGGCAGGTGGATTCTTTGCCACAGAGCCATCAGGGAAGGCAGAGAAGATTTACTTCCAAATCCGGTTTAAATCAGATGGCCAGTCTTGCTTAGGAGACTTGCTTTAAGCTGTGTAATCATCTCTTGTTAGATTCCTTTTTAGAGGAATTCTCCCCTTCTAGAGATTCCGGGGCAGAGAAGTCTGTATAAGTCTCATTTAAATCACCACTCACTTTTTCTTCTTTTTTTGCAGTTCTTTTTTTTTTTTTCATTTTCAATTGATTATTTATTTTTTCTGGACAATGGGTTAGTCTTCCTGAGCTTTTCATATTCTAGGTAAGTTATTTATTTTTATTTTTTAATTTATTTATTTTAATTGGGGGCTAATTACTTGACAATAGTGTATTGGTTTTGCCATACAGCAACATGAATCCACCATGGGTGTACACGTGTTCCCCATCCTGAATCCCCCTCCCTCCTCCCTCCCCATACCATCCCTCTGAGAGGTCATCCCAGTGCACCAGCCCCGAGCATCCTGTATCATGCATGGAACCTGGACTGGTGATTCATTTCACATATGATATTATACATGTTTCAATGCCATTCTCCCAAATCATCCCACCCTTACCCTCTCCCACAGAGTCCAAAGACTGTTCTATACATCTGTGTCTCTTTAGCTGTCTCACATGCAGAGTTATCGTTACCATCTTTCTAAATTCCATATATATGTGTTAGTATACTGTATTGGTGTTTTTCTTTCTGGCTTACTTCACTCTGTATAATAGGCTCCAGTTTCATCCACCTCATTAGAACTCATTCAAATGTATTCTTTTTAATGGCTGAGTAATACTCCATTGTGTATATGTACCACAGCTTTCTTACCCATTCGCCTGCTGATTGACATCTAGGTTGCTTCCATGTCCTGGCTGTTATAAACAGTGCTGCGATGAACACTGGGGTGCACGTGTCTCTTTCAATTCTGGTTTCCTCACCACTCACTTTCAAACTTTGTCATTCTCTTTGTCAGGTGAAGCCCAAATGTCACTGTTGAAAATTCTGTCCAACTGTGAGGCTCCTAAGAAGTCTTTGAAACAAGAGTCAAGCACTCTGTATGCTCATAGGCGTACTCCGGGTGGCAGGAGAGATGGCAGGGGGCATCCATGGGCAAAGTCCACTCCTACAGTGGGTGCAGATCAAGTCTTAAGCACTCAGGACAACAGCAGGCAGTCATTGACATGTTCTAGAATTTTCTGGCCCCCGAAAAAGTGCTTTGAAAGAGCTAGGCTGCCTTTTCAAGGACTTTGAAAAGCAGGCAGGGGTTTGAACTGAGGAGAAACCCAAAGTGAGAGGGTTTGTCCACAGCTGCCACTTCCCACGAGAAACCAGGACAAACCTCAGCAGAGGAGCGAGGCCACTGAGGCTGCCTGACTACGCACCCATCGCTGAGAGCAGGCAAACCCACGGGGTGGTGTGGGGGCGGGGGCGCTCCTGCCTGCTGGGTACATCAGGGGCTCCTTCAGTCCAGGGCAGGGAGATCCTCCTGTGATACACATGTCATGCGGTCTGAAGGTCTCCAGTGCTGACCCCTGAAGTGTCCCCTCAGGACTGGGTCTTCTTCATGTGGAGTCCCAGTCAAGCCAGGCAGTTGGGCAGTTGGGTCCCAACATGAGACTGCTCGCTGTGTCGCACCCCCAACCCCGACTCTTAGGACAGACCCAGGCCTGTGGGTTATCCTCAGAAATAGGGGTTGGTCTGGATCAGGTCCAGAATTATCTGGAGTTTTCAGGTAGATAGATGTTTTGATCCAGTCTCCTGTAGAGTCTTGAGGAATCTTTGGTGACAACCATAGCTTAGCAGCGATCTTCCTCTAGTCTCTGTGTCCAACCTGGAAGTTTTGGCATTTTTCTAAAATTGCACAATGTCCAGCCATATCTTCAATTTCAAGTGGCTTTGTCTGCAATAATTCTTGGTGCCTAATTTAGTTTCTGAACACATTATGTTTAACACACTGAACTCCATCCTGTCCCTGCTCTGTGAATATCAGGAATTAGCCCTTTAAGAAAGGTCCTTCTACAGCTTGGGGCTCTGGTTTATTGTCTTGCTTGACTCAAGGACTGGTTTATAGGAAAGAATATTCCAAGTAACTCCACCAGTAGGGGCTGAGGGACTTTGGAGAAGTCACTGTGTGGTTTTGGACCTCACTTTCCTCATCTAGATAGTGAGGAAAGTGAACTATATCAGATCTAAGGTGCACTGGGGCCCTAACACCTCATCATCTGTGATCTAACCATCCTGGGCTTCCCTAGGGAGCTTCAGTTATTCATTCAACTCATTTTCATTCATGAATATCATGTGACAACTTCTCTGCTAGACCTGTTTCTTTGTGGGAGCTGTTTCAGATTGAAGGGTAAATTCGGTCTCTATCATTCCATATTGGTCAGAAGCAGAAGTCGCAGAAAATGTTTTTGGGTTTTTTTTTGGCTACACCATTCAGCATGATGGATCCTAGTTCCTTAACCAGGGATCAAACCCTTGCCTCCCTACAGTGGAAGCACAGACTCTTAACTGCTGGACCGCCAAGGAAGTCCCCCAGCACACATTTTATAATCATATAATCCAATCTCCCTAGCCAAAAGTAGAACCTGCATCCCCATCAGATTTATATTTGTAAATGTTACACACATGTACTTGGGAATATGTATAGCAAATATTAGTCATAGTATTACTAGTAGTAAGAACAAAGGTTAATTCCTTTCCTCAGTTCTGCATTAAAACATAGATTAAACAGAAGTTAAAATATTTCCTTCTTGCCAGTCAGTGCATTATCTGTGTACTCTATAGGTCCAGGGTAGAAGGTCTCAGAAGTCCAGCTCTGTAGACTTTCAAGACTGATTGAAACAGATAGCCAAGATACTTGGTATGGATAACATTATACATTTACCTCTAAAATAAGAGTCAGAAATAGGAGATTGACAATCTATGGCTGACATTGACTAAGGTTCTATAAAAATAGTTATTTAAAAATAGAGTTATATTATCCAGCAAAGCCACTCCTGTACATATATCCTGAGAAAACTATAATTTAAAAAGATATATGCACCCCGATATTCATAGCAGTACTATTCACAATAGCCAAGATATGGAAACAACCCTACTGTCTATTAATAGATGATGGGTTTAACAAGATGCAGCGTGTGTGTATATACATATGATGGAATACTACTCAGCCATAAGAACAAATGGAATTTTGCCACTTGCAGCAACATGGATGGACCTAGAGTTTATCACACTAAGTGAAGTAAGTCAGAAAAAGAAAGACAAATACCATATGATGTCACTTATATGTGGATTCTAAAATATGGCACAAATGAACTTATGTGCAGAAACAGACTCACAGACATAAGACAACAAACTCACGGTTACCAAAGGGGAAAGGAGGAGGAGGGATAAATTAGGAGTTTGGGATTAACAGATACAAATGACTATATATAAAATAGATAAACCACAAGGACCTACTGTACAGCACAGGGAACTATATTCAGTATCCTATAATAAACCATAATGGAAGAGAAAAAAATGTAAGAGTTCAAAAAATTGCATTCCTTGGTTCTATTTGGCAAAACTCCTATTATCTTTTCATTTTCCTTTGGCCAGGCCTTATTTAAATGTTAAAGGGTCCATAAATATTAAATGCATTCTCAGCACCATACCAGGCAATGTGGGTGAACGTAAACGATCTCTGAATACAAATGTCCCACTTGAGTTTAGCTGTATCGCTTTCCTGCCTGTGCTATGGGTGAGATGCATGGGTGGGCTTTAACCCCTGGCACCAGGATTCAGCCCACATCGCCTTTCCGAGACTTGAGACCTGACTCACTCCTTTCTTCAACCAGCCTGTTCAGCCCGGCTTTCGTGCTTGGCTCCCACAGCAGCAGCAGAAAGGCAGCATGGGGAGGTCAGGCTGGAGAAAGGTGCTGCAGAGGCCGAGGTAGCTGTGGAGGCTGGGGTGTTAGTCACTTTCACTAGGGCCCTGCTGCGCCGGCTGCTGCAGGCTCCCCCTATGCTGCCGGCAGAGGGTCCATGCAGAAAACCAGCAGGAAATAGAACGGTCAGCAGCGAGTGTAAGAAAGAAACCTATCCTTTCTCAGACAGGAGCTTTTATTTCCACCCTGGTCCACAGCTTCAAAGGGCAGCTGCCTCACAGGGAGAGTGTTTGCATGTTTGAAGTAAGAAGACCGTTTCTTGGTCTCTGAAACTGAGTTCGAGAAGGCCTGGCTCCCAGCAGCTGTGGCGCCCCTCTCCCAGCTCTGCTCCGCGGTCCAGCGTGCTTCAGCTATGCTGGTCGACCCTCTGGGAAGGTAGATGTGGCCAAGAAACAGCAGACCTGGCCTCCAACTTGGATAATTCTGCAAAACTTTGTATGAGGACTGATTGCACAAAGCTGCATGGGTGAGGTGGAAGGAAGAAAAAGGGAAGAGCATTTTCTGCTTATGACTGGGACCCTGTTATTCATTGGCCTGGGTGTTTCAGCTGAGTTCTGTGGATTAGGAGCCGAGTCATGTCAGCACTAGAAACCTCCCGGGTCTCAGTCATATGTGCTACCCCACCTCTTCCCCGCAGCCCAGACCATTCCTTTCAGAGAACCCTCCCTGTTTCGCGCTTTCACAGAGCGAGGCTGTTCTAAGTCTTGGGGTCACACCCAGCTCACATGCCCCAACAGAAGCTGAGGAAAGGTCTGGGGTCCTTCTCTGTGGCCTCCATCTTTAGCCCTGCCCTGCTTCCGGAGGTGGGCAGGAAGGAGGCCTCCCGGTGGGAGCTGCCCAGTGTCCGGCTATTGTGGAGGGTTTGTCCTGCTGGTTTGGCTCAGCAGAAGGCATCCAAAAAGCCAGCGAGGCTGTGTAATGTGGGAGCCAGCGAGGGCCATGTTCCCACACTGTAAGTCATGATGACACTGGTAAAACAGTCTGGTGGGCGGGGGAAAGTGAAAGAAAAAGAAGAGGGGGAACAGAAACCAAAGTGAGGCACACAGAAGGGTCGAGCAAGAGCAGAGGCCAGGGCACAAACGGAGGCCGGGAGACGAGACAGGCCTGGAAGAGAATCCGGGAGAGGCAGGGTGAGAGTACAGGTGGGAGGAGAGAGACTGGACCAAAGGAAACACAAGGAGACTTGAAGGGAAGATGTGGTCATTTGTTTGAGGAAATGGCAGGTGATCTGCTAACACGTATTCCAACAGAGGGGGTTGGAGGCCTGGTCCAAGGATGCCCCTGGGTGTATCACCTTCAAAGCCCCAAATACAGGACAGAGCAGCCCTGGCAATGCAGTCTACGTCTCTGCTTGCTCAAGGCCTACCTCCTGCCAGGCAGAAAGGGCCTGTGAGACACTCAGGAGAAAGGAAAGAGGATGTAAGCTGAGGGAAAGGATGGGGGAGATCCATCTGTGGGAGATCCACAGAGATTAGTTAGAGCCCTTCCGTGAGTTCATCTCCAGGCAGACCTGCCCCCAGGCTTGCGGGCGATGCAGAAAGAGAGGCAATGGCTTTCAGCTTCAAGAAATTCACCGTCTGAGAGAAGGGACAAGATGTACATATGCAAAGCAATGAACAGCACCGTCATTATTGGGACTGCTCAGATGAACACAGTAAAGAATACTGGTTGAAAGGAACAAAGAATAAGATAATCAAAGAAATGAACTACAGAAAGGCTTTCTTGACAATGTTCCCAATGTGGAAATTTTTTTAAATGCAGGAATTAAGTGAAATGATGTTGGCTGAACTGGATGGAACATTTTAAACTGGGCCAAGAAGGTGGACCTGGGTTTGACTATAGCATAGCACAGGCTCCGAGTCAAAGCAAAGAGCAGGAGGCATAACTGCCCAATCCAGTCTTCCAGGTGAGTTGGATCTACCTGACCTGATAGTCAATTCAACAGTCAACATTGCAAAACACTGGTGCCCTAGGAGTCACGCTGTTGTTCAGTCACTAAGTCATGTCAGATTCTTTGCGACCCCATGGACTGGAGCCCGCCCAGCTCCTCTGTCCATGGGGTTCTTCTGGCAAGAATACTGGAGTGGGTGGCCACTTCCTTCTCCAGGGGATCTTCCTGGATCAGGGACCAAACCCGTGTCTCCCGTGTCTCCTGCGTTGGCAGGCAGATTCTTTACCATTGAGCTGCCAGGGAAGCCCATCCTAGGAGTCATATTTAGCATTAAAAGACATTAAGAAAAGATTGTTGAGATGACCCCAGAGGAAGCCAACTTTCTAGCATGGAAGCATGACTTGCCCTAGTCTGAAATAGCTGTTGGAAGACAACTTGAGATCAAGTGTATAATTGAGACTGGGGGGAGACCCAGTAGGTGGGTTGTACATGTGTGAGTTAAAGACACAAGGGCATTTAATTTGTGACTGAGAAAAAAAGATAGTGAAGGTAGTGATAATTACAACGAATATTTACTGAGTACAAACTACGTGCCAGGTGCTGGTCTATACACTGTACGTGCATGAGTTTACACGATCCTCACTGCCACCAATGAGGGGTTTTTAACTATTATTATCATTTACATTTTATGTGTGAGGAAACTCATCCACAGACAGATCAAGCAGTTACACTACAGAGGTTAGCCCAGGACTCTGAACTCCACAACCTTCTTTCTCTGAAGCCTTGGAAAATTCAGCGTCTCTGTTTCCTCATCTGTAAGCATTTGTTATCTAAGCTGCTTGTAGAGACACAGTAGATGATGAAGCCTCTATCAGGACACTGGCTGTGGGGTCACTCTGAGAGTATCAGCATTATTAGGAAGGCCATGCTTTTTCCAAGAATGCTAAATGTATGCAAACTTTCTCACGTTAATACCACAGGGCCTTGAAGAAGTTTATAGAGACTCATCAAATAAAAAAACCTCCTCTGTGTTCACAATGGATAATAATGCCAAGTGAATCCTATCTAAAGAGGTGAAGGGTCTCTTTCTGATACCCCTTTACCCTTCTTACAATGCTTGGGGGCTGTGACTTTTTTTTTTAAATTAATTTTTATTGGAGTATAGTTGCTTTACAATGTTATGTTAGTTTTTATTGTACAGCAAAAGTGAATCAGCAATATGTATACCCCCTCTTTTTTGGATTTCCTTACCATTTAGGTCACCACAGAGCACTGAGTAGGGTTTCCTGAGTTAGGTCTCATTAGTTATCTATTTTATACACAGGATCAATAGGGGATGGGACTCCTGTTTCTTATGAAAAATTTCACACTGAGAAGAACAGCCAGGCTTTTGTCCTGGGCAAGAGCCTCTCCCATGAGGCCCAACCAGAGGACCACGCCATCTTAGAAACCAGGGGTTGAGTCTGAGAGGCAGCAGATAGAGAAGCAGATAGCAAATACATCTGTTTTTACAAGAGCCTGTTGTTCTCTGTACTAACTGCTATAAAAACGACTTGAAACTAGCCACATATTAGTTTTGGTTCTCGTGACTAAATCAAGGAATGGCACGATGGTGCTGTGTCATTAGAAATGAAACCAGTTCTTAAACAAGAGAACAGGGCCGACATTTTAATAACCTGAACGATTTCATAGAAAAATCAAAGCTGAAACTTCTGCACCCCAGCTCTGAACACCTGCTGCTTAAGTTTGGTTCTGAACCAGTGAAACTTCTTTCTTGCGATGAAGACACGAGATGGGCCCTGACTTGCCCAACACTTGACGGCCAGGGAAGCCTTCCTTCCACCTGCTATTCTGCTAGGCTCAAACGTGGGCTCGATCTTGGCTTCTCCAGGAAGGACTGTATTTGGCACTGCGGGAAAATACAAAAAGTACCTCATAGTTTATTTTTTCAAATATGTGACCTTATATATTTTGATATATATATGTGTGTGTGTGTGTATATATATATTGGATGACAATACCTCAGATATCTAAATATATATATATATATATATATATATATATATATATATATATATCATCCACATCTTCTCAGATAAAAAACTGAGACTTGAAGAAGTCAAGTCACTCACCAAGAAGCAGGCAGGACTGGGGTTCTGAACTAAAGTTTTCTTGTCTATATCTGTATCACCTCCAATTGGGCCTTTATCACAATAATGATGCTGATGTAGTAACCATATGTAGGTTGCCTCTCTAGTGTCCTTTCCCCACTTTTCCTGCCACAGTACCCACATTGTGCCTCGAGGGAACCACTCTCCTCTCTGTCTCTCCATCTGTAACAGCTGGATTGATCCAGCTCCCAGGGGAAGCCAGAGTACCCATCACCTGGCCATGGTGACTGGCTCAGAGGTGGGCATACAGCCTGATTCAGGCCAGTGGAACCTGAGGAAATGTTTCCTAGGGCTTCTGGGAACAAGCTTCCTCAGCCCTCTGTGGGTTTACCAGAGGGGGCAATCCCCCTTCTCCTGGACAGTATGTTAGCAAATACAAAGTTCAGAACTCCCTCGGCCATTCGTGTCACCAAGAGGAGGGCCAGCCTAAGGATGACGCCAACACACAGAAGAAGCAGGGCTATACACAAGACTGGCATGGGGCTGATATGGTGAGCAGGATGCAAATTCTGGACGGCATGCTCGAGTTTTTAGGCTATAGGCTAACGCAATCCCTGTTTGCTTAAGCCAGTTTGAGTTTGTTATTCTGTCATATGAAAATTCTTAACACCACTGGCATCACTCCCAGTAACATTTGATGGTTGCTTTGGTTTCTCAGTCAAGAGCATGAAACCCGTTTGACCAAAAGGACCAATCCTTCAAAATTCATCAGCATCTCCGGAGCACGCCCATCTCTGGTGCCCGACTTGCCAGAGAGGACTCATGTGTTTCTGTTCCTGGGGACTGGTTCCTTCTGTTTTCTGCCCCCTGTTGGCTCAGTCTAGGCCCGTCCTCTTCCCAGTCCCTCCACAGTGATGGGAGGTGGCTGCCCTCTGCTGAGGATGCCAGCAGCCAAGTGGGCAGCCAGCTGCAGACCTCAGGCACTGGCACTGTCAAGAAAAGGAGTGTCAAGAAAGGATTCTGCCACAATGTACTTTTAATATAACATAAAATCAGGTGGGAGAAGGGTCTTTGGCACATAGCTAAATACACAATTACCACCCTCTCCCCCCCAGCCCCAGTTCCCTGTCAGAATGTTAAAACCCAAGCAATTCTGGCACCCCTCTGAGGATCTTTATTTGTTAGTGATTGATGTTCACAGAGCTTCAGAGCATCCAAGATTATAAAGTCTCGTGGGACTGACAATCTGCGATAAGAACTGGTTTTTGTGATTCTACAACAATCTGTTTCTCTTGAAAAATTCTGTTATTTCCACTTCTGGCCACTATGACTAAGCACAGGGGTAGAAACACAGTCTAAACAGTTAAAGAACCTTGTAACTGCCCAACGCAAGCCGACAGCAGAGGAAGTAAGCATGCGTGCGCGCTGGCAGGTGCAGTGTGGGAGGGAGGGCACTTACTCCCCCCAGTCCATGTCCCCCAGACCCAATCTGTCAGCAGAACCTCCCATTTCCCAAACGGGTCTCGACTCAACCATTTCTCTCCATCTTTAACTACAATCTTGTAATTTACCCAGTCAACACATATACACCCAAGGGCTACTGTGTTCCAGGCATTGTTCTAGTGGCTGGGAGGGCAAGACTGCCTCTTCTTGCTCTGTCTTCTCTCTGGACGACCCTTCTCACTGACTGGCCCCGCTTTCCTCATTTGCTCTCTCCTACCCTCCACACAGGAGCCTAGAAGTTTTTCTTAAATATCAACACTTCCCTGTTTGAAACCCTCCAATGACCTCCCACTGCTTCCTCATTAAAATACTAAGGCCTCCTCAGCCCTGCTGGTGGGCTGCGTGCCTCCCTATGCTGCGCCTCTTCTCGCATGCTAGATTCATTCCCTACAGGCACACCTACCCCGGTTCAGATCCTCAAGTGTGTTATGGCTTTTTCTCTTTTCAGAGCTTTCATCTGCCTTTATTTCCTCCTACAACAGTGGCTTTCAAACTTTCTTCTGACAATCATCCCCAGTAAGAAATATTTTACTTCATTAACTAGTAAACACATCAACCTACACATAAAGGGAACATGAGTTCCACATGATAATACCTCTAGTATGTTCTGTTCCTTTTTAAAAAATCTAGCCGTGCCCCACTAACCTGCAGTCTGAAAAGACTCCTCCCTCTGCTCTTTGAATGGCTGAATAGTTCTTATCCTTCAACTTTCCACCTGGATGTTAGCTGCTCACGGGGGCCTTCTCCAGCCATCTGATGTAACCCAGGCCCCTGACATAGATTATTTTTCATCTCAGTCCCCTGCCCCTTCCCTTTACAGCATGTATCAAAGTTATGTATTTCTCAGCTGACATTTGCTCATTGTCTGTCTTGCAGGCCACATCACTAGCAGTTGAAGCTGTGGACCTGTCTGCACTGTTCCCCACTGTGTATTCCACATCTGTGTCAATCATCAGCACAACAGAATATACATCCATATTCCTTGAATGGCTGGCTGAGTGGGTGGGTAAGTGATGCTGAGGTCTGGATTGAAAAACAGGCCTCCCCAGTAGAAGGAACCAGGGCTCCTTGGAGAAATGATGGATTCTAGGGCTGGGGCAGGAAATCCACAGGAGTGCCAGAAAGTAAAGAAACACTCAAAAAACAAAAAGACGAGGTATGTTGAAGGGATATAGGAGTCAACCTAAAAAGAACACCCAACGGCCAAAATTGAAACAATCTGAGCCTGGTTATCAGATGATAACCCAAACCTTTAAATAAATATACACGAGAGTCCATACCGGTATAAGAGGTTGCCTAAATAAGTTTTCTTACAGAAGAACTTAAATGATTAATATAAATACTACCCTCCAGGAGGTGGAGTCGAATTCTCCCCACTCCCTTCCTCCTTGAGGGCTGGGGGTACTGCACTCAGTGACTTGCTTCCAAACAACAGAGGAGGCAAAAGGAGAACAGGGTCACTTTCAGTGCGGAAACCTGGCAAACAGTACTTTGGCCAGGTGTTCAAGACTGATTTCACCGTCCTGTCACGTGGGTGGCACATACCCCCTGATACAACGTGAGGAGGGCACTTCTGCTCTGCTGGCTTCCTCCAATAGCCCACAACCCTGGTGTAACTGTGAAAGATGCATCAGACAAACCCAGTTAGCGGGGCATTCTACACAGTACCTAACTGAAACACTTCAGACCTGTCAAAACTTCACGAAAGACGCGACAAGAGACCATCAGACCCGAGGAGTTAGGGAGACATGACAACCACGTGTGGTGTGGCGTCCTAGGTGAGACCCTGCAGCAGAAAAAGGAAGCCAGGGCAAAAGCTAAGGAAATCTGGATATGGACTTCAGTTAATGATGAGGTATCAACACTGGTTCCTTAACTGTGACAAATATACCACTGTGATGTCAGATGCTGACAACAGGAGGAGCAGGCTGACGCGTATGTGGGATCTCTGTACACCATCTTCACCACTTCTCTGTGAATGAAAAACTGCTCTAGAATTAAAAAGCTTAATTTTTAAAAAAGTCAGCCTTAATGCCAAGAGCCAGGCCTTCATTCAGTTGATTTTATGGAGTGCCCACAAAGTACTCCTGACCGTGCCAGGCACAAAGACGACATGTAGACGTATGGGAGATGAAGAGGTGCAGATGCATGAGGCAAGGCGTCCAGGGCGACAAAACCACAAGCAGAGCATGCAGTTTTGCAGGCTGACTAGAGAGGGGAGGCATGCGCGTGGCAGGGGGCGGGGCAGGCGGAGTAGGGCTGGTCATGAAAGCGATGATGAGAATGAGGAAGGAAGACAAGGACCGGCTGGCTTTGGTGAGGTGAACTTGGCTCTTCCCCACTGGAACGTCAGCTCCTTGAAGGCAAGAACCTTGTCTGTCTACCCATCACTATACTCCTATGGCCAGAACTGTGCCTAGAACACAGTAAATGCTCAAAAATGTGTATTGAGTAGATGAGAGACTGGACAAACAGATGAAGTCCTACTGAAACTTTACTTGAACTCCAGAACCACTATTGTCATGGGAGGTCTGCCAGGGGCCCACTGGATGTGCTTTTTTGTACATGGTGATGATTGTCTTTGCATCCTCAGAGGTCTTCCATGAAGCATGCAGATGTTAGCACTGGTTTGGAATGGCTCTAATGTTCACTCACAGGCATGGAAGTGCCTTGGAACATTCTTGATGGTATTAATAGATAGGTCTGCTGATACCCAATGCTTCCCAAGTGGCTCAGTGATAATAGAATCCGCCTGTCAAATAGGAGACATGGGTTGGGAAGATCCCTTGGAGAAGGAAATGTCAACCAATTCCAGTACCCTTGCCTGGAAAATCCCATGGACAGAGGAGCCTGGTGGGCTTCAGTCCATGGGGCTGAAAAAGAGTTGGACATGATTGAACAACAGCTGCTGACCCCAAGGAGTGAATGGCATATCCTCTTTGCTCTAGCATCTTGTTAAACCTAGCAGGGGCTCTTAGCATTGTAAGAATGGAGAGAGTTAGCGAGGGCTTCAAACTTCAATACAGTCTCTACAAATATAAGGAAACAGTTTAGAGGGATGTTGAATTTCCTTGTAGGCATCTATTGACATTCCTCCTTAAAGGTCCCAAATACTCAATGAATTATATTCACTTGCATATAACATTTTTTTATGAAGAAAAATTTAAATTGTGGGAATATGATGGAAAAGTCATACCCAACTATGAAACTATTAAGAATAGGGCAGACTATATGTATTAATATGAAATAGTCTCCAAAACACACAAAGTAAAGCCGCTCTCTGAAACAGACATAAGACCTCAATTAACAGAGGGGAGTTCTGGGAAGACAGCACGGGAGGGATAAGAGAGACTTTCACTGAGGGTATACTCTTGGAACATTCTGAATTTTGCAAATGTACATAGTATCATGAACGAAAAAAACTTTAAAAAGTGATCCCAGAGGAAGAAACTTTTGAATTTTGTCTGCAGATTATAATAATCTCCTTTTTTTGATAAAAAAAAAAAACACCTCCTTTTTTGTTCTATCCTGATTATCTTGGAACCTCTGCTTTCTAGAGGATCTGACCCATGCCAGGCGGTAGTCCTGGCTTCTGACATCGTCGCAAATAAGCTTTTACATGAAGTGACAAAGGTACATGAAAGAGGAAGGCACCCATCATTGTTTACACATTCAAAATTAGGAATTAATTTAAAAACTAAGTTCTATAGTTATTTTGTAAACAGCATATTGAAAACTATAAGTAGTCTGGGCTTTTGGCTCTGTGAGCAGCACCATGGTGATCAGCAAAAACGAGCAACTTACAAAAATGGCCGAAAGGGAGCCAAGAAGAAAGTGTTTGACTCACTTTCTAAGAAAGACTTGTATGCTGTGAAAGCACTGGCTATACGTCAATGTAAGAAATACTGGGAAAACACTAGTCACAAGAACTCAAGGAACCAAAATCACATCTGATGACTCTACAGATTATGTTTTTGAAGTGAGCCTTGCTGATCTGCAGAGTGATGAAACTGAATTTAGAAAATTCAAGCTGATTACTGAAGATGTTGAGGGCAAAAACTGCCTGACTAATTTCCGTGGCATGGGTCTCACCCATGACCAGACATACTTCACTGTAAAAAAATAGCGGATCATGGCTGATGGTCATGTGGGCGTCAAGACTACCAATGGTTATTTCCTTCATCTATTCTGCATGGGTTTTACTACAAAATGTAACAGTCAGATTCAGAAGACCTCTATGCACGGCATCAACAAGTCTGCCAAATCTGGAAGAAGAAAATGGAAACCATGACCCAAGAGGTGAAGACAAATGACTTGAAAGAAGTGGTCAATAAATTGATTCCAGAAAGTATTGGAAAAGACATATAAAAGGCTCTCTAATCTACTTATCTGCTCTATGATGACTTTGTTAGAAAAGTAAATATACTGAAGAAGCCCAAGCTTGAACTGAGAAACCTCATGGAGCATCGCGGTGAAGGTAGTAGTTTCGGAACCTGCTGGGGATGAGACAAGTTGTAAAGCTGAATGAGCGATGGGTATGAGCCAGCAGTCCAAGAACCTATTTACAATTCAGACTTTGAATGAAGACAAATAACAGATCTTATTTGTGGGGAAAAAAAGCACATTACTTTGTTAAATGTTAACATTTAAAAAGTAACTCTAGACCACTAATAATGAATCACACTAATACCCTAAAAACATTTGAAGAAAAGACTTGAGAAGTCCCTTTGAATCAATAAACAATAGATCCCTCAAAAATAACTGATCAATAATTCACCTCAGATAAGTATTTCATCAAGATCACATTCTGCTTTTAAGCAATTTTCTGTTTTCTCACATTCCAAAACAATACAGTTTCAAATTCTGAAGTCAACTCGTTTCTGAGTACTGAGGACACTGATGTTTGAGATACACAGAAGCATTCAGAGTTCTTCAGAACACATTTGTGAGAAGATGTATTTAAATCTTATTTCAGCTAATTTCAGAAGAGAGTTCAGTATTTCTCAAACATAAATCTCACTACCAAGGTTAAGCCAATGTAAACTATTTACATTCAGCTGCCATTACAAGAAGAGCTTCCCTGGTGGCTCAGATGGTAAAGAATCCACCTGCAATGTGGGAGACCTGGGTTCAATTCCTGGGTTGGGAAGATCCCCTGGAGGAGGGCATGGCAACCTACCCCAGTACTCTTGCCTAGAGGATTCTATGGGCAGAGAAGCCTGGCAGGCTACAGTCCTTGGGGTCACAAAGAGTAGGACACCACTGAGTGACTAAGCACAGCACACAGCACAGCCATTACATTAAAAAAAAAAAAAAAAAAAGCCTCCTGGAAGCAAGGATGGAAGGTCTCAATTCAGTGCAGTTCAGTCGCTCAGTCATGTCTGACTCTTTGCGACCCCATGAATCGCAGCACGCCAGGCCTCCCTGTCCATCACCAACTCCTGGAGTCCACTCATACTCACGTCCATGGAAAGTCTAAGACGGCAACAAGCACATCTCCAGTGTGTTTGTTGGAAATGCAGACTCTCAGGCTCTGTCCCATCTCCTCTTCACAAGACACATTTAAATAGGCAGTGATTCCCATACTTCTTACACTCTGACAAGCTGCCAGGCTAAGAAACCTTAATTATGTTCAATTCTTTAATGAATACTAGATATAATCCTTAGTAATAAGGACAATGTGACTATTTTTTTGAGACCAGAGAGTAACACTTATCAGAAATTACTGTAATAATCACTATTCCTACCCTCCTCCTTCTACCTGTGAAACATTCTTTCTCTTTTCTGAGTCCATCCCCTCCACTTGCTCCAAGACCATCTACCACTCCTTCCCCAAGATGACCACACTTTCTCTGCTGATTTCTCCCCTTTCACCAATGAACACACTGACGTCTCCCTTAGACATAACACACACACACATTTTCTTCCCACCATGCTAACAGCTCAGCTACAATCTACTTTTTTCTTCCCATCACTGAGGTTCTCAAGAGTAGTCTGCAAACAACCTGACAGCGATCAGACCCAAATTAGCTCTCTTGGAGGTGTCAAGTATTTAACTGCCAAATCGGAAGGCCTGGTCCCTGTTACTCCTCTAGATCTGTCTGCAATTTATGAATTCTTTCTCCAGCACTGCCACCTCTGGCACCTGCCCTTCTTCTTTTTGTCGCCCATGCCCCTGAGGCATTCCCCTCAGCTCAGCCCAGGGGCTTCTCTCTCCTTCCACTCTAGATACCTTTGTTGTGTTCTTCCTTCCCTCTACCCGCTCCTGCCTCAGAGGTCACCTCCATGCAGAAAACTTCCCAGACACTATCCTCAGCTCTGGTCTCTCCTCAGAACTCCAACAGCCTCGTATGGTTTTCATTTAACATTTATGTATTTGTACATAGCCTCTGATATGCTGCACTCTGCTAGGCGTCAGTGAACCAAGACCCATTCCTACCCTCATGGCGCTTATGGCCTGTCAGGTAACACAGATGTGGAGCCATGAATGCAAGCGCGATAAACACTGAGGAAATGTGAAGAGTGATTATTCAGGGGCAGGAATAACGAGATCTAGCTGGGAAGTAGAATTGCCATTTAAAATGTAAGATGTCCAGTTAGAGTTGAATTTCAGTGAAACAAATAAAACTTTTTAGTATAAGCATGCCCCATAAATAACATGGGATATAGTTATACTAGATACTAATATTTATATGGGATTTACCTGATATTCAGCTCTAACTGGACATCTTATATTTATCGACCACATCTAGCAACCCTACCAGGAAGGGACTGGACAGTTGGGAGAGGAGTCCTGAGGAACCGAGAGAAAGGATGAGTCGGAATTAGCAAAGAGGGTGGTGGGAGAGGACGTCCCAGGGAGAAGGGATAGTTGCACTAAGTGTTTATGGTGACAGAGAGCTTCATGCTTTTGAGAGCCTGAAAGAGGTGCAGCACAGTTGGATCATGAAGAAAAGGAAGAGCATCAGGGAAAAAATCTTGAAAAGCCTGTATATGGTTAGGATTTTGAAGTCCCCTAAAGATAACAGGAAGTCATTTCAAGATCTCAAGCAGAGGAGAAAATGGACCTAAAATGCTTCTGTACCAATGCCAATGTCAGGGGAAGGGGGTGTCCCCGCAACACCAATAAGCACTTTTCTGGATACCAGCACAGTGTCCTACAATTCAACTCAATTCTGACAGCATCTGCCCAGACGCGGCATCATCGTCCACAGCTTCAGGGGTTAGTTCCACAAGACTGCTTCCCTCCCCGCTGCCACACTTCAGACACCAACTCCAAGCCCAGGTTGCTGCCTGGTTTCTGGCCAACCAGCAGTACATCAGGGGGTCTCATGACTCCCTCTTCTTTTAATTCACTGCAACAGCTCACAACATTCAAAAGAGTAATATTTTGTTTTCTACATTACCAGTTTATTATAAAATGATATAACTAAGGAACAGTCAAATAAAAATACACAGGGCAAGGTATGTGGGAAGGGGTGCCATTCTCCCCAAATGTCCATGAATTCACCCACCAGGAAGCTCTCAGAAGCTTTTGGTTTTTTACGAAGCCTTCATTAACTACACATAATTGATTAAGGCACTAACCAATGGTGACTGATTCAATCTCCAGCCTCTCTTCCCCTCCCTGGAGGTCAAGGCCAGGTAACATTGAGAATTTCAAACCTCTAATCACATGACTGGTTCTCCCGGCAACCAACCCCCATCCTTGGATGTGGTTCAAACGTCAACTATAACGTGAGGAAAGACATCTTGATTGGGCTCATCACTAGGAAATTCTCCGTTTTAGGAGCTCTGGGCTGGAAAGGGGACAAAGACCAAGCATATAGTTCTTATTATAAACCACAGTATCACAGGACCTGAGCTGAAGCTTTAAGTGATCTTTCTGGCTGCAAGATGGAGAAAGGAATCGCAGAGGCTGCAGTGGATGCGGGAACTTTATTCCTGAGGTTACTGTGATAGTCAAAGAGCTGTTAGTAACTCAGTCATTGGTCTTTCTCCACTGGTCTCCTAGACTAAGACTGTACTAAACGTCTACAAGATGGCTGACCTGAGTCATCACCTCACAAGCTTGCTTTACACATATGATCTAACTGCTAAGGACATTTAGTGGTTCTTAGTGCACACCAAACAGAATCTCATCTCCTCAGCCAGGTGCTCGGGGCTCTCTATCATCTTGCCAGAATAGACCTTTTCTGTTTTATCTTTCCTTCTCCCCTGCAAGTGACTAAGCGCTGGGCTTTTATCCATACGGCTCTATCTGGCTGTGACTCACTCTCTTCCCTTCCTTCACTCCCCAATTACTTGAAGACAGAATTTCCCTTTCTTCAAGCTCCAGCTCAAAAGCCTTCTTCAGTGAGGCTTTTCCTAACTTACTCAGAAGCTGTAGAAATTTATACATTCAATAAATATTTAATAAGGCCCTGCCATGTGTCAAAGGTATGACTCTGACATAAAGCTGGTTCCAGTTGATACTTTCACGTTATCAGTATCACTGGTAACTTTCTCTGTTACACTCAAATGTCAGTATCATTATGGTACATCAGAGACACCAGGAGAAGTGAACATTTCGTATTACATGATACTTAATTTTAAAACCATGACCAAAGGAGCTATAGAAATATGAGCACTAAGATGACCAAACTCTTAAGGGAGGCCTGGTTGAGACAGCCTAGCCAGAGAAAGGCCGTAGTCAGGGCATGGAATTTTTCCCTAGGCCTGCATGCAACAGATCAAATACAGGTTATAGAGGTATGACCTGTTAGAGGAATGAGGATGAACAGAAGAATGTCCCTGCCCTCACGGAACTTACATTCTGCTCTGCAACCAAAAGTAAGCCAAGGCACCTGCAGTAAGTGGGTGAGAGGCCCACTAGAATGGGCCCACTAGGCCCATTCTGCCTGGGTTTAAATCCTGGCTTGACCACCCACCTCACGATGCTAGTAGAGAAACTTAATTGTCCTGTGCCTCAGTTTCCCTATGGGGATAGTATCAGTAACTATCTCATATAGCTCTAAAATGAAATGAGTTAACGCTTGAAAAGCACTTAGAATAGGGCCTGGGACACTGTAATAAATACTCAAAAACTGTTAGCTACATAGCCATGTACAACAGGGAGTCCCCAGAGGGAGAATTATCTTGGTGTATTTAAAGGAAATGGTGGGGAAGAAGATCAGTGCAGAAATAGTAAAGTAGTGGGGGCAGAGAGTGATGAGGCCAGAAGCAGGGACCAGATTAAGCAGAACCTCATAAATTCAGACCTATTTTGATGGGCTAGACAGTGGAATGTTTTGATCAAAGGACTGCCATGATGTCACATGCTTTAAGGAGAGACCAGAGGAGAGGCTACAGTTAAGTAGTCTAGTGAGACAATGGTTGCTTAGACCTAGGTAGAAACAGTGGAAGTGGTAAAATATACATATATATATATATTCTGGGCATATTTTAAGGTAGAATCATTATGACTTGTTGATAGACTTAGGGATGTGAAGAAAGGAATTAAAGATTACTAGGTTAGGAATAAAAGATACTAGGCTTTGGGGCTGGGTAGCATTTACTAAGATGGGAAAGAGTGAGAGAGGTACTGGTATGAACAGAAAATCAAGAGTTCTACTTTGAATAAACTTTGAACTATTAGACATCGAAGAAAGATGACAAGTAGGTGGCTGGGTGTAAGTCTGGTACTCAGGAAAAGTTAAGACTGGAGAAAAACACACAATGTTAAAACCCATAAGATGAGCTCACACACTGAGTGTAGCTAGAGGAGAGGACATCAAAGCCTGAGCCCTGGAGCAATTGCAACATTTCGGAGGGAAGAAAAGAATCAAGAGAGAAAACCAAGAAAGGGGCTGAGGGAGAAGGGAAACCAGGAGGGTGTGGTGTCCAGTGAAGAAAGTGTTTCAAGAATGAAGGTGTGATCAACTGTCAAATGCTTCTGAGAGGTCAAGCAAGATACCATCTAGTTCCCTCAAAGTAAATCATTTTCTCAGCTCCATTTCCCCACAGTGGTTTGTTTGTACTTTTCTCACTGCAATATCCAACTGTCATGTTACAGTTACTCTTCCTCTTACAGAGCTTCCTTAAGGTCAGAGACCACGCCTTCTTCCCCTCAAAACACCCACCATCCTACTCAACAAATTTTTGAATAAATGAATCATGTAGGATTCTATATAATCTGGGAGAACATGCCTAGCACACAGTTAGCAATCAGAGTTGGCTTTACTAAGCTATCCTAAGTGCTCTAAGACTAACGTATGGGCTTTGTTCTGCCTAGAAAATGAAGAGGTCTGCAATGCATCTGAGTTGATCTATGGCCAACTATAGAAGGAAAAGAGGGTATCAGAGGATGAGATGGCTGGATGGCATCACCGATGCAATGGACATGAACGTGGGTGAACTTCAGGAAATGGTGAGGGACAGAGAGCCCTGGCGTGCTACAGTCCATGGGGTCACAAAGAGTTGGACACGACTGGGCGACTGAAAACACAAAAGACCACAACCTATCTGGCATTTCTACTTTTTTACTTGAATGTTTAATGCATGGTACTATCCAAAAGGGACATAAGGTTTACCTGATTTGCTTAAATACATTCCTCCCCAACCCCTGCCCCAACCTGGCTAGACCTCATCTAAAGTTGGCTCCAGTTGATACCGTCACAGTATCAGCATCATCAGTAACTTTTTCTGTCACACTTGAATGTCCGCATTACTATGGTACATCAGAATCATCAGGATACGCTGACACTTTGTGTGTGTGCTTAGTTGCTCA